>NC_061516.1:20167500-20532500 GCF_022379125.1 Scophthalmus maximus
TTGAACAAGTTTCTAATGACTGAATTAAACAACCCGTTGGCCGCGACGTGGCCCCTAATGGTGCATGTTTATCAGCTTCTGTCCTTGTCTTCTGACTTTTCCCCTCTTAGTGTTTATGCTTGCATGGAACAAAGTGCTGTTAAGTGTTTTATTCACATTGCTCTTCATGTATGTGTAACATGTATGCATGTGGGATCAAAGAGCGACGGGACTCTCTTCATTATCAGTTGATTTGGTCTTTGGCGTCCAGCAGTTCGTGAGATGCAAAGCGCGGCGCTTCTTGCACCTGGATAATGGCAGCGTTTTTATTTTCATTCATGAGAAAAAGGAGCAGTGTGCGGGGGTCAAGACCACGACCGGCTCAGTGCGGGGCATTTTACCTCGATAAAATCGTTATTGAGTGATTTCCAGCCGCTCAATAACCGGCCACAATTCAAACACTACACATTCAGGGGAAAGTTCAAATGGTTTTCCTGGCTGGAGATATCTCGGCCACCGCTGCTTCAATTTGGACTTTTTCGTGCAACTTCCCTACATTAATGGAAGTCGATAATAACAGTTAATAAAAAAAAAGATTTATTAAAGCCCATTTACAGCTTAAAAAGATGCTGCCTAGTTCAGACTACAGGCCAACGCTTTCCAAGAAAAGCCAGCCTGTGCCCTCATCACACAGAAGAGAGATGTAGAAGGTTCCGAGGTTAATAACTGGCTCTTTGAAAGCGCCACATTATCATAGGCTAGTAAAAGTTATTTACAGCTTTGGTACCTCTTGCTGTCCTTTTTTCTTTGTCCTGTTTGTTTTCAGTTGGGAAATGCCTGGAGGTCTTTGCTGTCACATACTGTACAAATGATATCCCCATGACTCCGCTGTAATGCAGGGGGAGAAAAAAGTACTGAAAAAAAGTACAAGTACAAGTTTATCATGTGACTTCTGAGTCTCCGATAGTTAAAACGAGCGTACGTGATCAATATGACTGGTGACTCTGTGCACCTGACCTGGGACCTGATGTACTACTATAAGGAAGTGGAGAGTAAATGGCAAGACGTCTCTTTAGATCTTACTTTTGTCTGTTGAGAAGGGTCAATGTCTTTTTATTAGTCCCTTGTGCCTGTTTGGCGTTTGGAGAAAAGAAATGATTATAATATAATTATTTTACCACCATGGGGCAAAAGAAAAAAACATAAGCCGTAAAACGATTTATTCGGGCTGTAATGTTTTGCAGGACACCTGTCATAGAAACATTTCTTCTTCACAGATTATTAACCTCATTCCCATTTCATGTTTTTCCTTTTTGTTTGCTCCCAGCACAACAAAGACACAGAACTCCTCTGTCTCTCTCTAACGCTCATCGATCTTTGGATATTACACAAAGCAGTGGCCGTCGCTTTTTGGGGGATTCAACTTGTGATTTCCTGTAGTATTTCCTCTAACATTGATCTCTGGCTGTGTCAGTCATGAGTGCGGCTGCGTGTTTCAACTTGATCTGTTTGGATGATGAGGATGATAGTAAAAACTCCACATATATCAGATGCATGAATCAACAAGCGAGAAAAGCCTCATTATTGCGACTGAATATTAGACGTTTTGATTGGTGTGAGTTTTCATGAAGCGATACATGTAACCTATTGCAACATGTAACCTATTGCAACGGGCCACACTCACTCTTAACACGTACAACTTTGAGAAAGTTTTATATTTGCATTAACTAGGAAGTAGGAATAAATGGCAAATGGAGTCCCGGCTCTCTGCCATTGCGGATGATAAAAAAAATAATAAAAAAAAGACAGTAAAGTTAAAAACAAAAGTGTCAGTGCTGCTTCAAACTGTCCTTGTGTGTGAGCAGTGCACACGGGAGGAGGCAGCGACGTTTATGAACCAACCTAACTCGTCCAATCTCACCCCTGTCCCTTTTCTAATGCTTTAATCAGCGCTTGTCTGTGTGAAAACAACAGATAGTTTAGGGCCCAATGACGCGGCGCCTCCCAGTCGTGTTACACCGGCAGGAGCTGGTTATTTATGATGCTCATTACTGAAATATTCCTGAGATCTTTTTGCACCCTCGTGTTTCTTCTGGTGCCCAAACTTGATATTTGCAGGTCACGCAGGTCCATGCAGATTTATTGTGCTAACTGCCTTTAGGCGGCGGATGATAGATTCCTACCCGAGGCTTCTTCCCGAGCATGCAAACTGTAATTTGTCACCGTAAAAAAACCCAGATGCGATCAACGCACAACTGGCACACGGGCAAGACCAGTGTGCTCTTTTGTTTCTCGGCAGCAGCATGTAATAATTTGAACTTTTGAATTTCCATTTGTCTCAACAAATCCAGTGACCACAGTCCATATTGGTCACGACAGAGATTAGTTTCACTTTGAGTTTAGATGTTGTGTTTTTTTAAGCGAGCCTGTTTTGTCTGGTCATTTTAGCTACCTGTGGTTGTAGGCAGCCTTCAGAGGGGCCTTTGCATTCACTGTTATCGAGAGGGAAGAATGTACCTCTGTGTTAGTGCTGCGTGGAAGTGTGTGGGCGTGTTGTGAGAGAGTCAACAACTGGCTGCCGGGGAGGAGGACGGGGGAGGCGACAGATGTGCCTGTGAGGGCGACGGGGAGGCCACATTCTCCTGGAACCTGTTGATTCACTCACAGCCGTGATCCTAATTAAATCAAGTGAGACGCAGATTCATCTCCTCATGCACTTCGATAGAAGCAGACTTCAGTGGAGTCGCCCTCTGCTGGCGACTCCAGAGAAGACGGGCTCCAGGCACTTCAAATATTACTCATTGCAGATTTGACCCTTCGGCCTGAATTTAGAAAGAAAGATCAAGGGGCCAACACGAGATCAACTCCTGAATTCGCCCGTTTAAACTGCTCATTGAGGCCGTGGACTGAAAAATGTTTCTTTAACAGAAATACTTCAGTCTCCTCCGTCGTCATGAAAACTCAGTCTGACGCCTTTTTCACCAATCTCAATTTGGTCAATCGAACATCCGTCCCCCCCCCCTATTTCCTTTCATAATTAAATTACACAATCGATTGTTTACAGCCCCGATACAGATGTACTGTATGAATGTACCTTCTTCGTACACTTCAGCCGTTTATGGCCTTTTCTCGGTATTATTTCAAGATCCTATCGTGCAGAACAATGAGGCGATAGAGAAGCAGAGGCGGCAGGAAATCTCTTCTGAGCCTGGAGCAACATGTCGTCAGTCCCGACGCACACAACCGACCGGAGCGGTGGGAGTTCTGTTTCCTCATGACTCAGCACCTCATCACGTCGACTGACCGTTTGGAAATCGGATCAGATTCATGCAGAAACACTCACTGCAGCTACTGTGCGTGTCAGATGGATGAGCCAAATCTAAATATTCCCCTTTTTTTTTCTCTCAAATCTTTCTTTTGATAACTTTTGAAAAGTTCACCAGAAGGTACCGGGTTCTTTTTTCATCGTGGGCTATTCGGCCTTCGATTGAGGCTGTTGTTGTTTCAGTCCGAGCCGGAACACATCGAGTGGCCGACAAGCGCTTCTCAATTTCTCCGTACAGTTGAATGTTCCGCATTTCTCTTTTTCGAGTTTCGATGGGGAACTTTTCGGCCAACTTGTCAAGTTGTTCCGTTGTTCAGTTGTTGTGACATAACCTCTCGACATAATGTCTAAATTAATATCTGGTTCTTCTTTACTTTTCTGTTAGCAGGCTCAACCCAAAGAGTCGTGGCAGCATACCAACCAGGTGAGAACAACCTGTCTCCAATCAAAGGTCACATTTGTCACAGCTGATAATGTCCCAAACTGTGTGCTATATGTACGCCTTCTGTTTCTGTACAATTCTGTCCGTGTGTCTTCATCTCGTCTTACTTATCCATCAGTGCGACGTCTCCCAGCCCCACCTCACCGCGCTCTCCCTCCTGGCCGATGTTCTCAGCTCCGTCAAGTCCGCAGCCGACGTCGTCCGCCTCCAGTGACTCCTCTCCTGTCAGGTTGGTCCACGTCGTTTGTGTAAGCGCGGTGGAGCCATGGGAGGACTGTAGTTGTAGAGGTGAACAAAGGCGTGTGCGAGTGCGAGCAGATGAGAGGCGAGAGAACAAATTGAAGGCAGCGTATTTATCTTCTAACGAGGTCAATTCCACTCGTTGTTGAGGTGTCGGAGTGCCGCCATATTTGATTCATTACTACTCACGCACTATTCAGTTAAATTATTTGAATGCTTTTGGCAATATGCTAAGAAAAAATGACTGTCACTTACTTGAGTAGTTCTTTAAGATTCACCGTCCCAGATGTTGCGAGCAGCTTAAATTCATGGAAACAAATGTCTTCACCTTATTGGCATGTTGCTGCAGAGTGTCCGCCCAGCTGCGGTGTCGTTCAGCAAGACACCTCCTACTCACAGGCTGCAAGAAGCCATCATGTAGTAGACCGCCGCCTCTGACCTTTCCCACGCAAGGGTTGGGATTTAAAAAAACGAAATGGCTCCCCGGGTGATGGCATCTGTATGTCCCCCCCCCCCCCCCCCCCATACTTATTTATACACAGATCAGACAGCTGTAATTATTACATACGCCTCGCTATTTAAATTGGAATTATTTGGATGCATTTATCTATCTCAGCCTTGGCAGGCAAACTTTGCAGCGCCCTTGAGCTGCTGCAGAGGCTCTTAACGGCTCGTCTTCCACTGCCGCTGCCACACTTTCCTCCAACCACAAACCAGAACTACACCAACAAATGAGTCGAGGGTGAGCTCATTAAAATTTGGCCCGGACACCGCCCATTATCGTGTGTGAATATAGCCACTTGGCACTCATGAGACAGTTTGCATAGAGCAGTGACCTGCCTGTGGCCTGTGCGGCTCGAGGTGTCTACTTGAGGTCGCGGTGTGTAAACGAGTGTAAACTGCAACACTTCCAATTTTTCGAACTCTCTCCGCGTCCGCAGCATCGCGGGCAGGAAGGCCCGAGCGCTGTACGCCTGCAAGGCAGAGCACGACTCGGAGCTGTCGTTCATCGCTGGAACCATCTTCGACAACGGTGAGTCAGGCTCGGGACTTGGAAGGAAAGAGAGTGGGTCAGTGTTTGCTATAAAAACGAACAGTTTCTGTTCAAACCCAAAAAGTCAGCCCTGGGAATTAGTCGACCTCAATGTAGTTAGCCCTGGTTCCAGATTTCATGGTTGCGGTTGAGTATATGGAAGTCGTCCAAAACGGTCAATGCTTTTGGAGCCAAGGAATTACAACTGAAGACAGTTAAAACAGAGTTTTCCCTTGGTTACCATTTCAATACTTTGATGTAACGGCTCCTGTCATTTCTACCTAAAGCTTTTCATTTAGTACTGAGTGGTGGTCACGCGGGAGGAAACAGGAAGGTCCACTGCAAATTTTTTTCCCCGTTTGTTGGATAGATTTTAATCCAGCTCCTGGCCTCCAAAAAATATTGGATGTGCATTTGCTCTCATTGCTTAGTTACCCCCCAAGAAATATTAGAGGTTCGCAAGCAGACAAAACTACAACGGACGCTGACAAGGCAAAGTGTTTTGCATGAAGCCAGGAACTTCATGTCTTTCCAGCGGAGGAGTCATTTGCTTTCTTTTGGGGGAAAAGACAATATATTACAGAAAGTATTGAAGATATCATTTTTCTATTTTTCTATGGCTCTGTTTATTTCCTACCTCCCTTCACTAAAGGAACCCCACGGGACGGTTCTATGTGGTCGACTCTCGTGCCCAATTCCAGGCTCTCTCTCCGACTTTGAGCTCCCAAAACACTTAAATCATGTTTATCTCTCCACCGCGTTCCGACACACTCAGGATTGGTAGGGATCCGCTTCCACTTACACTTCCAGACCCCAAAATAGCGTTGGTAGCACAAAGACTGTTGAGAGCTATGCGATGCGGAGCAGTGTCACCGGAGCCCCCTTTGGTCCAAATGTGACCTTGCTGACACGTAGTCCCCACAGTGGTGTCGCCCCCCCCCCCCCAGGTCGGCTCGCGGCCAGCCGCACCGCGCTTACTGCAGTCTTAAAATACCGTTACAGTATATCGATAAACCAAGATCGGACGAAGACTCTGTGAGGGAATGTGGTGAATTCACTTCTGCTCACACGGCAACACGCCCCTTAATTCAGTGGAGCTGCTTCCTCAAAATCACACTTTTGCTGCCGTTCCCTCTGTTCATGTCAAGCTCCGATTTTAATTCCCTCCGGACCAAAAAACAGAGTAGAAAAAACTGAGAAAAAGAATAAAGGGAGTGGCTTACATTCTTCAGATGGCCGTTATCGTGCCTGCAACATGCCAATGTTGGCAATTATTTTGTTTGTTTATGTTTTCCTTGTCATATTTCATTTGTTTACGAATAAAAATGAATTTTAACCAGAAATGTCCAAGACGACACAGCGTTGGTCAAATTCATAAACTTGTCAACCTAAGTGGCTCATTTAGATCAGACACACACTGGTACATACAGTGTGCACCATTCTGAGAACAGCCCAAACTGAGCGGTTCAGATGAAACGGCATCTGGAAACATCTGCTCAACCCGAAAAAAGAAAGGAGGTCTTGCTTCCTGTACAGTATTTCATGCCCGCCTAATAGCAACTAGTTCTGATGTCACTGCACTGATCCGTCTCTTTAACCCCGCATCCTCCACTCTTTTTCTCTTTGCTCACTATCTGCGCACACGTTTGAGTTTCTAATTCATTCGTTTTTTGACACGTTTAAACAGATTGTATGTTTCCTCCCTTCTCTCTCCCCCTTTGTAGTTCACGCTTCCAGGGAGCCGGGTTGGCTGGAAGGGACCCTGGACGGTCGAACGGGACTGATACCGGAAAACTATGTGGAGTTTTTGTAGTCCACGTAGTTCTGAATCAGACCAACGTTGACTGGAGGGGACTAGATTTGACTGCACACGATTTTAACAGACTATGTTAGCTCATATATATATATATATATATATATATACTGGACTGGGCCGTTGTTGGTGAGGCCACTCTTGTCGTGACCAGAACTGATACTGGACCAAGCAGAAGCGTATCAAATGGATATGAGGCAGAAGTGAAGCGGCGCGGACTGGACTGGGGAGAGACCCACCAATTGCACTGGAAAAGAGGAAACAGTTGTGAATCCCTGTGTGGTTTGGCTGTTTTCAGCTTAGTGCGGATGGCGTGATGCGTGTTTGTATGCATGTGCGTGTGTGTGTGTGTGTGTGAGAAAGAGAGAGAGAGAGATATCTGGGATTGATGTTTCTGAGCTTTGTTTTTGTTTTTTTTTCCCGACCCTTGCTTTAATCATTTTGAACTGCACTGCCCCACCGCGTCAGCATCTCCGTCTTCCTTTTCGTCGGCTACAAGCAGAAAGCTGTCTGGAGGTGACTGATGTGAAGACGGTGAACTTGGACTTCCTGGTTCACCTCCTCTGCGCAGCGTTTGCATGGCTGCTCAACCCAACCCCCCCCCCCCCCCCCCCCCCCCCCCCCCCCCCGGGGGAGCGGAGCATTTTTTTTTTTTTGGAACGGCTCCAAATGTGTTTGTGAGCAGCTCGGGTAAATTCCAACCTAGAACGCGACTCGGGCAACAAGTTTCAGAACTCCAGTTGCGCAGCGCGGAACCCACGAGGCAGATCAGACCAGCAACAGAAGGAGGTCGCCTCTGTAACGGCTCTCCTCTTGCAGAGCCCTCTGCGAGAAAAAAAATAAAAAAAAAATAGAACAATTTTCGAAACCAGCTCCACAAGCTTATCGCAAACAGCTGATTCCTGCTGCGAGGCCTCGCTCCGCTTCCCCAGCTCAGAGGGGGGTTTTATTTCTTTGTTGATTGTTGGAAATAACTGGATCCAGTAATCATATATGGGGTTTGAGTCATGTTTGCACTGTCAATACATTTGCGGGGGGATTCCCATCAAACAGGATGTTGTCGTTGTTGTTTCTTTCCCCCCCCCACCGCAGAGAACTGGTGTTCCAAACCCTCAATGGTGGTTTTTTTCGACCTCACTTCAGAAAACACATGCGATTGATGATGTCTATTTATTTTTAAGCTTGCGTGGCTCTTCTCCTTGTTGTGGCCATCGTGCAGATTCAGTCTCTAATCGCGGCAAATAACTGAAGTCGAAATATGGCGCAGCTGTCTTGTGTACGTTATCACACACACACCACAAGGCTCCGTTTTCTTCGGTTCTTTCTTCCGATTTTTTCCGCAGAATCACAACACCAACAACAACGCTCATGATGTAATTGTCTGAGGTGGACAGACATTCGCGCCGGGGTCCGGTGTTTGCAGGCCAGAGATTCATTCATGAGAGAATGAAATGCAGATGTGTCTTTTCAGAGAAGCTGGGAAATCAAATGAAAATCCTTGGGATTTGTTCCGACGCAGTACGCGTGTGAACGCTGGTCTGCTGTGGGCGGCTCCAATGAGTCTCCTCCTCTCATGAGGCAGAGCTGAACTTTTTTTCCTTAAACCACTTGGTGAACATCTGTATCAACTAAAAAAAAAAAAAAAAAAAAAATGTTTTTCAGTGAACTAATTTCCTTTTAGGACGGAATTTTGAAATACTATTCGATTTGAACACACCAAAACAAATCAAATGGGAGCGTGAGAAAATGTGAAATGAGACTACTTTGTTCATATCTTATTTATGAGACTTTTCTCAACGTGCGAAATCCTGAACTGTATTTTTCTTCTGAGGTGTTTTATTGACATTGTAAATAAACACACAGCATTTGATAAGGTGTCATTTGTTTTTCAAGTATGAAATTTTATATTTTGTATTTTTTTAGCGTACTAACTTAATTCCCTTCTCGGTTGCCCAAACATTTTGTATCGTTTTGAGTCTATTTGCAGCCTTAAATATTCCTTCAGATGTGTTTTTTGGTGAATTGATGAGCGTGTGCAGAATTAAAAGACGAAATGTTGAACCGCTGCGGCTCTGACTGTTGTCGATTCAAGTGTCTTCTGGCCTGAGCCGTGGCACCGTGGCAGAGTTCCCACACGTTGCACTGCACTGCACCAAAATCAGCAACCCCAAGAAACGGAGGAGTCCGCAGCTGCGCGCCTCTGACGGATCACATAGGTTCCGAAACCTGGAGATAACCACAGCGCATGGCCTATTTTGCGGCGACTCGGAAACTAATTTCGCCTGCACCATTTTTTATTTTTGCACCGAACTCTTTCTGGATCACAGATATCAGTAACAGTTGCGCTTCCACCGTGAGAAGCGTTTTTTTCTGGTTCATTTGTTGATCTCGAGTGCAGGATTTTTGAAACTGCGAGAAGTAGGCAGCTGACTAAACTTCCTGCAAGACCACAAACCGGTGATTCTGTTCCTTTGCGCATGAACTTGGCCGTGGCGACACATCGTATTATTATCTGAGCTGTAGCGGCGTGGACTCGCGCTCATTCGCACAAGTTGTAATGATCAGTTTTACGGGTTCGTTCGACACGGGATTAGCCTAATTTCAAGGGCAATCTGAAATAACTGCGATCAAAAACAAAAGATAAAAACACTGGAGCAGAGCGTTGGAAAACAGAAAACTTTATTGTGTAAGATGTTTGAAATTAAGAGTAATCAGTTCTTCCGAATTTTCCACGTTTTAACCAGTGATGACAGAAACATGGAGAGGTCGTGACCTACGGGAGGCCGGATCCCACGTCGAAGAACAACACAGATAACTTAATTTAACATTTAATCAAATAGGTGAAAATATCGACACTGACTACAGAGGAGGTGTAATACAGAAGTAATACAAACAATTTTCTTTCTTTTTTTTTCTCTCCGAAACAAACATTTCATATATTTTTTTTTTTTAATATTGGATAACATTTACATAACTGAAATACGAACATAACAGACTTCAATGAAAGCCATAGCCATATATAACAATGAAACATGATCTGCCCTTAATCTTTAAAGATAATATTTGCATGTATTCTATACAAAATAGACTTTATCAACCAGTAGGAGGGTAGTGCAATTCCATCAGGCTCTGGCAGATTTACTTTCACACGGAGATTCGACGTTTTTATTTTTATTTTTTCCTGTTTTTTTTTTTTTTAAAGTGACCAGTCAATCCTCAGCAATGTACATGAGATCCAAAGCCTTGAACTTTACAAAAGATAACTTTCGAATAAAACAAGAAGTACTACAAGTTGGATAATAAGTGCTACTTAAAATGTAACTACTTGAATACTTCTTTTTGTAGGTTAAATCTTTATTTATATATATATATATATATTTTAATCTTCTGCTTTGGTCACTCTATAACACAAAAAACCTTCCCCAGGCCACCTACCTCCCTCCATCCCCTCCTCTTCTATCCCCGTTTCCGTAGAACTTTAAAACACAGTGAGAATTCGTGTAGACTTTCCCATTGACTCGTAAAATTTACAGTTACTTCACAAGACAAAATGTTTAACACTTCCTAATGTATTTTCAGCACATCTACCTTTTTTTTTTTATCAAACACAAACCAACAAACGGAAAAATATTTACTTTGTCTCGTTCAATGTACAAAAAGGATTTGAAGTAAAACTATTATATCAAAGAGGATCAAGCGGATGTATTCAAAATTGCAGAAAATATTGACATATATATATATATATGGTTTTTTTTGAGTTTTCTTTTCTTTTCTTTTTTTTTTACAACAGATCAATCTCCACAAACATTGATATTTGTTAAGGGCTTATCCATTTCCTGATTTGAAATCGTATTTCTATGGCTCGCTGTCTCCCTTTCGCAAAAGGCCTTTAGTCGCACGTGAAGCTGAAAGGCAAAAGAGGAAACGTGTAGGAATATAGAGGTTATGTCTTTGTAAAAATATTTTTGTCATAGTAGACGCTTTACGCTGCACTGGATATGTCTTTTGCTGCTATATACACACCTATGGCCATTCAGAAGTGGGCAAGGGGAATATGGTCACATCGACGCGTTAAAGCTGGTTCTCTGACGCGCCACCACTTGGAAAAAACGGCTGCAATACTGAATGCAAAGTTACCCCCACAAAGTAAGACGGTTTAGTCGAATCTTCCCCAGAATAATCTTGACAAAGGCGCGGGGCAGCATCGAACCCGTGTTCTTTTAAAGCCTTAAGGCCACGGGGCCAAGTTAGCAGGCGAAGCTGAAGGTCTACTACTGTACACAAAACATCCCTGCTGCTGCCGACCGACCATCCATTGGCTGAGCGGCTGATTAAAAACACGATGGCTTTCTTTAATGAAAAGTGGCTTCTACGCGTGTGTGCGTGTGTGTGTGTGTGTGTGTGTGTGTCCTGAGCCCGCTGTGCTGTTAGCCGTGGGTAACACGCCAATGGCCGGTCTCTATGACAACCTGCTACCTGTTCTGTTAACTGCCATTCAGACTTATGCGCTGCAGAAGGACGAGCACCAGTCAGAAGCAGCTAAAAGAAAAGAAAGAGAAAAAGGATCGATGTGGTCGACGTGTGTGAGGCAGAGAGGCCTGGCAGTTAGAAGAAACCTTAAGGGAAATAGAACTGCGTCTATTATTGGGGTGGGGGGTTGAGGGGATGTTGTATTTATTTCACTTTGGCTGTCGCATGAGCAGGTACAATCATATTTTCACATTACAACTGTACCAAATGCAGATCACCGCCCGTCTTGACAGCAGCAGAAAGTCCTGCTTATTTTTGAAATTGTTTAAAAATACAACATCTTTGTGCATCTGCAGATAAAGACTATCATACACTTATTTGAATGAGAACAATCAGTACTTTATACGCTGGTGTAGGTGTGACACTGAGAGAAGTTACGAGGACCACGTATCGTCAAATCACAATTCAATAATCACTCTTTCACATGTCCCAAGAAAAAAGAAGAAGAAAAAAAATCACAAACTTTACATTTGGCACTAGTGGAAAATCATCCTGGTGGTGTAGAGTCACTCGTGGCCTGAGCTTTGATTCACAGATTATTTGGAGCAGACTTCCATCTTCTTGCAAATATTTAATATATAACATTTAAACCTTTGAAGGTGAATCTGGAGAACAGAGGCTCGGGTCACATTGAGCTCAACACAACAAATTCCTGTTTGTTCAAAAACACTGAGATGAAGCTGGTTAAAGGGTGTATTCAATCTAAAATGGTATCTTGAGATAAACGCGGCACCGCAATGCCTTTTTTTAAAATGTACCTATCGAGAGCACAACATGCTGAAGTTCATCATTTCCAGGGAATCAATTTACAAACTTGTTAGACTTATCACCGCAATTATCTGGGATGGCAGTGAGAGCATATTTCAAAATGATGTTATAAAAAAAGTATAGCCTGTGTGAAAAGAAGCTGGCAACGATAGGACGGTATTTGACTCATGGCTACTTATCAACATCAGTTTTCTCAAAATGCAGTTTTGTTCTTTCAAAAAATAAATTCAAGCCAATGCATCTGAATAAATTGCAAATGTTTGTGGAAAAAGTGTCATTCCAATTGACGTCTGTCTGATATTTATATTTATTTATTTTCCTTTTCATTTATTAATTTGTATAAAGATATAGTATTTAAGTCAGTCAGTCTGTTCCTGAATATGACAAAACAGCAGATAGGTCTTGTTTAAATTCCAGTAGTATCCATTTAGCACAAAGCTTCTTTTTTTTTTTTTTTTTAAGAAAAAGTATATTTTATAATTTAGTTATTATTTATGTGTATTAGACATTACATTTGTTGATATAATCTGGGTACTATAATGCTTAGCACAGTCTGACCCCTGATAGGGAGATGCAGTATATTTCAAAAAAGACATATTTGAGTCTTGTGATACATCTCCTGTATGTTTTTTGGGAACATTTTAACATGTAAAAAATTAAAATCTCAACATGTCATACCGCTTAACACGTTTCCAAATCTGAATTTCATCCTGCCTGTGTGTGTGTGTGTGTGTTCCGTGTGTGCGTGAGTTTGCGGATCAGAACAGATAGGAGCTGCCCACATTTAAAAACACTGAAATGGCAATTCCGAAAAAGAAAACAGAAATTGCCAGCATGAAAAAAAAAAAGAAAAATATGTGGAAGGATGTCAAGGTTACATTCTTTTGCAAAGGAACAACAACGGTTTAGAGAGAATGGCTATGAAGAGCTTTCAAAAGCTAAAAGGCACTGGTTTTCCCTTCTCGGATACATCCTGTGTAAACATTTTGCTGCGTGAATGCATGTCTGCGTATTCCTTGTGTGTGTGTGTGTGTGTGTGTGTGTTTGTAAATTTAAAAAAAATGCTCGGCTGCATTTGAAAAATGACCAAAAAAAAAAGAAAAGAAAAGGAGAGTATTCCTATGGCTGCTTTTATATTTCTTGTCCATTGGTCAGGTGAGCAGCTGAAAAACAGTTTGTCCTCACTGTCCTTGGGTCCAGAAGGGGGAAAAAAAAAAAGAAAGAAGATTGTTGAGTATGCTTATAATTTTTTTCCCCCCCCTAAATGTTTGTCCCCTTCACCGCCAGCAGTTTTCCGCGGAAAAACCACAACAAGTCAACACTATACTACATTCTCTGCACAGTGGAGCTGGGACTGTGGGCAGAGGAACTTAAACTCGGGGGCTGCAACCGCTCGCTCATCCAGGTAGTCGGAACAATTTGCTAGGTGTGACGTTGAAGGGGGACAACTGTGGTTTCCAAGAGTTGGCCTGTCGGTGGGGGGGGGGGGAGCAATAAAACAATGGGAGGCAGGAAAGACGGCGGAGGAGGGGATGGTCTTGCCCACGAGACATTCGGAGCCGCGACAATTCCCCCGCAGGCAGCGTTTCTTCTCGGTCAGCCAAGTGGGAGAGGAGCGACAGTCGGGTCGGCACGAGGACCCCCGGCTGCGGTCGGGCCAAACGTGAGACCGGATTTCGGAGGCGCGAGGCTACAGGTCTTGTGCTCTTGGAGGAGGATTTGAGTCATGGCTTCACAGTTTTAAGGCAGTCACTTCTGGTGAAAGAGCAGAGGCTTGACGCTCCCATCTTTGAATTTTGGTAACTGGTTGGTGATGATCTCGGCGAGCATCTCCGGGAATTCCACGCTGAGGGTTTTATTCACAAAGGTGTAGAAGCAGATCTGGAGAAGGCCCTCGACCATCTGGAGGAGACGCCCGAGGCGACGGAGACGCAGACATGTTAGTGAGTCGATTCATGTCAATTTTCTTTTTCTTTTTGAATTTGCAAAATGAAATACAGTGGATCTTTACTTCTGCAACAGGAACTTTGCAGAAACGTTGAAACAGACTCGACTGGAAACATAATGCACTTAAAGGGATATCGGAGTTCGTTCTTCTGGGTTTTACACAAAGCACTTTATCCACAAGATATGAAAGAAAAATCCTGGCTGGTATGAAATGGTTGTAAAAGGAAGATACGGTACACTTGGTGTCCACATAGAAAGCTCCAGAGACATGATCGCTTTCAAATCTATAATATGTAGTGGATTCTATTGTGAAACAAAGAAGAGGAAAACCATACATCATGTTTGTATATACTGTATCCGTGTGTGTGTGTGTGTTTGCTTCTCTGACCTCCTGCATGGAGTCCAGCAGCTTAGTTAGCTGGTAGAATCGCTGCCAGTTCTGACTGGCGTTCTCCTCTCTCTTGACGATGGCTTTTCCCAGCTCCTTGATGTACGTCATCCGGATCTCGTCGAACACCGCCTGGCTCTTCAGGCCGTCTTTCGGTACTGAACGCACGAACAAACAAACATAGACGCAAACATCAGATATCCAGAGACACATCGGTGTGCAGGTCAGCTGGCGGTGGCAGGACTGTGACTGTAAAGGACACATATTATGCTTTTCTCCGTTTTTCCCTTTCCTCTAGTGTGTTGAAAGCCCGAGGTAAAGGAGGCTCCTCTCCCCGACAGAAAACACTGCTCCTGAAGCTTCTGAAGCTCCTGAAGCCCCTGAAGCTCCTGAAGCCCCTGAAGCCCCTGAAGCTCCCGAAGCTCCTGAAGCTCCTGAAGCTCCCGAAGCTCCCGAAGCTCCCGAAGCTCCCGAAGCCCCTGAAGCTCCCGAAGCTCCTGAAGCTCCTGAAGCTCCCGAAGCTCCTGAAGCCCCTGAAGCTCCCGAAGCTCCTGAAGCTCCTGAAGCTCCCGAAGCCCCTGAAGCCCCTGAAGCTCCCGAAGCTCCTGAAGCTCCTGAAACGCCTCGTCAGTAGTCTGGCCGATACTTCCATAATATCCGTACTGTCCGTAAACCGCAAGTGCATAACTCAGGAAACTGAAGTTATGTGAGGAAACTGAACATTAAAGCATGTGAACCTTCTAAAGTAATTACCCAAATTAAAATTTGGAACCTGAATATGTCTCCTTTAAAAAAACAAACATTTGCAGTTTCAGTCCTTTCATCCATGGATCCATCCATCCATCCATATTACTTATTCCAGAGTATCGCCAGGCCAACATACAGAGACAAACAACCTTCCACACACACATTTGAACCGACGGGCAATTGAAAGTCTCCACTTAACCTCAGACGCATGTTTGGACCGTGGGAGGATGGAAGCCGGAGAACCCGGACAAAACCCCCCCACAAAGACTCTAGGGATTGCGCTATCTTCAATAGAAATAAAGACTTATAAGTGTCCCCATGTGATATACGTTTGGACTCATGTACTGTGTAATTTGCAAGTAGGCACATTTTTCATATATCTCTTCTCTGCCATCAACAGCTGGTGATGTGAACAGCTGGTTATGCCCTTTACAACCATCTGTCTGAAACTGAAAATCCGTCCGCCTTTTGTTTCTACTTGTCTTCAGTCTGTTCTCGATCCTGTTCCCCCGCCGCAAAAAAAAATAGCACAAGGGATTAAAACTTCATTAAAACTCGCGGGACCCCAACACAGACCCTGAGGAGGAGAAGCCGGGTAAACACACACAGATGCATTTGCACACACGCACCTCCTGACCAGAACGCTGTCGGCAGTGGAAAATATGCATAGCTAAAGGTCACGTCAAATGCTACCGTGCGGTGCCGTGTGTTTGCCTGGATGGGCGTCTTAAGAGGAGCAGTGGATGTTTGGACACGTACCCCCCCCCCCCAAAAAAAATAAATAAAATCATATCATATTCTCTGCATGTAAAGTGCATTTCAAAGACCGCACACTGAGGATCTCCACAGTGCTGGTCACTGGTAAGAGGCTAAAAAAAAAAACCCTCCCACAACTGGATGCAAAAAAACATCAATATACACAACAGTTGTCATGACAACCACGTCAACACATTAAGGATTCCTCGTCAGCCCGCTGCTCGGCACTGAGCCAAGGGAAAGCCACAGCGACTGACCTAGAGATTATCACGAAATACTGTCCCATTTACATAATCAGATAAGTGCTCTCTGGCCTCCACATTATGCATTTCGCAGGTTTGGCGGAGAGACGGATTTTAAAGGAGAAGAAAAACCTACTTTTCTCCGGCCCTGTTCTGCCCTCGAAGCTGGATCTATTTTAGTCGAAAGATACATAATGAAGGTGAGGTTTGCCTTTTGAATTGAACAGCCGTGTGCATTAGGGAGGATTTCGAACCACTCAAACCGATGTTGTTCTAACCTGATAGTATTTCCATCCCTGTGGGGGAACAGATGGAAATAGCTCTCAGGTACGACGAACAAGCAAACCACTGCTCCCTATGGAAATGTCATTTCCTCTGCATAACGAGCAGATCGCCTCTTAAGTGCATCCCTTCCCCTGCTATTCTCGGAGACTGTGTTGAAGGGACGAACGGTCCCCTTCTCCAGTAAAGGGACATTTGCAATTGGGAAAATAGTCAAGATATAGGAATAATTCTTGTTTTCTTTCCTTTTTTCACTGTACTGTGCTATTCTGGGCATTTCAATGGTGGAAATTGCAAAGCTAGAATGGTAAGCCACTGCTTTCATAACTGCGTATTATTTTATCTTTTTAAGAGAGAAAGGAAAGCGAGGGCTGGTTAACGTTTAACTTCTTTTGTGCCCATCGTCAAAATGCCCTTCGGTAATTTGTACATTTTAAAGTGACCCTAGCGAAAACCACTGCCGACAAATCAACGTTAATTTGGACTGAATTTAGAGCACTCAGGAAGCGCAGACCTCCGCTGGGGCTGAGCCATCCCTCTCACGATACTGAAGAATCCTTCAAAAACAACTCCTGGATCCAGTCGTGGGCGATTGGTTTCGGTTTGTCCGTTTGACAGATGGCCGCCCGCAACTGAGTCAGGTTCTGCTAGAGATCTGTCACTGTTTAAAGGAAGACTTGTTTTCTGTCCCTGTTGCTGGCTCACTGTGGGATCCGTTGGGATGCCTACGTCATTCTGTGAGGTCTCGACCTCACTTGAGAGCCTGCGTGTTGTAATCTCGGCGCTGAACAAATACAATTGAACTGAATGCATTACCTGTACTGAGCAGTAAGAGGACCTTCATACACAGGTACTCGTCGTAGGACACTTGCAGTCGGACAAACTCGTTGCAGATCTTCAGCATTTGCTCACACTGGTCGGTCATGAAGGGCAGCTTCATGCGCTCACTGGGGGGCGGGCAAGTAAAAAAAAAAAAAAAAGGGAATGGAGAGAGTAGAGAAAATGTAAAATAGGCGGAAACAAAAACCAAAGAAGAAACAAGAGGAAAACGGAGGGAAGAGAGACATACAAATTAGATTCAAGCTCTTTCATTCATCCCGTTATTCAATCCTCGATAAACAGCCCCAGCAGGGAGGCGCTTCAGCCCTGCAAAATAAAACTGGACTGTGAAATCCGTCCTGATGGATTTTCACACCTCGCGCCCACTGACCCACAGTCCACATTGCTTTCTTCCCTCCAAAATCAATATTGACGCACATTCTCCAGATGTGGAGCCCTGGGTTCATTACCGTCTATTCATTCTGACCGACCTCGGTGCTGCTGGTAATGACCTCTTCACCTTTCATATCTATTTTTGCGGCTCTCTGAGTTTACGTGACATTTGGGAATCGAGTCTTGGCAGCTCAGGTCTCTCTTTCTAAGTATTCCTGAAAAAGGGTTACCAGCTATTTGCACGTGTTCAGGAGCAAGAGTTCAGCGGGTGCGACGCGCCCTTGTCATTAAGCGTGGCGTTTAAGAGAGGAAAAAAGGGCACCGCACTTCAAAAAACGTACAAGTGGACACATCAGACTGGTTGAATAAAATCAAGAGCCATGACCAGTGTTTAGCAAACTGAAGAAATCAAGATATCTGTTAGAAGGGAAATATAATGAACACGTTTTGCTGACATTTTTGTGAATGTTGTTTAATAAATATATATATATATATATATTTATCAAATTAAAGTTCCTGATTTGAACCAATCCTGTTACTTTTATATTGTGTATTATTTGAAGTTCTTGTACAGCTGTTTTACCTATAAAGGAAATTTAAAGCGTTGAGGCATTTGTGAGCTTTGGCTCAGGTTAAACAGAAGAAAGGCGTATTATCCGTATAATTACTCAAAGTGTAGCAAAGAAAAACAAAGAGTCATTTTGGGAAACTGTTCCCGACAACTCAAGTGTCATATTATCATCACTATAAAAACTTTGATGTGATACGCAAGGCCACATGGTAGTTATAGTTGCAGGGGGATTTTCTCTGATTAACAGGAATTTTCGTTTAACTCCAGACAAATAAAATAAAGGACAACACCCGACATCTGGCATGTCGGGGGGTTTGTCTGAAGCACATTTTCAGGCCTCTTCTTCGGGAACGATCTCACTCGTGAGACGAAATTCTCCTGACCCCCAGTCTGGACAGAAGGATGTAGAAGGGACAGCACAAACAAATACTCGACGACTACAGCCACGGTACGTACTTGTTGATGACGAGATCGGGGGCGAAGCAGAG
Source organism: Scophthalmus maximus (assembly GCF_022379125.1). Lineage (NCBI taxonomy): Eukaryota > Metazoa > Chordata > Actinopteri > Pleuronectiformes > Scophthalmidae > Scophthalmus > Scophthalmus maximus. The sequence goes on from NC_061516.1 coordinate 20,186,264, forward strand.
CATGCTGCCGTTGCACTGCTCGTACGACCTCCAACCCAGACTGAAGGACATCAGAAAGAGCCAGGAGCACTGCAGCAAAGTCATTTGGTCGTCCAGGTGCAGGTTGCGGAAACCTGGAAAGGTCAGATGTATCAGATTGAGCCTATTTTAAGCCGAAAAAGTGGTGTGTGGCAGCCACATTGTCTTTAAACAAATAAACATTACATTAAATATTATTTTTTTGTATTTTCTAAATGCAGAGCTTTATTTCTTCATATCTTCATTCCAGGGAGTTTCGGAAGCACGGAAGAGAAGAACAATTTATTGCTCAACACGAAAAACTCTCACAACACAGAACAGGACAGTCCAGTTAAGTCGATGGTCAAACTGGATGTAAATTGCCGTTCACTTGTTTCCCACCTGTCAAAACTTTGAACGTGGGACTGCACATGAAGAGTCCTTTCACATTACAATTGTTTTGAGCCAACGCTGTTATGTAAGGGGGCCCCCCACCCCCACCCCCACCCCCAGAGCTTTTCCTCACTATCATCGCCAGCCGTAGACGATGCACACACAACAAGATCGCAGTCCGATTGGATCACTCACCGTACTGTCACACGGAGAAATCAAAGCAAAAAAAAAAGAAGAAAAAACTGATCATGAATCTTTTGGTTTGACAGTTAGCAACAATTTCAGTGAGCGGAGGAAATCTCCAAGCAAATACTTGGAGCGATTATCAAGTCATGTGCCTTCTTCTCTCACGAGTAGAGACTAGCATGGGCGGTAAAGATGTCAAACTCTTGGTGTCTCAATTTTCTGTGTCATGGAATCTGGGGTAGCCTTCAAACCCTGCGAGGATCTTTTTTTTTTATGTTCATGACGTGAATTGACATCACTTATGACAACAGTAAAATAAAAATCGATCCCTTTATGAATTGAATCCAGAAACATTTGGCTTCTATTCTTTTTCTTGACCTGATAGGAGCCTATGTTTAGCGGGTGAAATAATCCCGGCACTGAAATGAAGAGTTTAAATTTTTTTATTTTTGTTATTTAATTTATTTCCATTGCTTTGAGATGAAAGGGGGAACGTTTCTTGTTGAAAGTTAAGTTGTTGTTTATGTTTCTTTCAAAAAGACATTGAATTTAAATTCCAAGAACTTCACACTTGTCACATGTCATGACCTGGTGTCTGAACATCTGTTGTTTCCTGAACCAGCCCAAACATTGCTTCTCATCTACTGTAGTCCCCAGCTCAACTCAAGAAGAGCCATATCTAAGTTATCTGTTTCCTGAGAGCAAACGTCACACATTTTGAATTATCTCGCTAACTTCACTCGCGGCTACTCGTGTTCTTTACTTTCTACCGAGGAATGATAAGAACGCTGACAAGCAGATGCTCGTTTAACTGGAGGGCAAAAGTGAACGCCTTGCCTTCGTGAACCGAGAGTCCCGTCTGCACAGCCATGTGCAAATGTCCCCGTTTCATTTAAAAGTGATGTAACTTCCTTGACCAACTGCGTGTGTCAGGAATAACAAATGACCGAACATTTGTTTCTTAGTTTGCCACCACGGACCTCTCTCACTTCACTAGACTCAATTTCCGCATGTTAACACTGTCACTTGGGCAGTGGTATTCAACTAAACCGCACCAAATACAACACACGGGAGCTCTTTTTCATTACCTGGCAGCGACTTGGCCCACTTGACCGCAGAGATGACCTGCTGCCCCCCCAGCCTGTTGAGAGTGGTCATGAGCCGAGAGGAGGTGTCGGGCAGGCTGCTGTCGTAACCCGAGTAGATGACCTCTGGCTCGATGGCCTTGAGCACAGACAGCATGGTCGGCACAAGCTGGGGCATCCTGGGGATGACTGGGACCGGCATGTTGCTGGTGGGCTCCGATGACCCGGGGGGCTGGTGCACTTTCATCTTGATCAGCTTCTTGTTTTTCCTCGCTGGGAGGGGGGGGGGGGGGGGGGGGGGGGGGGGACAGAGGAATAGGAAAGGACACATTGAGTGGGGAACCAGTGAGTAGTGACAGTATATTTTTATCAATTTCCTTTAATGTTTACTTTTATACTTTTCAGGCATTAAGCACTAATCGTATATATATATTTTTAAAAGATCCTCAACCTAGGAGGCTGCCCGGAGGTAATAAACTATATGGACAACATGGCTATGGTGAATTAAAAAAAAGAAATAAAATTACCCACAGCCAATGTCTACAAATGTTTTGTGTCATGTCAAATATGCCTGCTAAAGAGCCCAATTATTCCATATTAATTTCCATTTTCCATTATTAAATGTACACATTGAGACTAATCAGGGGGAAGCAAATGTACGGGGCATTTCTTTTTAAAAGGAATCAAGAAATTACTAAAAATATCAAAAGGGAGAGGGGGAAAAAAGAAAAATTCTTCCCTTGTCCAAACACGACCACCGATCACTTCAGCATATCCTCACCTGGTCCGAGCCCTCAGCTATTTTTACACACTGATTAATCCCCTGCACCCCTCGGCCCAGGCCCACCACCTCATACTTTAACACTGACGTAAAACAATTTAAAAGAGCACACCATTCACTGACACTGAATAGTTGGATTAATCGAATGAAAACAAACAAGATAAGTAACAATAACAGTGACATGAACCGGCTCTTATGAGTTTATCTTGCAGCAGCAGTAACGGCAAAAACAATTTTGCTCACAATATGTAGATTATCTGTGAATCATTTTGACATTTTTCTATCCTCAAAATGTGCAAAACATGGCAGGGGTTGAGAGGTTATCATAAAAAAACAACAACAACAAAAACGTGTTTTTCCTAGTCTACCTTTTTTTAATTTCCTCTCCTGGTGTTTCTATGGCAACTAAGAGCCTTTCTGGTGGGAGTTGTCTGCTGATGCATTGACGTCCATCAAATCCCTCTCCCTGCCTTTGTCTGTCCCTCCCGTGTGAAACTACCTTCACCTCTGCCTGACAAACAAACACAGCACCGTTCGGATGTAATCTCACTCTACGATAATTTGTACCAAAGTACTGAAAACAATTTAACGCCACGAGGGAGCATCAGCTGTAATTACACCAGAACCGGGCACTTAGGCAGACGTTGTACCTGACCCGCTGCTTCGCATATTCATCTGCCTCGACCTTGTCACATCTTAACTTTCCTACCGTGTCCTTAACGTTCATCCCTTGACGCAGAGTCAGGCGAAAGACCAACAGGTGTGTGAGAAGATGGTGTACGTCGCCACCACATTGAGAGACGACAGCACACTCGTGCAGATGACCCACACTGCAGCCATGAAATATTGAGGAGACTTTCAAGGTCCAATGAAAAAAAATTGTTTATTGTAGCCCTGTTGTTGTGTAATATATGTGCCCACATGCAACGGTTCCCTCGAGAAGACACATTTTCCACGGAGCTGTGGCCTATTGCGGAGTCGTGACACTATACTAGCCTAGAGGCCATTTATTCAAGAGTGAATAAATGGCCTCTATTTCAGGCTCTCATTTTGTCTTTCTCAAATCAGCAGACTTTGAAACTATCAAAATCACAAATTCAAAACAGATGTTTAAACCGTCCATGTAATCTGTTTTCATCTCTGTCACTGGCACCACTCCAACCAGAAGTTAAAATCACAGATCTCTGAGTAATAAAACCGTAACGATGTTCCTAAGGGCACAGGAACATTACATAAGAGGTAAAAGATTAAGAGACCTTTCCAGGCAAGAATTTCTTTTTTAAATACAGTTAGTAAAAGAGGAGATGTGAGAGAGAATGTTTTTCAGCGATGTATTTGTCATAGAGTGATGAACGCAGAAGGTGGAACTGCAACAGACTGGTTCTCCTCATCCCAGCCCTCTCCTGTCATCATCTATGCTTTGGGGCTGTATTCACAACAACGGTTATGGGTTGGTTCCTATACACGTTTTTTTTTTCCTCCCCCTTTTCTCAGTGTGATCCTTTTATACTGAGATGTCAAATTTTGTATAAGATCATGTTCCCATAATGCTAAATAAGGAATACAAAATAAAATCTACTGTCTCTATCCCACCAACAAAAACCTTTGGCATTATGGAAAAAAAATACGACTTTTAGCAAAAAAAACACAGAGCATATTTGCTATGTTGCTATGACATCTGGGAACAGAAAGTGACTGTTGTGAAAGTGTTAATATATTATTTGGTCCTTAATTAGTGTTTGTCTTCCAAACCAAGTTTATTGCCTTAACTAACCCCTGTTGTAGACTGATATTTCAATAGTTGTACAGTAATTCTACAGTAACTACTACAATACAATTGAGTATCATTTACAAATATCAAATACAAAAAGCTGACTTTATCATCGAAGCAAAGTATCTTTCTGGTGATTCTGCAAGAATTCTACCAGCAGTGCACATGAACACAATGTCAACAGCGCAGGCAGCTATGCACTTACACGCCATGGCTGTTGGAGAGTGGACAACCAGTGAACCGAAAAGAACATGACGGGCGGCAAATAAATTGTTTTTCTGTTTTTGATTGTGTAGGGTTCTTTTTTTCCTGGTTATATATTGTTTGACTCATACTGCTAGAGTGAGATTGCAGTGGATTTGCTCATGTAATTGCATATTTCCAGACTCAACATTTCAAAATAAGTTGGATGGCTAAAAACATCATCATTCTTGGTCTTGACTAAAACATGTCAAGCATTTCCGTCAACTTTAATGTTTGTTTTTCTTGAGACTAAAATGCCATTTTAAGATGATCAAAAAGAAAAATGAAAAAGTGTGACAAGATATTACTACGACTGACATGGGCTTTTTTTAAATCCCTGGACTAAGACAGAGATTAAATCAAATATGTCATATTGCTAAAGGTAAATTCACTTAAACTACCGTTTCCCTTTGACTTTAAAGTCAATGTATGGGTGCCTTTGAATATAGCCTGGTCTGTTTACCTTCCAAGTTCATTCCGGCTTGAAGACATTTCCTGAAGCGGCAGGCTGGACAGTTCTTCCTGCGGATCTTATCTATGATGCAGTCATTCCTCCCTGCACAGAGGTAGTTGTGTTGGCCTGTAAAGAAGAGAGGGAAGAGAAGAAGGGGTGAGAGGGAGACACATTAGCTGGCTAAGTAGGTTTGAGAAGGATTATTCTGAGCAGTATGTATTATGACCACACCAACCATCTTTTGATTCTATAGTAAGCCCAGGGGGAACCTATGACATCCCACTGGTGTTGACGGTTTCACTAGGAACACGTGGCACAATCCATGATTGTGAGCTCTTATCAGCCAAAATAATCAGATAAGGGTCCACATGACCCACATCGTTGCACATTTCACTAGGGAACATGAATGCTTTCTTTTGCTAACCAAGTATAAATACCTTACATAATTGGGATGTGGGCAAATGAACCAGAGAGGAAATTGTAATTATATTAATTCAATTTTCCCGAGAGGCAGCATTAGATATTTGACCAGAGGGAAGGATTTGATGTGTCGACTCCATCAAACATTTTATGGAGAAATGAGTGAATCTCTAAATACTTTCTGACGTCCTTGTCCTGTATGTTTCTCCATCCCAACCTCATTTTTTCCTACTGAAGAAATCCATCTGTCTACCCATCCGTCCATTTCTGCCACTTATCCGGTGGTCTTGGTTGCAGCGGGTTGAGCAAGGCAGCCCTCTCCAATGCAGCAACATTATGCAGCTCCTCCAGGAGTTCTAGTCTGGACCCCCTGCTGATGTCGGAGTCACCCACCCTGTCTCTATCTCTAAGGCTGAACCCAGCCGCTCTACAGAGGAAATCAATTTCAGCCGCATGTACAGTATCTGCTACCTCATCTCATTCTTTGTCACTACTCAACACTCATGATTATAGATGATGGTCAAATCATAGATCCGTTCCAACTCCATCTTTACTACTGTCAACTCATCAGTCCACCAGTTGATCTCCCACTCCATCTTACCCTCACTCCTGAACAATACCCCCAGATGCTTGAAACCCCTTCAGAATCTCAGTCCCAACCTCAAAGTAGCAAACTATAATTTTACGGCAGTGAAGCATGGCCTAAGAGTTGGAGGTGCTGCCTTTCATCCAGGCCACTTCACACTTGGCTGCAACCCAATTCCGTACATGCCGAAGGTCACGGTCTGGTAATGCCAATACAACCACATCATCTGCAAATAGTGGAGGTGCAATTCTGAGGTCAACTCTGAGACATTGTCCTCCCCCCAGCTTTGCCATAAAATCTTGTCCGTGAAGATCAAAAACAGGATTAGTGATGAGGGACAACTTTGACAGAGGCCAATACCCACATTACTTTCACTCCAGTTCAGGGCACTGAATGGCTCATAGTAATGGCCCCAGGAACTCCATATTCCCACAGTACCTTCTTGAATCCCAGGAAGGCTAAACAGTGCGATACCGAGATAATTAAAGCACATCATCTGGTCCCTCTTTTAAAAAAATTGGACCCACCAACCCGGTCTGTCTATATCGTCAAAAACACAGACAAGATATGACAACCAAAAGAGTCCAATGATGGAGCAGTAAGTATCTCGTGGCGAATCTCATCGCACTTTAACAATCCATTTCTATTCATGGTCAATAAAAATTATGCTTGCAATTTTCTGCTCTTACTGTTTGGCAATTCATTACTACAACTATCTCCCAAGTCATTAAAATTTCAAAAGCTCCCGGTACATTAAAACACAAAATGTGATGAACAAGATTAACTGTAATGATTCTTTGGTCGTTTTAAGCCATTCGTCCACCGACGTGTGCATGAACTCGTACATAACAACACCACTAACACTTCTATATCATAGTGAGCTTTGGGAGCCAGCCATGCCTCACATTGGGGCCGCAGCAGAATACTTTGTAGTACAGCCTGGAAGATCTAATTTACATCAACAACAATGTCATTTCAGTTGAAGTAGCCTGGGCCACAATGTAACAGAGTCTTGCTTTGAGCACATACAGTACTTGTGACAGAGCCTGAGGAATGTCACATGAATCTTATTTTTTTTCTAGCATCAACACATTCTCTTCAGAGTCCGGACTGAGACAGAATCAATCTAATGGACACAATTAATAAGTTTAATATCATACCGAGCACGTCATTGCCATTTCTTAGGATTCACAGAGGTTCCATTAAATCCAACTGTCATAATTATCTACCATCACAACTGACTCAATTTATAATTAATTTCCATTTAACTGCATGGATAAAAAGCACTGGCAGCTTTCACCAGACTTCTAGTCACTCATCGGTTACCCAACCTGATAGACGACCCATGCTCCATGCTCTGCAAAAGCAGAGCATGACATGAATAATAGCATGGAGACCCAGTAATGTGTACACTTCTCCTGTTCTTGGGGCTTTGCAGTATACTCTAAACTGATGTGGAGATCACCATAGTGGATGATACAAGAAATACTTCACGTGTTCTGCCTCTGCCAGTTTCCCTGCGACCCTTAATTTATTGTTCACAGATACTGAAAAACGTTTAAGTCAACACCACCTTGACAAAAGCCCGGTATCATAAACATCGCTAATGATCTATGAAATACCATGCGGCTCTTTGAACAAAAGGGGCATTAAATAATACAGCAAATGCCTTGTGATACACTGTCGAAATATTAACCTCAGTAGAGTCGTTTAGTCAACATTATTCATTCTCCTGATTGCTCACAGCGAATTAACCGCCGAGCCTGATACAGCGACCTGAAAACGTGTACTATGAATACCTGCAAACAACGAATCTGGGACATCCAGCAAATGATTAACTCAGAGCAGCACCCAATGTCGATTGTATCTGATCAAGGTGCATCAAACAAGAGCCAGTTTTTGTGCTGTAGTGTATATCTTAAGCAAGTACACATGACATTCATTGTACAGATTAATTTAAACAAGCAGTGTTTCAGTTCCTTACGGTTCAATTCTATTTATATATACTAGTTATGTCAATATTAGAGTAGCTGCAAAACAATATAATATAATATTATATTATATTGACATTTGTCAAAAGATCACAGACAGAACCGTCTTTGAAACTCAAAAATAATTACTTTCCATGCAGACTGGAAATTAATCTGCAGGGCTGGTGGTGTGACAGCAAGATCGCAGCTTCGGGGCTGCCAGCTGCAGCCATCACTTATATCACAGGAAGACATAGCAAACAGCCGCGTAAAAAGCCATCTGTGGTGTCAAAAGTGCCAGCTCATTCCCACTGATATTCTTTCTCCCTTTTGTCCGTCGCTGATTTGCTAACAAGGACCTCCTGGCAGCACCTATCAGTGCCGGTTGGCGACAACAAATGTTAGTTATTGAATCTGATTGGCTGGTAATTATAAAGGCAAGCAACGTTTTGTACATGTGAAGATACAACCAGCAAATGTTTGGTGCTGCTTAATAATTTATCAATTCAATTCTAATTATAATTCAATAGAATTCAATAAATAAGAATTCAATAAATAAGAATTTTTTGGGGTAGTAAATCCATTATCTGATGTTCAGCAGCAGCAGATAAATTCTTATCTTCAGCTCAAATACTTATCTTGAAACCTATGGCCCGAATGCTGAGAGCTCTTTATGTATAACCTGGGTCTTACTCTTTGAGTAATTCTATTATAAACTTACAAATTATCAGTTTATAGTAAAAAAAGAAAACACTCACCAAATTTGATGGGTTTGAGTATGACAGATAAATAAAGGATTACAGCTAGAATATGCATATTCTTTTTTATAATTAGTTATTAATACAAATTATATAACTTTATTGGACAACAGTGCCAGGAGAGACAGGAAACATGGTGAGAGAGTAGAATGACATGCCGGCCAGCTGCTTAAGGTAAATGCTTCCATGTGTTTCGTGCTTCGGCTCCGAATATGCATGTTCTGAAAATCCATCTGTGACGATCAGGAAATTGAAATCAAACCATTCCACTCCTCTTCTTCTTGCTCTGTCATGCCGTTAAATGTCATGTGTTCGGAGTAAAAGGGATAAGTTTCAGACTTGTGAGGAAAGAACAGAGCATAAAAGGAAACTGGCATATCACATGAAAACTGTAAGTAACAGCGTAGCTTTCTTGCAACTGCTAAAATGCTGTTATCAGTTGATCAGTCCTGCAGGATGATTCTGATGATATTAGGCAGACATGCAGTAGTAGCCGTAGGATTGCTCGCCTTAGGCGCCAAGGGCACGGCCTACTGTAAGTACAATTATCAGCAGAAGCAGAAAAACATTCAATAAATCACATGAGCAACACAAGAGGGGCAAGAAGAACAACTGAAGGGGTGATTTCTGAAATCACATCTCAGGAGGGTAATGTGGGTCAAATGCAAAGCCATTGGGCTAATCCGTCACAAAAAGTGATTGCAAATATTGGCTCAAACGCCTGCAAGGATTGCGAGGTGGAGAATTCCAAGCAGAAACACCAAAAAAATTTAAAATCACTCACAGGCAATTGACGCTGATTTGAATTACCAAATCAGAACATTTGCAGGCATTAACAGATAGTTGGCAGAAGAGAGTACACAACGCTTGTGTCTAGGCAGATTGGTCATATTTTTTTAGTGCTGCAGGAATACAGGGACATGGGCAAATCATCTTCATCATCATCATCATATTTGCAATTATTATTAACACTATTGTCATTATTAAAAGTGCATTTATTTACCATCTGTGTTTTGTCGTGCTCTCCATCCTTCACCATAAAGACAACGACCAGAGAATAGGAGGGGGGGGGAGAAAAACAAGAACACATCTCAGTGCTACTGTAGGCAGGTCTTTTCAAAAATAAAATGAACACTTCCATTCGAGGGCTGGGAAATGATGTAATTTGATATGCTAGGAAACAGTTGGCAATCACACAACTCTAGAAATTAACAGTAGCAGCTCATATCAAGTGTTTATACGTAAAATTGTACAACCTTCTACATCACTGTTTTGACATATATGTATATCCTAAAAGAATATTAGCCTCAAGTAAATACATTCAAAGTTGCCATTATTAACCACCAGTCAAACTTTAGTCCTGAAATGTTGCACAAGTCAAACGATCCATGTTCACAGCATCAACTTACATTCAGGGTAACGCTTTGCTTTGCCTAGAGTAGGTCTGGTCACTAATTGTATAATTTCTCTAGCAATGTTATGAAGGAAACGGGTTAGGGGTAAAAAAAAGAAGGTTAATACGGGTCACTTCTGTGCATGGAGTACGAGTGCTGGGTCAATAACAAAAAAGAGGGTTTTAGTTACCGCTCACCTCCGAATTACCTGCGCATTGTTTACGAATGTATATACGCAATAATCCGTGACAGAGAGAATCTGATTAGGACTTAAATGTGGTCACATTGCATACGTGCAAAAAGGGGGAAAAAATACTTTTTTGTGGTCTGCGTGCTTTTTAAAGGATCCACACATTCGTAGGCCTCCACCCACACACGTGTTTTCTAATTAGACCTCTTCTCAAGACTATGTGGGTGTGGACCAACTAGGCTCTCCTGTTCATTTTGTGGCACCTGTTTGGGCGTGATGACTTTTTCATCTGTAATCATCTTTGATGGAGTTTTGTGACCTTGTAAATTCCTACCGTGCGTGTAGTTCCACTCATTTTCAATCTCACCTGGTCTAATCAGCCAAATTGATAAAAGAAAAAAATACTTCCTGGATGTGCGCAGGCTTTAAACTTTGTCTCCGCAAAAGAGATTTGAGCAAAGACCGTCATCTGTCATCTGTGTGTCGTGTCGGGAGTGATTGAGCGAGTGAACGCAGATGAGTGAAACCAACCTTCGACGGCCCTCTTGAAGAACACCTTGCAGCTGCCACAGGTTACGACCCCGTAGTGGCATCCCGAGGCCTCGTCTGAACACACCAGACAGATCTTATGGGTCTGCCCACTGGGCTTGGATTGGCCCGGCACTGCGGAGCCGCTGTTCTCCCCAGGTCTGGGCGATGTGCTGGAATGTGTGCGGGGAGAGACAGAGAGAAAATATGTGAAGATGGGTGACCCGCATTGACGTTTGTGACAAATTCAAGGCAGGGAACAGAGGCTTGGTTCATGGGTATATGGGTCCAGTTGAGCCCCAGTGGCATGATGTAAGGACGATGTATGGAAACCATTTGGACACATTCAGTCGCCTAAGGAAAGATGATAAACATTTTCATTGATGTAGACCATGTTTTAAAAATGATTTGTGGAGAAGGGCTTCAATGTGCAGAGCAATGGCAATATTTCTTACAGAATGAAGTGAACTGAAACAAAACATATTGCACAATCTGTTCTTATGAGAAGGAAATAATTGGGGGAGAAAAAATCTATAAAATAGAAATTTGTTTTGCTTCTCATTTTGGATTTTCACATTTGAATGAGTTAAACACAGAAAGTCCAGTTTCCATATCTGAAAAGGCTAAATTGGAGCCATTCTAAGTTACTTTGATTACACATTAGCTTTTAAGACGTAGGATGAGATCTGGATATTTGCTGCTGTTGGCCAAAGTGCTGTGACAACGAGAAAGTTCAGAACATTTCTTTAGCCTTGGTGAGTCGTATATGTATTTGGACAGAACCAAATTATGATGACACAATTACCTACATTTGTCTGTGCTCATGAAGGAATTGCCAAAACTGTGAAAGTTCCAGTTGCTGTAGTGTATATGGGAAGTAACCCAGAGGACCATGCTGATAATTTTTTTCAGACCCTTCATAGAAATGTTGCATGAGAGTGTATTGAGTTACTGTAGCTTGTGGAGCAGAGGCAAGCAGAGGCAAGCCATGACATGACTCCAGCTCTCAAGAAATGAAACCAAGTGAATCATTATCGCTGGTGACGGCGCCTCTGCGCAGTAACCAAGCTCCAAACATGGCTGCAGCAGAGTGTGAACATTTTGGTTCGTTCATGTGACCAAAAATCTGTCAAGTGTTAATAAACATTTTCACTGGTCACACCCGTGCACTTGACATTTAGCAGGTCTGTTTGTCTGTGTGTAAATGTTTAGCGTTATTTCTTTTTCTTCCCCGCCCACATTCAGCCAAAAAACCTGCCCACGCTGCTGCCTCTGACTCGCCCTTTTGACCCTGATGTTCTCCTTTGCAAGTGCGGAAAGGAGAATATCCCACCCAGTGACAGTGCCATCACAACCCTGAAACATACCGTCAACTCAAAGATTTGTCAAGCTCATTCCACCTGTCCCCCACCCTGGGCGGCCAGGCCCAGAGCCGTGGTGGAGGTAATCCCTCCAACAGCTGTATCCCCGCCCGACCCCTTGCAAGATGCATAACCACCAGCAAACATCTGTGGCGGAGATGACCTCATTTGACTCAGAGTCAGGGCCCACAACATACAAAAAGGCCAAGATATATCCATGCACCGTCATCCATAGAGCTTTATCCTCTTAAAGGGTGGAAGGGTGCTTTTGCATGTCCTGTGCAGTGACAGGTCCTTGGCTCGGTAGAGGACCCCCCCCCCCGGCCTGCTGGTGGGGATAGTCTGTAAGGACCCGTGCAACCACTGTTAAAAAAAAAAAGTTAGTCTTACTCCGAGCCTCAAGTTGTGTTTGAATTCAAATGAAAGCCTTGTTTGAAGAACTTCCCTCGGAGGGTTACATGCACACACGGAGCTGCCATCGTCCCCGGCCGTCTATTATTAGACTTCAAGTAACTGGGACACCTGAACCGCAGTGCGAAGCTTAACCAGGCTCCAGGACCAATTTGTCAGATGTATAGCAGGCAAATCGTCAACATGTCATCCGAGAGTATGTGAGGTTAGAGGGGTGTGTTGTGGATAAATAGGTTCTGGAGCAGCGTTAGACTGAGACCGCTCCGTAATCCATGACAGGAATTTGACAGCATTCAAAGGGCTTAAGACTGCCCCCTTGTTTTCTCCCTTGATTGTTTTAGCAGCACTCTGGTTGGAATGTATGTGGGAATTATGTAACAAGAGTTGGCCTGCCAAGCTGGATAATGGCCTGACATTCAGGCCTATAGAGATCTTGACTGATGCTGTATTAAACTAATGCTCTGAGAGTTATTGCACCATGTTTGCAAGGCAGGAGCAGAGTGAGACGAGAGCACGCAAATGAAAAGTAGTGTCCAGACCGGGAGCCAACCCCCACTCGTATCCTCAAACAAGCATGACCTAACTTCACAGTGGCCGGTGCCTCATGGTCACTGGAAAGACAACACTCGCTCATGTAAACGGCGACCAAGGGGAGCAGAGGTGGGGGGATCTCGGAGGACATCCAGCTAAATCCATCCGCGGCTTGAAAAGTGAACTAGAGCCAAGATCATTCCCGACGCATGAAGACAGGTTTGGCCGTGGCCTGAACATAATATACAATCACACTGTTCTGCAGATGGCATAAACACAGTGGGGAGGGAGAGCAGGGAGCTTGTTCCCAGACTCTGGAGTCGGGATGCTAAAACATTAAAGTCCAACTGAAACTGGAAATATCTTCGCCTTTGCAGTCAAATATTCAAAATCACCAAGAGGACTATCTTTACGAAGCCCAATAGAAATGTGGTGAAATGTACACCAGCTCTAAAGGTTTATTCAAACATACAATATACATAACTCAACCACACCTACGGGACTTTGTATCGCTCAATTTGAAACTCGTCCAAACCCAAAAATCAACGTACGTCGCGCTCGGCGCCGCTTTGTGCCTATATTAAACAAGTTATTTTAATGATTCCCCACAGTGATCACGTCGTGTGAAAATGAAGCCAGCCCAACCTGATCATGATCTGTGCACACCACGGTCAGACTTTATTTGCAACATTGCCTCTCTGGCACAGAGACTTTGGCAGATGATTTATAATGTGTACCAGACATAACTTGTCAGTCTGGTTCTAACGGGGTGTTTATCAGAAAACTGTCCTCTTTTAACCTCGGCTGTGTCGAGCGCGGCGTCCAGTTTGTCTGTCTGCCTCATTACTTGTCAATTTAAAGCAGCGATGGACTTGGACTTGAGCGGAGATGCTGTGGACACTAAATGTCGGGCCGAGTTTGACCTGCGATGGCTCCTCTCAAAAGACTCCCCAGACACTGGTGACAAACAGCCAGAAGGGAAGCAAGTTTAGCCATTTACACAGCATTCGCCCTTTACAATTGAGATTGTTGGGTTTTTCTCTTCTATTATCTATTTGGCGACCATTTTTTTTTGCAAGTTAATGTGCATTAGAGAGTTAAAACAAACATGTTACATGTATTCCATGTAACGCAAATTGACCACAGGGTGGTGTTGGAATTAGAACCCCACCCACTCTCCGACCTGCTCCTGCTCTGACTAACACGCATCCTCCAATCACTCAGACAACAGGCGAGGCTCTGAGCCACGCAGCCCAGTTTCAAGCCTCATTAGGACAGTCTTAATACTGCCCTACAGTGCAATAAATAACTTATTCAGTCATTCACACATACGCTCAGTAAAAAAAAAATCACTCGTGTGAAAGTGGTAACAGAATAATCCAGAAAACACCTGCTCACAATCCCTCTCAATGGGGCAACAGGAGTGAATAAGCACAGGAAATTAGGTGTCACTCCTTTGCCACTACATGCCCACATTTCCCCCCAACGTGAGCGTGTCACAAAAATTGGAGCAAGCAAGACCGCGCTAACGGTTTGAGGCCTGCAAGCCAGTCACTTCTGCTCACAAACATGTTCTTCTGCGTGAACACATGAAACCGATACGTGTCAACAGAGCGAGCATGCTCAGATATATTGGAGGGCCTTGGCAGCAAGACTGGGAAAATGAAACAATAAATTCAATGAAATCCCGCAGCAACACACACGTGCCTGCAGGTCTTCGTTAAGAACGCAAAATCCTCTCTGTCTTCACACCAACTGTGTATATCTAGAGGGTGCACTGCATAAGGGAAAATCAGATTTGACTTCTTTCCCCAGTTATATCTTTTTACAAGTAATCCCAATAATCTAGACATTGTTTTTTTAATTAAGTACGTGAAAATGCCAACGGTTACCGCTGATGTCAGAGTAAAATGTAACCATAATATATATATATATATATATATACATATATATCTATGTAGATATATTTATATATATATATATATATATATATAGTGTGTAACTATGTGCTGTGCATTTTCATAAAGTACAATTGCGTGACGAGTCATTGGAAAAACACAGATAAGCACTTTGACAGTCTGCGCTGGGCTGACCTGCCATGTCACTGGGGAACTGTGTACAAGTAACTACAGTGGGAACCGATGCAAGCAGAAAAAAAGGGAAAAAAAAGTCAGCAAGACCAAAGCTTTTCCGGGCTAATGTGTGGGAGCAGAAGGTACAGTACGAGATGGCCGGTGGGAGAAAGAAATTGTTTCTTTCAGCAGAGAGATGTCAAAAATAATCGACCCATCTCAGTGCCGACGCCTATATAGAAGCTGATTGACTTGAAGCTGTACCCTTTCATTAAAAAATAAATACAGTCCTCATGGGAACTATGTCTCAAATAATTGGATAGCATTAAAATACATACCTAGCATTCCACAATTAAACGTCTGTGCCACTGAGTGACAAACATAGGTGCTGTCTGGATGAGGATCTATTGTTTGGTTTGAGAGAAACAAAATTAATTTCACATGTGAGAGGATGTTTTAAAAAAAAAAAATGGGGAAACACGTGTCTGCACTTGTGACAGGGATGAAACAACATTAAAGCTGCTGTGGGTAGGATTTGCAAAAATAACTTTTTTTCATATTTGCTGAAGCTGTCGCTATATGCTGGTAGTAAAATGTAAGACAGATCGTCTGTGGCAGACACGAGCAAAAACGAGCTAAAAAGAAGGAAGCAGATCGAGCAGATGTAAACATCAGAGCGGCTCCACAGAAGCAACGACACCGACAGGGTTCACAAACGATAATTATCTCTGTTTCATTTATCTTTTATTTTCCATGTTATTGTCGCACTCTGTGACCATGTGTTACTGTGCTGTTGCCCAAACCCCTTAGATGATGTTATTTCTGTCCACACAGCAAAAATATTTAGTTTATCAATTTTGACTTTTTTTTGAATGGATAATAGATTATCAAAATATTTGAGAAATAATTTAGTAATCAATTGCTAATTGATGAATGGATTAACAGTTGCAGCTCTAAAGTGAACACAATATGGTAAATTAAAAAAAACAACAACACTTCCCAGTGATAAAACTGTGGCACTACATATATATTTTAATGCATGCATGTTCCAACCAGCTTAGCAACAATGATAAAAACCAACACCACTTACAAGGGCGTCATCATTATGCACATAAAAATTCTTTATATATATATATATCCCATACGGATACACATTGACTGTCAGTAGCAGATGCTTCAACTATAGCGCAGACAGGACAGGAACTGGAAGTCTGCTGTGTAATTCATCTGCGCTGTTTGTGTTGGCAAGACCTCGGCCTGATATGTGCACACAGCTGGTCCCTGGTATAAGCGCCCGGGCAGGGACAGACCGAATGAAGCAGAATCCGCACACGCTGGTCAGTCGACTTCTCGTGGACAAAAACTCAGAGCTCACAAACCTTCCCCTCTCTCTCTCTCTCTCTCTCTCTCTCTCTCTCTCTCTCTCTCTCTCTCTCTCTCTTTCTCTTTTTACGAGAAGGCCACAGTCAGATAACCCTGCTGAGTCACGACTGAGCTCACAGTTTATGAAAAGAGTCGTTACTCATTCATGTGATGTCCAGTTCGGATGCGTTCACACCCACAAGACCTTTTTTCCGGAAATTTCTCCAGGGGGCTGGCAAGAAAATGTCCGGAGTAACATTTGCGAACCTCTGTGATCTCACGTGCGGCCCATCCATAGTTTGGGACAATGTCCGGACTTGGGTACATGTCTGAGAGCAGCTAAATAGACGAAAAAGATATCTTCAATCAGTTTGAGAATACATGCAATGCAAAAACACACAACACAACCAAACGGACGGACATGCTTTTGCAACTGTAACCCAATGGACATGCAGATTAAAAAGATAAAAATAACGTTCAGGTTATGTGTTGTGATGTTGGTCTAATATCAATTTTTTTTTGTTTAATGTAGGTGGGATGTAGGACTGTATTGAAATATGCTAATGTCTCATTTTGAAAACTTTTTCTCCATAGTGTCATTTGGTAATACTGTGCAGTCCTGAACGCAGCCATAGTTATTCCACTATGTGTCCTTCTGCCTTTCAAATCGTTATTGTGCAATTTCACTGTTTTACTGTACTTTTGTCTTCCTGCCTTTCCCCACTCTCACTTCCTCTTTCCATCACGTTCGTCTCTCTCACCGAAATCCCTCATTGCTCCCCAACCCCCTTCCTCCTTCCTCTTCCCCTCACCCCCGCCTCATCTGCCAGTTATGTAATATGTGTATTGCTGCTGCTGCTGCTGGGGCAGACTTCTCCCACCCCCCCCCCCCCCCCTCGCTCAGCCAATCCAGTGTCACTACAGGCAGGGAGTATGGAGTAGGTCAGGCGAGTCATGGGATTATCCACCTCACCTACCCGGAGACAAGCGTACACAGCGTACTGAATGTGTGTGTGTGTGTGTGTGTGTGTGTGTGTGTGTGTGTGTGTGTGTGTGTGTGTGTGTGTGTGTTTTCTGGACATACTTGCATGTGTGTATGTTTGTGTGTGTGTGTGTGTGTGTGTGTGTGTTAATTTGGTCTTTGAATTACTGAGTGGAGCCTTTGGTTGCTAGAGAGGAGCAGAGTTATAAAGCTGCCCTTGTTTCACAAATCATCATGTGATTGTGTGATGGCTCCCGCTTCTCTTCTCTCCCCTTTTCATCTCTCGCTAAACTCCCACCCCTCCTCACATCTGACGCTCTTCATCTCCTACACACTGCACTGTCACTTCAATCATCATTTCATTGCATTAGCCTGTTCGTTGTTTATTCTCTCCCCCCCCTCCCAACATAAATTGAACAGTTTCAGTTGTTTTCTCATGTGATGTAGACTCGCTGGCAAAAATACAAAAAAACAAAACAGCACTGGGCAGTCTGTTCAAACTCTGTGTTTACCTGACTTAAGTCCGTGCGGCCATACAGTTAATGACTAGGGCTTCAACTAACTAATCTGTCGATTTTTTCCTCGATTAATCGGTGCGTTGTTTTGTCATGAAATGGTGAAAAACGTCGGCCGTGTTCCCCAAACCACAAGATGATGTATTGTTTTGTCCACACACCAAAGATGTTTAGTCCTTTTTCTTTAACTGCATGTCGTTTTTTCAGTTTATGATAACAGATCAAATAAAGGATCTGATACCAACGGAATCCCTGACAGTGTTGACGGCGTCTCTTGTCGTATCACATTCAGAACTTCATTCATGGTCCTGGCGATGCCGCGACTCTGCCTCTTCCACATGAACATGAATCGCGCTCGTAGCTGGATATGAAAACGTGACATAGCTGATGAACAGCTTCGTAGTTCAGGCTATCAGGACGGCCAGTTAACAAAGTTAAGCCAGATAACAAAAAGATATCCTGGGTATGAAATGGCCCCTTTGGATCGTGTCTTTTCAGGCCTCGATGTGCCGAGCAACTGGCCAAAGAGAGCGAGGTGAGACAGAGAGCAGAAGTGAAAGCTCATATTCGGGGGGAAACTATTTTTTAATTCAGCCAAACACTTCCTCTGACGCACACACAGTGGCAGTTGATGTTTGAGCTATTCCACTTTTTTTTTTTATTTACCCCCCCCCCCCCCACCCCCCACATTGTTTTGTGTCTCTGTCTCTCTTTCAGCTTCTGTGGTCTAAAATACACCGGAACAGAAGCTCATAAAGAATCATTAGCGAAGCGGCCATGATGACATGTCATTAACAGTCATTTCCACTGTGACTGGCAGCGAACCAGTGGACTTTTAATTCAGATTGTGAAATAAATGAAATGAGTCTGCTCTGCCGCCCTTACACGACTAACCTGCACATGCATTGTGTGCGCCCACTCAGCGTACTAATACAGCGCTACAATAGACACACAACGCAATGCAAAACACCGCATTTACGTGACACAATGCGAATGTGAAACATAAAGCTCATTACAAATGAAGAGAATAGCTGAGAAGTCATGAAGGACCAGATTTGTGCACCCGAACGCAGCAGCCAACAACAACAACAAAAGACTGATACGTCAAAACGGTGAGAGGCCTTTCCCTCGGGGCCCCACGACAATTCAATATCACCGTTCATTTTCTTTCAGTGGAATCGAGCAGCGGATGTTCAACATGATTGTGTGGTCAAAGCAGATGACAATAAGTGAACTATATATCTTGTATAAGTTATTAAATATGATAAGGAATACCAAACAAGGACTATTCAACCTAATGCCTAATGTCATCCTGCTGATATGATGAACGTCGTGTGAATATATAATATATTCAGAAGAGAGTAATGGGAGACAGAACGTCTACTGTTCCTTTCTGAGAAGGTTACAGTTTAGGCCTGATGAGGTCACATGTTAAATCTCTGGAGCGTAGCTATGCTATTGGAATGTGGAGCTATACAGGAAATTGGGCCACATGGTGTGGAATACAATTAAGGGCAATGACATAATCTCTCAACTTTATCCCTGTTCGACTCGATATGAATTCTGCAACGCCACCGAGAGCGAGTTTGTCACCGCGGAGTCGAGCAAACTGTCAAACCTGAAGCTAAAGCTGAAATATACAGGCTGTGCTGGTGTGTGTCTGGTTTACATGTGTCCTCCTGATTTGATTTTGAAGTTTCATTCAGCAAAATAAAACCTCCACTGAATGAAGATTGTTGTTTTTCTGGGGTCCTGCTACCAAAAGAAAAGATTTCTTTAACAGTTAATCGAGTATCCAATCAAACGGATGGATTGAATAAAGACAGGCATTAAATTATGATAAATTAAAACTGTACTTTCCACTTATTACATCTGAGACTTACTGAAGTTTACTTGGACAAAAAAACTCAACTGTCCGCTACAAACCGACTCTCTTAATTACAGAACACTCCTTAGTATTTGCTGCTCATCTTTGAACAATATTGTATTGATGAGATGTGAGACCCACGCTTTCCAAAGTGTGAGCAAACCTGGAAAGGACGATTCCAACGCTGCTGTGACAAAGCCTGTGCGAGTGCGGTTGCACGGCCGAAACCTCAGCACAAGGGAGGTGTGTGTGTGTTGGTTTATATGTGTGTGTTGCAGGGAACCTTCAATTGCTCCCTGTGGATTCAATTTACCACTGACACATTGTGTCTTAAATCAGATAGACGGCCGGGCCCTGAGGTCACACAGCATCCATTGCCCTCATGTAATTAGCTCCCATTTAGAACCTTAATGCCCCCCCAGCGCATTACCCACAAAAAGTATTCTCTCTCCCCCTTTCATCCGCTCCTACTTTCACAGAAAAGATCACTTCTCTCCTCTCGCCACTCAAATCATCATTAATATCACAATCATAGCAATAAAATAAAGTCATAACGTGCAGCGTGTACTTGAAAGCAAAGATCGGTTACATAACAATAAGCTGACCAGAGCAGCATAAATATTTATCCAGACCATAAACCCACTAACCATAATGATATAAACATCCTGCTGTTGTGGAGAAGACTCTACCTGTCGAAAGTTCGTTTCACGTGTTTGAAGAACATTCAAAGTCACTTGGCAGAAGAAGAAATGAGGATTTTGAAATTTAAAAAACGAAAGTGCATTCCTTTGTGATATCGCGCTTAAATGCATTACCCTACTTAGTTATGTAGGACAAAAAGAGGAAGTCATATGAGATTTCAAATGCATCCAATCACGTGAAAAACAAGTGATTGAGTGGTAAGTAAATACTGTACTGTGTTGTGGTGTAGCGAAAGGAAGAAGAAAAAAAATCCCACCATTCATTCCACTGTTTGGCCTGAATTGTGCTGGACTTTAAACACATAAAAGGCTTATGCATACAACACGGTGGAGAACGATAGCGGGGGTTAACCGAGTGTTGAATGCCAAAATACAGTAGGAGCTGAAATGAAATATGTGCACGTCAAGGTCTGGCCCGGCGCAACTTATGAAAATAAGTCTTTGTGTCACATGAAACGCGGAGAGAGAGAGAGATTACAACTTGCAAACATTACTGGCTGCTACCATTGAGTGAGCAAGATGCCATTGATTCCTATTATTGAACTGGCATTATATTACTGCCCGCCAGCAACCGGCGGATAGATTTGGCTTTGACCTCAACTAAAGAGTAGCACTTTTGAATTGATCTTTTTTTTTTTTCCCCCCTGCACTGCGTCGTTGATAAGATTATGTACCAACATCCTGGGACTTCACTTGGGGTCAGTGTGTGGGCAGGTCTATAGCCTCCAGCCTTTTGTTGAATGTCTTTAATATCTTTTGTGGCGGGTTTTTTAATTGAAACACTGACTAAGCAATTTTACACAGAGGCAATGTGCAAGACCCAAAGGCGTGCCACTGGAGATGTTAAGTTGGCTGTGCCTCACACCGCCGTAAACGGCTGCCAACAAGCCGAGTGTGTGTGTGTGTGTGTGTGTGTGTGTTAGAAAACAGGTCACACATGCAGGCCCACATGCATGTCCACAGCAGCTGCACCAGGAGCAGAGGAAAAGAGATGGCTCGGGCTCAGACTAATGAAGGGTTAAATTTGCATAGCCCACCATCTTCTTTTTGCTGCAAAAAGATGAATGCAGTCGATGATGCAACATGAACGCTCCTGACAGCGGAAAGCAAACGTGAGCGCAGGTGACAAGGCCTTGTTTTATTACCCTCACCTCAAACATGCGGTTTGCCTTTTTTGAAAGAGAAAAAACATGCACAGTCATACATGTGAGAAAAGCGTGTGCAAAGCGTTATTGTAATTACGCAATAACCTTTAATAGTCCGCCGGTAAAATAAGGCAATTTAACATGTTTGTGAGCAACACAGGATTTGAACCCAGTTTTTCCAGGTCAAGTGTACAGGGGGGGTACAGCTGATGTTAGATGCTAGATGTGACCAGACATGGGAAGTACTGTCCGATTTTAAATGTAACCAGAGAGCCAAGGTAACTAGGCAGTTTTTGCAGTCGAGCCGTATTAATAAATAATACGCAAATGCTGCTCGCTTCTGATTTTTCTATGAGTCAGTGGTGAGCGAGTCACGTGTGATGAGGCACAGCACACACTGTCATACACGGAGTCAAGAGGCTTCACGGTGGAAGGAAGGAGCAGGCATGAGTGCAATATCGCCATAATCCAGCACAGACGGATTTGTACGTCACACAATGGTCTCTCAACCAGCAGAAGGGGACATAAGTTATTTTTTTTCAAGACATACATCCAGTTTTTGACCTTCAGTTTGCTTGAAACTTGTGTCTGGTTCCTCAGCGCACCACTGTATAAGCTTAGGTTTTGTGAAATAGTTCCCAATGGAACAGGTTCCAAATTTACAATAAGCGATTCAATAATTGTTACTCTACACCGCTGTTAACAGCTGCATCCATGCACATGTAATGTAACCAGTGTGTGTGTGTGCTTTAAACAATGCTACTGGGAAATGTAATCACTTTGCCAAACTCGTTCCCTGTCACAGAGAAGTTTAAGATGACAAAGCACTTAACTGCATATATGTAAAATGTCTCACTGCACTGTCACACGCAGTCAAACATCCCAGAGGCAATTTACAGTATACTAAAACTCCAAGCTCCGGCAGTGGTGCATGAAACGAGTGGCTATTTGCTTTTTTTTCTCCACGTTTTATTTTACCTTTTAAGACCCCCCAAAAAATTCAAAATATATCGTCAGTAATGATGTTTTAAATAGCTCGATAGATAGTTTGTTTTGAAATGATAGTTAGATAGTTTTGAAATGCATCACTGTCTCTACGGTTAGGCGTCATTTGATATGTGTTTTCGGGGGTGTTAGTGTGGACAGAGACCATTTCTGATACGGAGCTACGGTGTGGACGGAGGCCGCTTTCGTCTTAAAAAACGCTGTCTCAAAACAAAAACGCATCAGTACGATGTAGTCTCAATAGCGTCTCAACAATGGATGTGCAAAATAGAAAGAATGAAAATCTGGACCAAAACAATTCCCTACCCTAGTGCTGTTTTGATACACAGGCAAGGACTCTCCCGAGAGCCAATGAGGACGTTTTTTCTCTCCAACACTGAGATGTATCCTTTATCAACAGCAGCCGGTCGTCAGCCATATCATCAAATGGAGGTGATAATCCTCAGAGAACAGCGCAACACAGAGTTTCAGCCAGAGTGTGCAAAACAGTTGATGCATTTTCCATCATTGAAAGGTCTGCCGTCTAAAATGCAGTTAAAAGGGCCGATTGATTGAGAGGTCTCTGCGAATGATGCATGCAGTCCAACTATGGATTGGAGAAAATGACTTCCTCTGTACACCACTACCTCCCTTAATTGGTTCACAGACATCAAGATGGAAATGCTTTTTCTGTTTTTGCAGCCATCTCTCAGTACCTGGCATATTGCGTTTATAAGCAAATGCACATACAGCGCGTTGCACGGCACATAGTCGGCCTGTAAATTCATGCAAGCAGCTGCGCTGTTGCCAAATATAGCTCGCAGCAGATAAGCATCTGTACACAGAAGCAGTGCTTTTTTGAAACCTTTTTTCTCCATCAGAAGATGGTCTGTGGGTTTTTACATGAGCATTAAAATCCACATGCGAGTTTTGTGCATCGTTATCCACTGATGATGCATTACACACCTCTCTGGCAAAAGGTGTCATGATGACACACTATATTTTAAAGTCACACATTTAATCCAATTGCTATTGCTTCTGGACATCACTCAGTCGTTTAGCCAGAAAACACAGCCGACGCGAGATCGGCAGGTGCGCTTGTGTAGTTCACTTTTCGAATGTGCACTCAAGTGCTGCAGGAACACGAATAATCTATCCAGCTGACCGCTGACGCAGAGCGGGTGGTCAGTTCTGTGGTCCCTAATAGGATGGGGGTGATAATATTTAGATAAAACATCTAATGTGATAATTCCACCGTCAGTCCTATTTCAAATATTTCAAAAAAGCTTGCAGCTTGATCAGGGTGCACGATTGCATATTCTCAAATAGGATTTATGAATACTGTTGTTGTTCACCACCAATCAATCGGACAGCAACCACTATTTGACGCAAAATTTGTGTCTATGACATTTTGTGACACTACTCGTGCATAATTTGCATCGCGTTCGGTTTGAACACACCATGAGATCATCGTCTTAATCAGCACAACACCACCAGACACTACCTCTTACTCTGTTGACATGCAAGACATGAGAAGTGGGGTACATTCCCTGCATGGAAACCAAGACCTTTAATATGAATGAAAATAGAAGACAAAAACTGAGAAAAAATCATCGCCGAGTTTACCTACCTCAGGCAACTCTGTCTCATACTCTTTTCATTCACAATTCGAAAAAATTATTTGCTTGGGGGGGTTCATATTTTTGCCCATTCGAATAAATTCAAACTAATTGCATGTCATGTCAAGTTTGTTCAAACGTGATTTTTGGAAAATCACCCCAAGCAAATCATTTTTTCGAATTGTGAATGAAAAGTGACAGCCCGAGAGTCTTCCCTAGTGTCTATTAGTACTAATCTTTGTTTAACCATTAGCTCGTCTGTAACAGACTTATTTATAGGTGGCAGTAATGTAGTTCAGTAGCCAAACAAACAAAAAAGCGACAAAAACAGCACTGTGCAGCCCGTGCGGCATGCGGGCAAAGCTGCATTTCGGTAATAATGGCACAAATCAAACCGAGCAAAATGCGCTCGAAAATAAATACGGTCAGGCAGAAAAAAATAAAAAAAATAAAATAAATGAATAACAACCATGGTTGCTAAAAATATAAAATGCTCCTGCACAAATAAGCAGATGAATGCATGCGTGTTTATTTGAGGTGATTCCACCCTGGCCCGAGGCTGCATACAGCAAACAGTGCAGTCTGGTGCGTTACAACAGAGCTCAGTTAAATATTTATCAGTTATTAGAAAACTGAAGCAATTTTGTTTTTAGGAGCTGCCAAAGTGCCTGTGAAGAAGAGGAAGGATCGAGCAAGGTAGAATGTGGTATGATCCGAGCCTTTCTATAAAAATGGGAGAAGAATAAGTGAGCGGAGATATGAGGTGAAAAGCACATAGGAGACGAGAGAGTGAAGAGAAAGTGAAACGACACTCAAATGAGATCAGATAAATAAATTAGGGAGAGGAGCACTAGATTGCAGAGAGTTTATCCCAGATTTCACAACCCATATTTCACAAACGGCGTTGCGCTGTTATGATCTTATTCAAAGACAGCGGGTGAGCGATGACAGGGGAAACAGAGAAGAGCAAATGGAGGAGATGGAGGAGAAGAGAAGGAAAAAACAAAATGAAGATCTCACAAGAAAACAGTGTAACAGCCCGTGACTGGGGGGGGAGGGGGTGTGATTGATTGAATTTAAGACAAAGGCTTATCGAAGCCGAAGTTAACAACTGCAAAATGCTCATTGCAATTCAAATATGCAAAAGTTAGAAACCAGTAAGCAAAATCAAAATGCACAAATGTCTTATCCAATCCACCGGTCTAGAAAGGGGTTCAGAGTTGGTTTTCAGTACCCAACCCTACAGGCTGAGAGAGGGAGGGATCCTCCACATGTCAGCTCTCACTCGGGTGAACTCGTTGACCGACATAAAGAAGAACAGGGAGGGATAAAGAGCTTGATAAGAGCGCTGGAGAGGTGATTCAGTCGGCCCTACTCCTATTATTGCTATCCAAACAACCACACATGGCACCAGCAACAAGTTCACAGCGCGTAGAAGGGGACATTACCTCTGCCTCGGAAAACGCTGCTCAAAAAAGGTGCCTGTCTGCTGGAACAGAATAAACATGATGGGTTTAATGTCAGACTGCCAAAGCTTGGTGCAAATGTATGAGTATGGACAGGCAACTTCATGAATGATGCAAAGGGGAAATATGAGCTCCACGTGATGAGTTTCTCCCCTGCTGGCACAGCAAGTGCAAAAGAAACAGCCTCCGCGGCATTGATTTAAAGGAGGTAAACAAATCCATTATTGGTAAAAGAAGAATTTTTCACCTTGAGCCTCCATTAAAAGGACCAACCACAACAAGGCAGCGACTCGGAGTTGTTCTCAAGCGAGTATGTTTGTACTAATCCGGCTGTCAGGCACACACACGTGAACAGTCCTCATAGCTTTCCAATGCTAATCTCCCCAGGTGATCCAGCAGACTGAGATCAGCGTTCGCCTGTGCGTACCGGCTCTGAGCTGCGTCAACAGCTAAGTGAAGATCATTTAAGGACAGAGCTCCCGCTCCCGATCCCGCCCCCTCCACGACCCCAAATCTACTGTATCTGAGGAATGTCTGGAGAACTGACAAAGCAATAGGTTATTGTTTTTTTAAATTCACATTTGTTCCCCCTATTGGACTGTACATTTTAATAGATAACAGGTGGGATTATTATTTTTAAACTCACTTTATATTCTGATGTCAGATGACCTCAGTGAGTTATAGTGGGTGTTGTGTTTTGAAGTGTTTTCTGGGAGGATAACACCAGTACATTTTTTCAGGACTTATGACTAACGTAACCCACATGCTGAAGGGGGCAAGATCTTCATAGTGAACCGTCTACCACCTTCATGAAGTATGTCGAAATAATTTGACGGACAAAGAGGAAACATAACCAAACCACAAGACAACCGAATACTTAGGGAAATCTTTCTCTCTCTTTTTTTTTTCTTCCATTAACAGATGAAGCTGCCAGGGCTGACTTATACAGCGTTATCTTTTGACGATATGGAGGTGTTAAGATAAGGCTGTTGACAGAACGTTAATGTCTTGTTAGCACATTTTTCACATTTTAATATTGACCAAAAAACAAACAAACAGATTTTATAACATGTAAATTCCATCTTTTCACCCCATTAAAATTCCATTGTCCTTGCCATTTAGCTCTTCCATCACAACGGCACAGAGCTTTAAAAATCCTCCTACAGCTAGATAATGACCCAAAACATTAGAAGAAGACAGTGTCCAGACATAAAAACCCTGTGAAGCTGGTTAGGGATGAAGTGGAAAGAAGGATAGGTGTCTGTTGTTTCCTAAGGAATTCAAATGTTTTCACATACGCCGCCACCAACAACTTTGTGTCCGGCAAACTACACGTAATATTCTTGTACTTCTGACCAATCTGAGAATTACTGTTCTCAGGGATAAATGAAATCAAAGCTTGGTTGATTTGCAACAGTAACCGAGAGCATCAAAGGTTGTTAGTGTTCCAAATTTAAAATGAAATGGTACATATGATATGCCGTACTTCACTTTTATTGACGTTCTTCTGGATGTGTATGTTCCCGATCCGGCCTTGTTTAAAGCTGCTAAACTACCGGCGTTATTCTGCCTGATTCAAATGTGAATTATCGCAGAGCAACAAATGTGGAGCATTTGCAGAGTACAGATTTCAGAATAACAGTGACAAACTGGACCCTGGAGTTCAGCGCTAATGCAACGGCACCGACAAAACAGCATGACTAAGTGCAGTGAGGCTGTTTTACTTTCAGTGTTATTTTCTACACCAGCATCAGCCAACAGACACCCACCAGTCTGTGACCAAGGCAATGCTACGTTCAGGTGTATTTCATTACATTTAAGGAGGGACAATGCACATTAATGTGACAGATTTTTTAACCATACAAACTAATTTTCATCTGCAGTTCCAGGCAGGTTGATGGCATATAAAAGCAAATCGGCATATAAATGCAGGAAATATGTCAAACAAAAACACTATAGACACTACTCCAGATGATGACATCATATTTTAATATTTAATTATTAGTCTAATAACAACTTTCCTGAAAACTATGATTTCCCACACAAGTCTCATGATCTACTCCTCAGAAATAAAAAGGGATTCACATGATCTAGTGTTTCTGAAACTTTTTCTGGTATTTTCACATTCATTCATTTGACTCCGTATTTTCCCCCAGGTCATTATATAATCTTAAAGCATTTCCTCGGTATGCATGTGATCAATGGCACATCATGCACTCTGACATTGTTTAATTTACCGTAGAGGGCCTTCGGGCAGCTGACCATACATCACCCATACTGTTTTTCAAGCCAAATTAGAGAGGAAATGAAAACTGCATATTTCGCATGAGAAAACAAACAGTTCAGTGAGTAGTTCTCTTAACTTTAGGTTAAAATAAGTTAAATCATTATATATGAATAACTAACAAACCAGTGTGGTCATTTAAGGAATGTTAAGTCTTTAAATAGAAATGAGGAGGATTGTTTTTATTGTGAATGTTTCTCAAGATATGTAGTGCATTATTAAAACACCTCTGCCGCCCCACAAAATGTGACTAAAATGCTCTCTAGGACTGAAGACCCTCTGCAGATAGCTTGTCTATTAATCAAGTTGGGAACTACTTAGCAGGCAAAACTCCTTTCTGACAATCCTTGACAAGCATGGGGCACGTGGCACGTGATGAATGCCTTAAGGAGTAATCCGACTGCATGTTAACTTGTGATACATGTTCCCTTCTGTGCTAAAGAAGGTCATGACTCCAAGCAGCTAAATAATGGCTTTGCGTGGAGCATTAAAAGGTATGCATGACAGGCTGACACCAGACCTTCAAAGATAAGCCTCTGGAGTCCGCTTGAATACACATTTGAAAGTTGTTACATAATTCTGCCCACTGATTTCCAAGCCTGAGCGAAAAAAGCTATAATAACAGATATGGTGGAGTTGTAAATTGCCCTACGAAAGTCTTTTTTCGCTGTGCAGAACCCAGCCCACAGTGACAGGTGTGGGCTGGTTTCTGCATGAATGTGTTGCAGTCATGAAAGACGAATAGATACAGATTTCAAATTCCTTTATATCCAAATGTGCTCCCCTTTCCTCTGTGCTCCAGTTGTTGCTTTCTGTTACAACTGTCGACAAGGACAATGAGGACAGTAAGATGAGATGAGCCCAAACCTGCTTGTGCAGAATTCCAATGGCCACTAGAGCCGCGCACTTTTGCAGCATGTATTTGCCCATGTAGGATTCAACTGCAAAAAAGGCCTTCGGACGATTCAAGTTCAAGCAAGATCATGCCCTTACACTGAGGAAAGCTATTTCTGCACTGCAATGTGACCAGACACTGGCTTCAGTTGGCAGCTGTCGCAATAACCTGATTTGTGCACATCACGTCACTGATAAATTATTACTAAAGGTTGAGCAAACATTTCCAGTCCCCACCAAAAAACATGCACCTTTTGTTGTGGAATTGTGTCTATCCTCCCTGAGAAACTCTTGGTTCTCAGGCACCAAGCAAGGTCATCTTATCTATGGCAAGCCGGAACAATCAGAGAGCAGCTGATGTCTCACTCGAGGTGTCACAGTCGCGGGGAGATGACGACATTCCTCAAAGCCAAATACACTACAGAGACCAGTGATGGGGAGAATATCTTGGTGACGCCGAACACTGTGAACCTGTTGATCTGTGTAGCGAACCGCAAGTCTCCGCAAAATATTGAGCTCTCAGAATAAATACTTCTGCTTAAGACATCCACGGCTTCCGTCTTTCTGAATCAGAATCCACTCCATCAATTATTCCATTTCAGCTTTCACTTTTCAATAATTGAGGGACCAGTCATCATTCTTGATGTTTTCCCACCATAGCTCGTTCTTTCACGACACAGGACAGTGCAGGGTTGCAGTCCAAACGAGGGAACACTCCTCAAAAGACAGAAAGCGAAAAAAAGAAAGCACAAGTTGAAGCAATCCTGTTGTGTTGTAATCGAATCACTGAAATCGACGCCACTATTCAAGGTGGAGTCTGCGGCTAGGACCGGTGACTAATTTAGCCAGAGTGCTGACCGAAATGATCTGTTTGACCTCCTCTTGATGTGACCTAGCACCACTTCAAAGTAGATATATTTACTCTGTATCTACAATAATATAATTTCATTTAAAGCACTTGCAACTAATGTGTACCATGCAGGAACAGTTGCAACATGCTTTACGGCATACGTCACACACGGACGACCAGAGGTGGAATGTGGAGATCATGGTAGAGCCAGGGACGGAACCGAAAAGGACTTTGTTGGAGGATTTGAAGAAAAGGAGAAGAGTAAATATCGGAAAAAGAGGCGACAGGATGCAGGACAGATGCCTGCTACTGAACTAGAACAGAATAAACACCCCTGCCATTATCATTCATGTAAGAATAGGACAAACGCTTGTAACCTCATCAATGCCATCTCTGTCTTACGGACATTTGCATTTTGTTGCGGATACCAAAACAAATCTACCACAGTCCTGTCTGACGCCACCGTGCAAATGAATAATCCTTGGAAGTTTGAAGTCTTGTGAATCTCCGCAAGCTTGCATGACATTGCACTGTACAATGAAAGCGCAAGCAATTTCAACTGAACTATACCACTTGTCATTCTTCTGTAAAATGATTATATTGTCCTGCTTTGAACAGGATGCTTTTCCATCTTACCGGGCAAACTATACCTGTAATTCTCAAAGGCATTTAAGTATGTGTAGCTAATTGCATTTTCATCTTCAGACATTTTGAAAAAGGAGATTGTACAACTTTCTCTCACACAGACTTGCTACCTGCTAATTACACATGCAACCATGTACCAGCTGTCAATCACGCTGTTTCCACACCCCATTGCATGCGCATCGTCTATGTCACTCTAAAAGACACCAGAATTTATGAACAATTTATTAACATCATGCTGTATTGGAAAAGACTTGATACCAGTGATTGAGACCATAAACTCCTCCGTAATATGTTTACTAAAGTTATAAATCAAGTGAGAGGTAAAGTCATTTTCTCATAGACTTCTATAGAAACAGTCTTCTTTTTGCAACCAGTGGAGTCGCCCTCTGCTGGTCATTCCAGAGAATACAGTCTTCAGGAACTTCGGTATTTGCTTCATTTTCCGGGCCCGGTAACTTCGTCTATTTTTATATCAGGACTATGGTGGGGGTGGTAAATTGTCCATACCTTCCTGTAGCAGTAAAGAGGGTTTTTCTTTTTGTTTACCAGCAATCAGTGAATCTTTTTAGCATTGACATAAATATAGTATTTGTGGTGGGTATAAAAGCACCTGCAGCTCTCACTGCCCCCTGCAGAGCACCAAAATCACCACTACTTTACTGAAGTAGCCTGATGAGGGAAAGAATATGGGTAATATTCTGATCTACGAACAGTGGGTGTAGGTGGGTTTATAGCTGAGCAGAAAGAGAAAGCGAGGGTATAAAGAGAGGGTCTAATCCAGAGACATCAAAGAAGAACGAGAGTCTGGAGGAACAGGAAGAGGATAAGGTGTGTAGGCGGGTGTTGGTTATATATCACAACACTGTTAATCATTCTGGGTTTCGAACAGGCGTAGAAGTAGAATACATGTTCTTTAGACGATGGTAGGAAAGGTGAATGTGGTAGGTGTGGGGCTGTTACACAAGGGGCCCTAATCCAAAGCTGATTTCTTTACAACTTAGAGTGGAAGCTGAGAAAAACCCAGCAGAGGCTCCTGGTTTAACAAACAATCATGGTCAATTAATTAAGCAATAATTATTTTTTTCAATTTACTGTAGAATAAATGTTCTGCATTTGAAATGTCAAAAGTAATGACAAAAGCTCACCACACACATGCAGAGCCATGTCTTGAACCTGTGCATTTGTTCCAGACAACCATTAAACAAGGTCAAAGTCAATCAGCCACACACGGTGATGTACAATTGTGCTTTGAGCTAAATGCAAATGTCCATGTGCAAATGCAACAATGGTAAAAAACCTGCTGATGATGAGCAGCATCTACTTTTGTTCACCATTCTGGTTTTAGTAAGTTTATCATTTGATAATTAGCACTAATTACAGAGCATAAGGCCCGCTGGTGTGCCATTAGATTTAGCAGGTGCTTCTTCATGATCTCTACTACTGGTTATGACAATTCATTCTGTCGGTGAAGAAATTCCATCCCATAGTTGACATGAATTGTCTAATTTGTTTTGAGTAGTATTATTGTTTCATCATTATTAAAATTCAAACCTTGCAATGCCAGAATGAGTTTAAATTAAGTGCTTTTCCGGCCACAACACAGATCTGTGGCAGCCACTTAAAAAATATATATATATATATATATGTTCATATTCAGATTCATAATTTTAATTTGTGTTATTAATTTACATGCTCCAGAGGAAAACGGAAAAACTGAAGAAGCACAATATGTCTCCCTTAATAATGGGGCAGGGACACTTCATTTTGAGTTTTAGGAGATTGAAATGAATTTCAAAGCAGAATGTCTGACTTAAACATTTAAAAGTTTCACATTTCACCGTAATGGTGTTTCTCACTGAAGATCCACCATTAAGTGTTTTTCTTATTTGTAATTGATTTATGGCATATAATTGTATATTGAAACGCCCCCCAGCTCTGACCTCAACTGCACTGTAACCCAAACCCTAACAACAACTTAAACGAGGCCCAAGCTTTAATAGCTATTGGCCTTATCCCCACATTTGAATCTTGGCCAATGTACAGTATGTCAGTAAATAAGCCATATAATTTGTCTGGCACATTGCATCTTACACCGCACAGGTCTATTCTCAACAAAGGCAAGACAAATTTGGCACACTGGAACTCACAGTAGCGCATTATCATCACAAACTAAAGCGCCTTTAAAAATAGTCGCTTGGCCTTGGCACTTGCTGCGCTAAAAATAGACAAGCTCCACGCCCACAAGGGGCTTCTATTTTGAAGAATGACAGAATGGTGGCTGAGGGGTGGGTCAGTATTACCATACAATTGAGTAAGTCCAAGTAGCAAGAAGGACCAGGGTCAATTTACTTTCACTTCAGTCAATTCAGGGACCGAAACAAAACTGAACAAAAATCTTTCGGCAGCTCTTTTATGAAACTGCTCAGAATAGGAACAAGGAGAGACAAAGAGAGATACATTAAAACACAGGAAGAAACGGGCAGATCTATCATCGCTACAGTTAACCCCATTTGCCCTGCACAGACACCACGCCTGTCAACCAGCAGCTTCCTTAGTCAGTCTACGTCTTCATCGCGGCCCACGCCCGTGTTCAAGACGGCCTGCACAACCCCACCCATCCACATAGAGAGAATATTTTTTTCTTTCTCCGACTCTACATGTACGCTGCCGCTGCATCCTTGGTCCGCGTTCGCTCACGATTCCACCCTTTTGCAAGGCCTTTCTGTTATATTATTTCCGGACTTCATCGTCTCTCAAGAGCAGCCAATAAAATTAACTCAAACTGGAATTGAACGGGCCCAGTTCTTTGGATTGTGTGGCACGGCTTTTTCTAGCTTTTATCTGTTATGTCTTTCATTGCCATTTAGCTCCAGGATCAATGTCATCTACATTCACTGGGGGAGCATGACAAATTAAAAGATGGGGAAAACATGAAATTGTTTTCACAGCAAACCACTACATCTCAAGCGTTCCCAGAGTTGACTTTGGAAAAAAAGCAAAATGTAGCCCAGATGTCCATTACAAACGGGCTTATATTTTGAATGAAGTGCCCATGTACAGCAATGGTCCAGGCAAGCCTACTTAGTTTAATACATAAAATAATAATACAAATAATACATAAACTCCTTAAGATGATAAATTCAAGTTTTACTATTACCAGAGGCATGACTCTGATATTCCAGACTTATTGAACTTAACTAACGGCAAAAATATGTATGTATTTATATATGTATTTATTTATAATATGTACATTTTCTCTGCCATTCAACTAAAAGTGGAGAAGCCCCATATATACTTGAATGTTCCCTTAAAGATTAGGGTTAGACCGGTCAAACCGCTTCAAAGGAAATAAAAACAGTCTATCAAAGTCATTATATGACATATACTCTAACTACTGAGAGCACTGTTGGCAATTGTGATAGTTTACTATCTGGTTAATGAGGTGAAAAACTTATCAGATCCTGCTATCAGTTTATGATTGCAGTGAATTTAAATGTTGTGGATGGAACTTGATTTAAGCGGCTGCAGTAGTTCAGCAAACACAACGACAAAAAGTAGGTCACCTCGGAGTCTAAAGGCTGGACTCGCACTGAATCTCATTGATGGTGTATTTACTCGGGCAAAATGAGGCCATTATCCAGTTTTTCTTCAAACCAGCTGGAAAGGATCTTCAGATTACACAAGGTGCAACTCTGAACAGCAGCTATGGGGGATGATTGTTTGCCTCCACATGTACAGTATCCTCGGTCGGGTAAATCATTGACCGGCTTATGGCAAAAGGTCCTCTGCGTTGTCTGGTGACAACCTATGACATTGCCAGCTGTACACATGCGGCAGGCAGTGCTGCAAATGCATAAGCACAGATTTTTTTCCTTTCTGTGGACATAGGTGCATATCTGCACATGCTGGCAGAAAAAAAATGAGTTTATTAATAGTTGTGATGCAATAACGTAAAGTGCAATTCATTGTAACACAAAATTACATTACACTGGATTTCCCTGAGCATTTTCTCTTTATCTTGCGTACGTTGGCAGTGTGACAATGAATCCCCTTTCACATCATTAGGAGCACGAATTGAAAAACACAGTCTCCAGTGCCTCAGCGTTATCTAACAAATATTAGACAAACAATTAGATAATCAGCAATTAAGGCACAAGTTGTCGTGCCGTGCGTTCTTCAGGGCTTCATCAGATATTTTGCCATTTACACTGTTATCTAAATACATATCTATGAATCTCAAACTTAACATGGGGTCTTCAACTATTCCCCCTTTTAAGCACCAAAAAGCACTATCACCTTTTTCGCTCTTTAAGACAAAAGCTTGAGGATGTAGTTATTGTATTTCACATTCAGAAGGTATATGTTCTCTAGGGTCCAAATGCTGGCTGTCAAGTGATATTTTAGATTGTCTATAATTAAATGACCCAAATCAAGGGAACCCAGCTCTGGGACTGGAGGGGATTCATCAAGTTGCTCACACTTCAACAGGTCGGACGCTCACTACCCGAGGGGTCTGAACTCTTGGCCTCCCGCTGACAGTCTCCCGGGTTACTCTGCCTCCCTTCTGACACAGAGTGTGTGTGTGTGGGGGGGGGGGGGGCACTACTGGTCCCCCTATAGAGGCGCAAAAAGAATATTGTTCCAGAATAGCTTCACTAACACTCCTCTTTTAAACCTTATTTGTACACATTGATTCTAAATGTAGATTTAATCTAATCAGTACAATGCAAAAGTCCTCCAACCTGACCGACCATATAGGTGGTTTGTCCCCACTCTCTGATACGACCCATAGAAGTTTGTCTAGTGAGGAACGTTCAGCCTCCAGGCGGCAAGACAAATTGATATTGCCAGCGAGGCATTCCATAAATTAAAAAAAGAAACCCAGGAATCTAAAAAAATGTCATGACAGCAATTGATTTTTTTCCCTGCAATGCAAGAAAATAACATAAACTAGTAGACTAACGTGCACTTCAGGGACACTGTTACATACCACCACTGACAAGCATCATAGCGACTGTCATGACAAGAGAAGCAGATGCTGAATGTGGCACTCTCTAAGAGAGATAGCAAAATTATGAAGTCAAGCCTGTCAACCTAGTTGGCAGGGACACACTCACAGTAATGTCAAACACATTAGGATAAAGTTCTTGCCCTTCGGTGGAGTTTGGGAGCCCGACACGCAGCTCTCACAAGACCACACTCTGACAGAGACAGTGTTAAAGTTTTCGGTGAGCGAACTAATAGCTTAGAGGCTGATTAATAACTCATTAAGAGGGAGAATTTGTGAAGGAGTGCCTCACTACCACTGTGGAGCTGCTGAAAAAGAAGCGTCTGCTTGTCTCTAACAACTGTCGCGGAGCAGATTACTGAGATGGTGCAAGATATTGAAAAAACACTTCGCCATTTCCAGTTTTTCACTCGTCGGCAGTGATGATACAACCGATAAGGCAAATAAATATACACAATAACAACGACAAAGAAAACAACAACTAGGCATTTGTGTGTGGAATTACTGCCAAGTTTGATACTAGGTATGGATTTGCTGGGCATTGCCAAAGAACAGCATTAGTTTGAGCAAGTTGTTTTGGTGAAAACCAGCTGTGAGTAACAAACATCATCATCATCACTACCATCTGACATCAGACTCCTCACCAAAGAGAAGCAGTTCCAGAGGTTTGTGAGAGATACAGTATTTGTTCAATGATTTAAAATGGCCCTTGAAGGATCTTCTGACAGTTGAAAAGGTCTTTGTTTGGTAAAGCTCCGATACACCAGTGATCTAAAGAAACAGAGAAGGCGTACCACACCTCCATCATCATGGGTACAATCACAAACCACCCATAGCGTCCTGGCAACAGGTTTAGGCACAAACGATACTTGATAAGGTTTCAGAAAAGATCATTAAGAAAGATGACGTCCAAGTCCTGTGTTTTGTCGAACATCCACCGCAACCTCCTCCTCACTATTTACACTACGTCACCCGATTTCCTCCTTTGCTAGTTTCATAATTACTATTCAAGTAATTACACTAAAGGTCTCCTAACAATAAAACTAGTATTGGTAAGTATGGGTTGTAATAAGCTGCTGGCACAGACGATCTTTTGGCTCGGTTGTCACAGGAGGACAGTCTCATAAAATGAAATAAAATTACATATCACTAAAATATGCTTTGTAATTTGAACTGACATTTTTACAATGTAATCACACGGATAATTTAAGCATGATTAAAATCACTGATGATAAAAGACTCAATCTAAACAGAACAACAACAAAAAAAACACAAGACAACATAGAAATTAATCTCCCTTTAAAATAAATCCTAGTTCTGTTTGTGGGGAAGATAAACAGATGAACAAGCAGTGACCCTTGAACCTTGGCAATCAAGCCCAGGCACACCCTGACTACTTTTCCTTTTAGAATGCAAGGGATATGCGTATTCCTTCTACAGATTAAGGGCATTCGCCTCCTTGCTGACTCTGGAAGGAGGGATTAAACATCTGTGTAATGGTGGAGATGACAGACGGGGCGAGAGATAGGAAGTGATGATGGCCAACATTCAGGCATAAAAGGCTGCACAAAACAAACAGAGCCACAAACATGTCTCGCAGGAAAAACCGAACCAGCGGTAAGAGAGACGTCACAGAATTCACAGAAAAAAAATGTACAGTGAAACTCGGCACATGAAACGTCCTGCTATAAATGCATTTGTCTCAGAAAATTGGAGGGACAGAATTGACAAGTCACAGTTGGGATTGCCTTGATCTAATGACTAGTGGATGTCGAGTGTGCAACCCCGGCTGCAAAGTACCAACATAATAATAGAAACAACAACAACAACAAAAATATTACATGTCTTCAATCCAGAGCTACACAGACGGCAAAAGGGGCAGCGGCCGGAGCCACTATAGCCACCAGACTCCACACTTCCTGTTTCCTGGCTGAGATGTTGCCAAACATAATAACCTCAGTCCTCTGTTTATGAAGCACAGCAAGTCAGATCAGCCGGGGCTACACTTATGCTCACTCCTGTCGTATCCGAGCACAGTTTACACGCAGAACTTTTCATTTATGTGAAATAAAAAATAGACTGCTGCCGTCACTAAGCAGATCCCAATAGCCTCTTCTTGTTGTCAGTTTCTGCGAGATGAGCGAGGTTACACTGGTGAATAAGCCATCAAAAGCATAAGGAGGGTTATTGTGATACTGATACTAAGCATAGCTAAGAGAGAAGCCTGCTGGCGTTACCCGAGAACAACAACAACTCTATTCTGAATAGTATTAGTCTAAAACCCAAAGATTCCGCCAAAGCTCGCTTCACAGACATTCATCACATGATGAGCAATGAGGCCTTTTCGATATGTATGTGCTTGTCTGTTTAATAGTGCAGAGTATTTGGTCTTTGTTGGTAATAGATTACCTAAAGCAAATGTGAGTGTGTAAACAACACATGATTTAAATGAATCATAGCACAAATGTCCCGATCACAACGTGGCAACCACGTGGCTGCTGTACAGAAGCAGACAGCAAAAAGGACCATGCATGAATTTTCAAAAGGGGACAAGGCAATATTTAATTTACAAAATAATGCTGGTAGAGCAGGAATGTTAACGGGGGATTTTTTTTTTCACCTTGATCTGAAAAAAGGAACAATGTTTTTAATGAGGCTTTTCCAGTAAGCATTTCGGTGAATGATAACACGTGTAACCAGATTTGATCAAATGACCAAAGTTCCATTCTTGGGACATTGTCAACCGAGCAAACTCTGAAGAGCATGAGAGCCGGTTGAAAGCCCCAGAACAAAAGCTACTGACTAAAGACGGATGTCCCCTTTTCGCACTGGAACAATTCCTCAATTAGCCAACTGGAGATAATCAGGTTGATTCATTTAAGTATTTTTTTCAAACGAAAATGCTAATCTGCTGGTTCAAAATTATTATTCTTTTTCCTTATAAATGCATTTATCACTGTTAACTGATTATGTTTGGATTTTGGACATTTAAAAATGTCACCTTTGACTCTGGCTACCTATAAGGCACATGTGCGACTATTTTCTGACATATTGTTGTCTAAATAAATAATCAACAAGTAAAAAAATCTTTTTTAAATTGACAGATTGATAATAAAATTGGTCGTTCATTGGATACATGGTCATATTCCACCAGGTTTGAGTGTGTTGTGCAGCTGTCCTTGTGACTTGTCTGATTTGATTTATTTCCTTTCTGAAAAGCTCCCTGTACTCCCTGGGTGGGGGGGTACTGCACACATAATGCTGACCGCTCCCTTATACTTTGTTTGTCCCATGTATTTATTCTGTCCTGCAAAGAGAGGTTAAATCCATCATGTGGCCACTGTTCACAACACCTAACACCGGCGTAAACATCCGCCACCAGAGCGGTCTTAAAAAACAGCTTGGCTGCTAAGAGGCCTAGACCTGCTTTGGTTCCCTGCACTAAAGTGACCCTAACTGAGGCCTACTTCAAAGACTCGGTGCATAGGGGAGGGGGCAAAGACAGGCAGGGGGAAAAAATAGCTACCAGATAGAGTTTCTTGTTTGGAAAATCCATTGTTGATTATCTGAGCCAATGTGTCCCCTGTGTGCTCGGGCCTCAAGGATAAAGCTTGTTTAAGGACACTGTTACAATACCAATTTGGAATCAGCTCGATCTTCTCAGTTGAGCAATGAGTTTAAACAAGTGCGCTGCCTTTATACAAGTGATATCCAGTAACAGACACACACACACACACACACACACACACACACACACAATGTAATACAAGACACCAAAGGACCAGTCCACACACTCGACACAACAACGCCTGGATGTTCCATCGTCAGCCAGCAAAGAAATTAAAAAAATAAACTGCATCAGTCTTTGCCAATCAAGACGGACGGTGGAAATCCAGGAGAAAGTGGTCATTACGCGGTAAGGTGCAGTGAAGGGACAAGAGGAGGAATACATAGTCTTGCATGCATCAAAGGTTATCAGTAAGCCTATTAAGCAACAGGAACTCAAGCAAACAATTTGGATTGAGGTTGGCATAATCTTAGAGATTACAAATCCAGGAAACTGTCAACAGACATGAGTCTGACCTAGTTTGGCATCAGATTTTGTTTCATACCTGTGGCGGCTGCTGTGAAAAGCTAGAAGACGCTTACAGTAGAACATTTCATTTCCTGTGTGCCGTTTTCTAAAATGTATGTGCATGGCATATTTAAGAATGGGAGGAATGTATCACCCGACAAGACGTGAAAGAAATTCCAAGCAAAGTAATGAATTGCAAAATGTGTTAAACACTTTTTTTAACAAATTTATGTTTAGTGTAATAGACTGTTATTCACTATATCAAGCAAAACACTGGGTTTGAGAGAGTGACAGGTTTCATTTACGAGGGAATCAGTCATTTAGACTGCAGAGTTTTTGTCAAATAAGTACATGATATGATCTAACCAATGCAGTCCAACGGACAGTCAGCTAAAGATAACATTGTGCTATCGCCCAGGCCCTGTGTGCTGGCTTGTGTTTCCCACAAAAAAATGTTAGCGCATGCAAATGTACGTGTCAGATTAGAAGAATTATTCCACTCACTTAACTAACCGAATATGGCTTCAGGGCGTTTTTCCCTTCAGCAATCTTCTACCCACGACTATAGTTGTTTCTATAGAGACAAAATCCTTCAATCCAGTCGCAACTTCCAGTAAAAACGGAGATGATATCTCTGCTACATACAGTTTCCACATGCAACAACATGTAAAATGTAAACTGCAGTGCATCAAGGTGGGCAGACGACCAAGAGCACTACACTCACGCCAAGCTCTGAGAGTAAGGGACCATTACGTAGTAATTCTCAACCTATGCATCATTGCAATCACCATCATCATTAGCGTTTTTTCTAAGTTATGGCACGTTCATGAAACACACCCGACCGGTGCAACAACTCATGTTTACGTTTCTGCCGCGCACCGTCTCCCTTCTCTCGGCCCCACGGGTAAGGTCTCCCAAACTGTGAGCAGACTGTCCACTGTGTTCAGAGGCCTTCAGAGGCCTGCAGCCTCCATCCCAGAGGTCGGCCAGCTGTGTCCGTGATGAGCATGATGCGCCTGCCCTAAACTTAAAGTCAGGAACTATTTTGTCTCTCAAATTAGAAGTGTTTCACGCCATATAAAGATTCTGTTGTAGTTAGGCAAATAAAACTGAAGTGCAACATATGCTCATATAGACATAAGCATTTTACATAAGGGAGAAGGAGTATTGTTGTGGCACCTGTTTTTGTTTGGTGTAAGATGTTCTGAGCAGTCTTTGCACCCAGTAGAGCATCAAACCACAGACATATGCCGCCGAGGAGCGGCCAGAGCCACCACAACATTACCATGATGCATCGGCAGACTCAGAACAGAAAAGACTGCCTGGACTGTTTGAAGATGCATTCGGGTTCATTTGACAACAAACACAGATTTTGATGACTTCAAGTGTCAAACACGAGCAGAGTTATCGTGTAAAAGAGAGGGAAGTGTGCGAGGGTCTGCTCTGACAACACTCCGCAGACACTTGGAACACTAGAGTGCGTGCGTTTGCACGGCATCTTTGAGTGTGCAGCTTTCGCATGCCTCTGAGAAACGCAGAGAGCTGCGAGAGGCCTATCGGGGGGTGAGAAGGTGAGAAGGAAAAAAGTGACTGAGTAGCAGTCTAAGGAGAGAGACGCAACAGCACACCAGAGCAGATATGTACACGTGGCCTCCCCGCCTCCCTGTGTGTACAAACATACACTGCAGAAACACACACACACACAGACACACACACACACACACACGTGCACACACACACACACACACACAGACAGTCTGTCTTGTTATCCACGGCTGGCACACACTGACACACGCAACACAGCGACCGAGAGGCGTTTACATCAGCTTTTCGTCAGCTTTAATGTACACAGCCCGCACGGCTCAGAACATTTGATTATGACATTTTTTATCTTGGAACGAGAAAAGATGAATAAATAAATTACTGATAAATAAAAATAAAGGAAGAAGATGCAATGGATTATATAATAATTCTACTATTTATACAAAGAACATGTAAATGAACTGAATACCTAATCAAAAGGGGTATCATGCTGTGTCAGGATTTTTTTTAAAGAATGTTTCAAGGGCCCCATGTCACCCTGAGCTTGAAGCATCATTTGTCTCTTTAATTATCAGTTATGTAACAGGCCGCTTTGAGGCGAGCAACATGGATTGTGTTTCCATCTGTGCTGAAAATTCCCATAGTACAGTTAAGTAGGCTCGCCGATGGACAGCACAGTACATGGAGTCGGCTGCAATGCTAACTCCGGTAAGGTCAATAATTCTTTCCTACATTGATATTGGCGGATGGGCCAGGCGTAAAAACTCTTTTTTGATATTGGGTAAAACGCCGCACCGGACCACCAGGTGTCATGCAGGACTCAGCACATGCTTCCTGAGGGGAACGGAACGAGATTGAGAGACGTGTGAATGACAGTGTAAGCAACTCCCATCCTCTCGGTGGCGATAACGCTCCTCTGGGCTTGTTTATCAGATGCCAATAAATATCAAATGAATAAAAAGATGAGGGCGAAGCGGCACGACGTGATATCAGCAGAAAAACAGAGTGACTATTGGGTTGTGGTATCCAGCTTATTACCAATGCCGTCTGCACAGGTTGCTCATGTAGGCTATTTAAAAAAAAAAATTGTAGTAACCTTCTTATTATGATGACAAATATTGGTCGAATCCGATATTTGTCAATCAAATCAAATCAAACCAAACCAAGTCCTTGTTGCAATTGAGAGGATTGCCGCTTCCTGCCACATCAAGAAGAGAGAAAAAGAAAACGCAATTTCACAAAGTGACTGAAATAGCAACGTATCCGGCTGCCGACGTTTTAGTCTTTACAACGCATGCCCTCCCTGGCTGTAGCAGAATTTAAGTATAGTGTGTTTATATGTATAGAAAAGACTGTAGAACAAACGGGCGACTAGTGCAGATTATTGTTTTACGCACACGTGAAAAGTGACACAGGGACTTTTCCACAGTTTTAAATTGGTTCGCACGCAGCACAGCGACCCAGGAGCGTATCAGTGTGACAGCAGGGAGAATAGCGGGAGCTGAAACCCATGTTCATCTTTGACTTGTTTACAAAGCAGCCGGAGCAAAACCCCTCGATGGCGCTCTCAGAAGGACGAAGGCTGAGTCACACTAATACCCCCACATTTGTCAAACAAGCTCATGGGATCTGCCCGTTGAGCCATGTTCGCAGAGAAGCTCTCTGTGGTTTTTGGGTTGTAAACAGCAAATAAATATCTCTCTTTGAACAGTGCTCTCCGAACAAATGCAGTTATCAGATAGCACAAGTAAGCTGGAGTGCAGCGTGCGCCCCACCAGACACTCCCCGTTCTCATCGCGCTGCGTGTACGCGACTCTCTCACAAGACTCGCTTCCCTCTCGTTATAACTTGACCCGCCGTGCCGCATCCTCCAAAATGCACATATCGTGTTTTCTCAGTGAATCATTTCCTGTGAGATTGCACAGTTATGTAACGTCTTTTGCGATATCTTTTCAAACGGAGAAGTACCACAGTATGAAACGCGGACAAAAGTTGAGGAGTGAGAACGATTTCAAAATTTGACCAAAAGAGAAAAAAAAGTTATGGGATCACCCGAGCTGCCACCTTTCCTTGTAACCTGGCAACTCTTAAACAAACTCAGCCTTTTTTTTTTTCTTTCCACGTCCTCTGACAACAATCTTGTCGGAAAAAAAAACGAGAATTTTAATTTGTCATGACATTCCTAAAATGTGACGTGAATGAATTGGAGCAATGTGCGTGCCGATTGGAGGCGATAAGCGCCAGATGCCCTCCACCCCAGGGACGCTAGCACAATTTAAAAAATAACAACAATAATTGTCACAAAGACATACAACACCACCTGAGCACGCTTCTTTTTTTCCCCCCTGAGCTCTTTTATTGGCTTACTGAAGTAAGCTGCTCTGCCAGAATCACACTCTCAGACTCAGGCTTAAATGCTTCATTTCCCAAAT
This sequence comes from Scophthalmus maximus, assembly GCF_022379125.1. NCBI lineage: Eukaryota > Metazoa > Chordata > Actinopteri > Pleuronectiformes > Scophthalmidae > Scophthalmus > Scophthalmus maximus. Next base: position 20,229,766 of record NC_061516.1, read on the forward strand.
GCACACTCAAGGCGTCCTGCGGTGGGAAAGGGAAGTGGCCTGACACGTCGCTCTGAACTTGATTTCATTTCAGGAGCAGTGCAACAAGTACTATACTGATTGTGGTGTCATACTGCTTATGGCTGTCGTTATGAATATCCAACGGATCATGATTTTAAATATGACCAAAACAACACGTCACCGAGTCTGGATCACGGCTCAGACGGCAAAACAGTAAGAATCCTCATCGGCTGTCTGGAAACTTTTACATATTTCAAATTCAAAGTCAACAAAACACCAAATCTGCCACAGAGACAAAAAATTAACAGAGCAGGTTGAATCCATTTTTAAGCGACCTACCTGTGGAAGCTGATGGCGAAAGGCGACAAGGCTGCGGCCGGGGGGAGCCCATCACTGCCCCTCTGTAGCCCGGATGGCTCTCCGTACCTGTTCCCTCTGGCCCAGCTCTCGCCCACTGGAGGCACATTTGAGAACATGCCAAAGGGCTTCTGGTCTTGTAGGCCCACCGTGGAGGACGGGCTGGCTTTGAAGTGGTAGCCAGGCCCCGCACCGACGCCCATGGGCGAGGGCATCGGGCCTCCTCCGTGCAGAGAGCTCATGCTGCTCTGGAGACACTGCGACTGGCAGAACGGAGCGCCTTCCTGCTTTTCCTGTTTGACCACGCCGGGAGTGCGGATGTGGAGGAAAGAGTCGTCCTGGTCTTTCTCTACCTTGATCATGACGCTGGAGAGGAGCGACGGAGGCTCCCGATGTGGATGGTGAAGCTGCTGTTGCTGGTGCTGTAGTAAGTGGCGGTGCTGCTGCTGCTGCTGCTGCTGCTGCTGCTGCTGCTGCTGCTGCTGCTGCTGCTGCTGGTGTTGATGATGGTGTATGGGCTGCTGCTGGTCTGTGCCATTCACACTGGTACCGTTACCCGCCAGAACCTTTGTTTCCTTTAGCAAGCTGACGTCAGGACCGACACCGCCGCCGCCGCTGTCGTATAGGATGTTATCCAAGTGTGACACTTCTGAATCCAACTCAAAATCACTGATTTCTGGCAATGAAGTCGAAAGGTCCAGCTCTTGCCAAATCTCAGTATCCTCAATCATGCGACTGCTGTTGCCATCCACGTCACACGAACCGCCGCCTGCATGTCCACTGTAAGTTCCCAAGTCCTTCTCCAGAACAAAATGTACCTCCTGCTTGACGTGCTGGGGGAAAAGGTTGGGCAGAGGGAGGTTGCCCAGGACGGAGGAGTCTGAGGTGCTGATGACAGAGGTGGCCGTCCGGTCGAGGTCGGAATTACTCTGGTTCAGCAGCGGGAAATTGTCCCCCATGTTGAACATACCAATATCTTCGTGTTGCCGTTTCTGCTTTCTGATGACCTTACCCTCCTCCGCGTCCGGCCCCTCACACTGCACATTGGGGGAATCAAAAAGGCGTCCAAACTCCCCCTGGTCTTTGGTTCCGGGCCGTCCATTTGGGGCCACTGGGAGCTGTGGCAGAGACCCATCGCCGGGCAGGTGCATTGCAGGCTGGAGCAGTGGACCAGCTGTGTCACCTGTATCGCCGCCGACTCCCAGTCCTGTCTCCCCAAATGTCAGGCTGTCGTCTCGATTACCGTTGCGCTTCAGTCCTCCCTGATCCATTTCTTTATTCTAACAGGGGGCACAGCACAGCACAGCACAGCACACACACACACACACACACACACACACACACACACATACACACACACACACACAGTGAAAGAGAGACAAGACATGGTTAGCGTATAAAAACAGGGTTGATGGATAGGATGACACACATTAAGCTATTCCTGTAAATTGCTTATTGAAAAAAGGATCGTCTGCCCACACTGTTGTCTTATTTATTTTCGAATTTTCAAGAAATGACAGCAGCCAAATCAAACAGGCGATCTCCTCTTTTCTCACACCCACACTGGAACAATATGGCAGACGCACAAATGGCCAAGACATACCAGGCTGAGTAAAAGGAAAGAAAAAAAACACAGAAAGAAATATCGCAGGGCACAGCCATTACAGAACACAACATAAATGACTACATTGTTCATGTTATTTCTTTGAACTGTGCCCTCCACTCAGAGTCGAGAGGTGCAAGACGGGCAGCAGGGCACATGTGCAACACACACACGCGCACACACACACACACACACACACACACACACACACACACACACACACACATCTATATGGGAAGAGTTTTACCCACTGTGGGGCCTCTGGGCATCTGTGGCACTCACCACTGACTCCATTTGCATGAAAGAGCGAACTGGCAATGCACCCAAAACTCCCATTTAGTGAAATACAGAATTGAAATGACATGGAATGAAATGAGATGAATGCACTACATAACAGAATAATGTTTGCATGTCAAGCTGCTGTAGCTCAGTTATCCATTGATCATTAACTATGATATCTGGATGGTGCAGACATGAACTAATAATGCAGGCTACAAATATATATACAAATATAACCTTGTTTTTTCGTTTTTTCTTCTCTTTGGATCAGATTTATGTTTTGTCCTACTGAAGGTTTGACCCCCCGCACGTCGCAGATGACTCGGTGGTGCCATGTAGGCTCCTGCTTTTACATGACATGACACACGTGTCCTGCAACAATGTACGGTGCATGTAGTGGAAGGGTACAGCAGCAGGACAGTACTGTGGCGCAAAGTTTTTTAGGGGGTTTCAATTCAACAAACATCACAGCAGCAGCGCAACCTGTTGGCGCCGACGGGGGGGGGGGGGGGGGGGGGTGATCACACGCCTCCAGCCGGACGGGCTGGTAAACACACGCTCCTTTCAAGTTTGTGCCACATTTTTCTCTTTCTCTTTCTCACACACACACACACACACACACACACACACACACGAGGGGCAGCGGCTCCACTGCGCGCCGCTGGTTGGTGATCCTGATCCTGTCCGGGTGTCACACGCGGTGCGCGGCTGCGAGCGCGACCATAACGCAGCGCCGCGGAGACGCACGTCGTCGGCCTACCTCGGCGTAACAGCCAGTCCTCAGCCCCTCTCTCTTATCTCCCTCTCTCTTATCTCTCTCTCTCTCTCTCTCTCTCTCTCCCCCTCCGTCTCTCTCTCCCCCTCCGTCTCTCTCTCTCTCTCTCTCTCTCTCTCTCTGGCACTGTGTTCCTGCAGCATTGTGGACCCATGACAAGTGAAAGTAGATCGTACCTGTAGTGGGGGTGGGGGGGGAGGGAATGCGCTCCAGCAGTCAGGTCATCTCCCGTTAAGTCCGAGTTGTTGGTGGTGGTGGTGGGGGGGGAATATAAAAAATGCTTATAACCGGAGGAATAAGGCCAATGTCCACCCGGTCAAGCCCTCCGATCGAAGCCCGTCCTCGCAGCGATGTCGCGCGGTGAACTGTCAAACGGATCCGCCGTTGGTCTGCCCCCTCTCTCTCTCTCTCTCTCTCTCTCTCTCTCTCCCTCTACCTCTCTCTCTCTCTCTCTCTCCGTGCGCGCTGCAGGAAAAACGTCCGTCGCACCAAACTGCTCTCAAACTAAAAAAAAAAAAAAGAGTCGCGGAGCTCGCGGGAGTTCGCGATCGATCGTGTGGGACCGCGCGCCTCGCCGATCTGTCGATAACTTTTCACACACACGTCGCCGGTGGAGGCGGTGGAGGAGGAGGAGGAGGAGGGAGTTATGGTGGAATGATCGATCGGTCACTTCTCCGTCATCTCAGGACAAATCCACAGCGAAGCGCCAGACCTGCGGCGCGCTATTCTGCCGTTGCGCCATTTTAAAACCCCGTGAGGACATAGAAAAAGTTATATAACGCAGACCCGTACTGACCTGGCGCACTCAACTGCAAACCCGGGGCAGGGCACGTCGGACAGACAGGTTCAAGTGCGGCGGAGCAACCGGGAACCACTTCCGCCTTGTCCTTTTTTTTTTTTAAACAATAAAAGCTTCGCTGTCGTAGCAGTCGTGACGTTACATAACCACCCTTGCTATAGAACACACACAAGAACGCACACTGGGAGCGATTTTGAATCAGGGAAACAAAGCTAAACAATGGGCACTTTTTGTCTAAATCGAGTACAATTCCATTGTTTTGCTTCATTCGGAGCAACGTTTATGTGCTTTTATTTTGAAGCGCGCCACAGCGCAGCTTCCGGTCACGTTCTGTGCACCCGCTGCGGCTTGACGCAGGGGTTAGTTTGACACTTCGCTGGGGAACGCCCCTCTCTCCCCCGGCCGGGTTATCTGTCAAAGAGGCTCAGCCAACCTCCGTGCGCGGTCGGACCCTTGGCGACGGTTACAGGTCGTAATTTATGTTCGGTCGCCGCCTCTCCGACCACCAAACCCCAGCATGGTTAATGGGAATGCCTCCAATAGCCCTCTGGACCCACGATGCGAGGCTCGTTCTGGCGTCAAATTGGTTCTTCTGAGCAAAGAGAAGGGAAGCTTGTTTGTTCCCATGGATCGACACGTGGATGCATGACAGCGTGTAAATCGCGATTAGACTATGAGAAGAAACTCATCACCCGAGAGAGGGCCCTAAAAATGTACCGCAGCCGAGTTGTTTCTGATTATCTGAAGTGTTTATCAACCCAAGTGCTTACCAAAACTGCTGACACTTAAAACACACACACGCTATCTAATATGGACAAGAAACCAGTTTTGATGCCTTGTGTTGGGGCAAATTTGCCGTCAGTTCACCTGCAGCAGGTGAACTGCAGCAGTTCACCTGCAGCAACTACAAATCGGCCGCCGCTTTCTCCCCTCTCAACGGAGCGGAGTTGAAACTGTGCCTGCCGTGAGTTTTTTGAAGCAGAGCGAGGGGTCACAGGTCACAGGGTCAAGCCGTCAGCCAGCAGCACCTACCCTGTAAATTTGAAGCCCGTTCCTGATTCATGATCTTTAACACTGTAGCCCCTCCCCCTGTACACATGTCTCAGATTGATATCTGCTCCTACAACACGGTCTGCCTGCAGGCCTCCACTGTGGGGAAGCTTCCGGTGCAGACCCAGCTCTAAAGTCAGCGTGACTGAGGACAGGAAATGAACGCATGAAGCTACAAAATAAATGCGTGCAGACACTTCCAGTGGAAGGGGAAGATTTTTTTTTTTACAATAATGTCGAAATGTCGTGAATAAAGTCAAAATGTCGAGATTAAAGTTGTGGTTCCAGTTCAGCTGTCACACATCCAATGCACGCTTCACAAAATTCACTAACGGTTGTTTGCAGTTGAACGTTATCGTGGCAGGACGCACGTTGACACTCATGTGCAAACACCCGTTGTCCCGCATAGTTTCTCCCAGATTCAGCCTGTCAATAATAATATTCCAAATTTACAACCAGCTTAGCATCTAGCGTTACCTCAGCAAAACCGGCTAACAAAACATCCACATCTGGTTGTTTGGTGCTGCTGAAAAGTGCTTCCGGGTCACAATTTTCGACTTTATTCTCGATATTTCGACTTATCGAATTGTTCAAAAGATAATTTAAGAAAAATCTTCCCCCTCATTTTTTCCCCCTCATTTTTTTCCTTGTTCCCTAATACTCTTCTGTACAAGTTACATTTTTTTCTTGTTAAGTTTTTAACGTAGATGTCTATGCGATGCTAAAACAATACATTCATACATACATAATACTACATTAAACGTGTTATGCATGTAGTCTTTTGACTTTCTTTGCACATCTGCATTCTGACAGGCGCAGAGGGGGGAAAAAAGTGAAGACTGCACATTGTGACTGGTAAATTTAATGATTGCTTAATTGGTTATCCATACTCACTGTGGGAGTTGATCCATTGGTTTCCTGGGATGGAGTCGTGTGCACGAATCGTAGTAGGAAAAATCACGGTACTTCGGTGTAAAGGATGAAAGTAAACATTTATTCCACAGTTTGTGAAACCTTACAGATGTATCCAAAGCCAAGTATTCCAAGTCACAGGTCAACATCAAAGCGATGCTAGTGCAAAGACATCAAAGCCATAAGCTACTTCCCTTAAAGTGACAGTAACATTCTTAACCAATCACCCCCGCTTCTATTACTATTAATATTAGCTGGTCTTGGTACCATCCTTTTACTTGTCTGGAAACATCTGAATGACCTTTCCCATGGCCCAAACGTTGCGTGGTGCTGAGTCATCGATGATCAGCAGGATGTCTCCGATGGCAAACTTGCGAGATGGTCTGGACCACTTGTGTCGCTCTTGAAGCTGCGGCGGGTACTCCCTTGCCCATCGCTTCCAGAACATGTCTGCCATATACTGGATCTGCTTCCACCTTCTGCGTGTGTAAAGATCACTAATCAGGCCTGGGGGTAGAGACGGCTTGGACTTGAGGAGCAAGAGATGATTCGGCGTAAGCGCCTCAAGATCATTTGGGTCACTGGAAGCCTTTGTTATAGGCCTACGGTTTATGATGCCGTCTGCCTCGCAGAGCAAGGTGAGTAGGCCCTCCTTGTCTAGTGTTTGTAGCATCATGGTGGCATTCGGCATCTTCCTTACCGACCTGATCATCCTCTCCCAATCTCCTCCGTGGTGGGAACCAGCGGGAGGATTAAATATACACTGGACCCCACGCTGTTGCAGACTGCTTTCAATCTTGGAGCCATTCCATTCCCTAATGGCTTTCTTGAGCTCATGCTCTGCTCCAGCAAAGTTTGTCCCATTGTCTGAGCAAAGGATCTTCACTTGACCTCTTCTGCCGATGAAGTGACAAAGGGAGGCTATGAAGAAATCTGTATCCAATGAGGACGCTACCTCCTCCAAGTGTATTGCACGGACCGCCAGGCGTGTAAAAATCACTCCGTACCTCTTCACCTTAATCTATCCTCGTTTCACCTTGAACGGTCCCAAGTAGTCCACTCCAGTGTTGCTGAATGGATGATTGTCTGCTAGGACGCTTTCTCAAGGAAGGATGGCCCTCTGTTTTTGCCCTGCAGCTCCATGTAAGCGTTGACAAACATTGCACTTAGCTAAAACCTTTCTTCCAGTGCTTGGACCGTAACTTGGAGAGCACATGATTGCGACCGCTGTGACCCAGGTTCTTGTGAATTTCTTGTAGGTTTAACTTCGCAACATGAAGGTCCTAACTCGAAGGTCCAGATCGCTGGCTGTTTTGACTCTTCTGAACAAAATGACCAACCAATCAAAACCACCAATTTAAAAACCGACAGCCTTAAAGGGACAAGGTAAGAGTAAAAAATTCTAAGGCCCGATTTTGTGAACACCACATTACAAAGACAATTGCAAAATTAAGATGATTGTCTTTGTCTTTTTTGAAATTCATTTCAAAATGATACTTGAGTACTACATGATATGACAAGTGACCTCTCTGTGAATATAATGCCACTATGCAATTCTGGTAGTCACTTCCACTAGACAAGGTCATAAGTTAGAAATTCATTTTCCTGATGGCACTTCAGTGGCCCAGAACAAGGGCCAATTTGATTTATGTGTTGAGCAGCGTCAGCTCAGGATGGAGACAGAGACTTACAGAGGAGAGATGAGGAATTGGTCAGTGCAGGCTGTGCAGACAGCCACTGGTGCCCATACTGTTCTATCACTATCAGCTAGAAAATGAAGTATGGAAAAGGGGCGGGGAAAGAGGGGAAAAGTAGGGGGCAGGTGTGGCCCTCCATGCAAGTCATTTGATTAGAGGGAGCAGAGTGCGTCCTGTGCATGTGGATGATTCATTAAATGCAAGTGTGGCTGGAGAGAGACTGGAGCTCCCCAGGGCCTGAGAAAACCACACTGTTCTCAAAACATAACAGGGAACACTGTGAGTTTTTAACACTGGCTAACAATTGGTGATCCTATTTACCAGTAAATCATAAAAACTCTGGACATGTGATGTTCTTTGTGCATGTATGTGGAATTCTTGGGAAAAATGTGATTGTGTGCCGTATGCATAGTAGGCTACACCACTTTCAGTGCTGCAGAGTGTATGTTTATTAAATAACATACACTTGGATGTGCTGGTACCTGATGGCGTTCGAGGTTTGGGTTTCAGATGTTCTTGACACAACCTTGGGCTTAATTTTTGCATCAGGAATCATTGGACCCAAGCAAAGCTACAAGCACACACACGATTGTCAGCAATCCGTTTATTTTCATTATAATTGGGAACAAGTTTTCTATTATGAGAAGTTGAGCCCGAAATGATCACCTATTTTCCTATTATGTTTTTTGGGCAACGAAATACTGGAAAAAATTTCAACTTTTTTTGTTATGTCACTAATCAATTATTATTTTTCTGTGAATAAACCAAATGAAGTAAACAAACCTTTTCAGGAAAAGGAAGTACAAATATAAAATTAGTAGTTTTTTAAAAATAAAAAGCAATGGAAGGCAAAAAAAAGAGGATATTTTCAAACAGACTTTGCTACGTTAACTGACGAGTGACCTTTCCGTGACAATACGTAATTATGTCATTTTTTTGGTCACTTCCACTAGATCAGGGCTGTGGTCACAAAGTCAAAAGAATATGTCCTTTTTCTTGATCTCAAAGGAACCCCATATGGTCAAGAAACGGTGTGAAGGAGAATTCATTAGGACTTAAGAAAAGACAACAGCAATGTTATGAGACTGGTTCCACTAACTATGTGATGGTAGATGTTATCCATATGAATCAAGAAATATTGCTGCCACAAAGAATTGTGGGATGGCTTTATCTCCCTTTCTTTTGTAAAGGATGGTCAAGTGTATCCTTTGCTAATGGAGATAAGGAAGGAAACATTGGAGCAGTTTTCCTCCGCATTTACAGAATTCGACCAGCTCTATTACGCCTGCCACTTGGATACTTCCAGGTCAGATCATGAAGTTAAGATCCTCCACTGGTAGAAAAGAGAACTTGACCACAGCCAGTTAGACATACATTTTCCTGATGGCTCTTCAGTGGACAAGGATAAGGAGGATTTAAGTTATGCATCAAGCCTAGTCCGAGGTAAAGAGAGGAAGAAGAAGAAGAAGAAGAAAGTGAAAGTGTAGGCCTATTGTGTGCCGTCAGGAAGAAGAGTAAGGATGGGTAGATGCAAAACCAACAGCCAGAAGAATAAGGGTGGGAAAGGGGTGGAGAAAATGGGGAAAGGGGAAGGGGCAGGTGTGGCCCACCGTGCAAGTAATTGGATTAGAAGGAGCAGAGTGCGTCTTGTGCATGTGGATGTCTCATTTAATGCAAGTGTGGCTGGAGAGAGGCTGGAGCTCCCCAGGGCCTGAGAAAACCACACTGTTCTCAAAACATATCAGGGAACACTTTGAGTTTTTAAGGCTGTCTGAAAAAATGGGTGATCTTATTTACCAGTAAATAATAAAACCATCGGGCATGTGGCGCGCTATGTGCATGTATGTGCAGCTGGGAATCTACTGTATGTGCTTGTGTGATACACGTTCGCTGGTAATCAGTCAAGCCCTAACCCTCATTAGGTGTGAGAGAACAGCATAGCTGATTGGGGTTGTAGCAATCGATCTTTACTGTTTGTAATGTGGATAGAGTTTTGGGGCACTTTTCATTGGACAACTAGTGGCAAAAGTCAAGGCAGCAAGATGGAGCTTAATGTTGGGTTTCACAATTCCCTAGAGTTCTCCTTAAGGACAGCTTCAGATTTTTAAATGGGGCTACTGCCCCGGAAAATGTCAGTTCATGAACCTCCACAATCCAAATACTATTGTGCAACATTGAGGTTTAGGTCAAAGAGATAGCAAACTGCATTAGCTTAACTGAATATGCACCTTTCCCTTTACTGTTATCAACTGAAATGATATTGAATTAATTCACTAAATTGCAACTAAACACCATTAAACGCGTGCATTTTCTCCTCTGCAGAGCGAGTTATGTCAGACTTGGAGGAGAAAGCACTGAGAGGAAGGAACATTTTCCTTTACGAAGGAAGTACAGAAAGGAAGGAAGGATTTCTTTTTTTAAGGTGAACAGGCAGTTCACACCCTTTCGGTATTTCTTCTTCGACAAAGCGGGAAGCCGGAGTTGGACAATGAGAGGGAAACATCTGATTGTGGAAGGAATGAAATATGACACTGCGAGGAAGGATTTCTAGACAGACTACGAACAAATTATTGCTCTGTGTGACGCGCGTCTGCGCGTGTGTGTGTGTGTGTGTGTGTGTGTGCGTGCGTGCGTGCGTGTGTGTGTGCGTGTGTGTGTGTGTGTGTGTGCATGTGTGTGCATGTGTGTGCGTGTGTGTGTACATACTGTATCTACACAGTGAAACACAGCTGCACCCTAACCCCTGTCAGACAGGTGTGGAACGCAATTCCTGGATGACATTTGGTACGTGTCCATCTTTTTTGCCATTCCACAGAATTGAATGCATACTTTTGTCGGTGTGTGAGTGCTGACATACACTCCTCCCTGTCTTCAAGAGGCATCAGCTTATCTGGAATAAACTGTACATACACACAATTTAATGTTTTGCAAGAGATGGGTGTGGCAAGTCACACACTGCATTGGTGAAAACAGTGTCACAATGTTTAGACAAACACCGGGAGCCAAGGTGCTGTGAAATGTAAGTAGATTTACTCAAGTACTATATTCCAGTCCTGTTTTCAATATTGGTTCAATGTTATGCTGCTTTGTATTTAGAGCCCACTACATTTCAAAGAGAAATATTACGAATGTTTCTCCACTACATTTATTAGTGTTATTTCCAGATCTATTTTCCCCCCTACAAAACATAGTCATCCAAAAAAAGAAAAGAAAAAAAGCAATGTTATACATGAGACTGTCCAAAAAGTTATTCAAAATTGCTGTATTTCTGCCGTGGAAAGATTAACATACATGTATGAGTCAAAGTATTTCTTTGGAAAACTTCACTAACACTGGCAATAATTTTTGTTGAAACTGGAAAGTATAGAAACTAGCCATAGATGCAAATATTACTGTGGATGCTAGATGTTCAACAGTTTAAAAGCAACACACAGACACGAGTCAATGTGGCCAAAATCCACAATTACAGGATCATATTTACTGCTAAAACGTAGCATAACAATAACACAGGTAGGGTAGAGTCATCAAGTTGGGAAACTGGCTCAGGTACGACAGCCACAGCTATTTGAAGTCTACCGACACTAATTTGTGTTGTTGTCGAGCTCTTGCACACCCTCCCTATCTCTTCCAGAGCGACATCAATGTCAAAGCACAAACTGCACCATTTCCCCCCCAAAAAATGGACCTTGTAGTAATGTGTTTACGCTCGACTCCCCCGCACAAAAGGAAGAATTTCAATCCTCAGTATCTGCTCTGCATAGAGAGCAAGGCACGGAGCTAACCTTCAATCCACTGACCACGGTGACCTTTGGATTCAAAAGCCCACGATGGAATATGATCTTTGAGCTGCGAAAGAGGGTTTAAGGAGAGATCAGCCTCACATAAACACCCCATTAGCTGACGACAAAGTGGCTGCAGAGCCGTCAGGTTCACCGCCCCCACGGCCCGATTTGCCAGCATTTGACTTTCTGGCACAACGCTCAGGCCCCGATGATGAAAAATGTGAAATCTACACGGTTAAACGGGGAAATCATCCCCGATTTGGGACCGTCTGACTGAACCTGGGCCGAGTTACGTTAGTGGATGGGAACAGACGCCGTGTTGACCCACAGTGTGTGTTCAGGACACACGGTTCCTTCTGTATCTGCAAAGAAGGTTTTGTGGGAGTGGAGCAATGCAAATTTTTCTCCCCTGACAAATTTGAGATCAGCAGCGTTATACACTCTGAGTTAAGGTGGCCACTTCAAATAGGATTTCGTGTCATTGTGTGCCAGATGTGTGCCGAGTTCATTCCGTTTGTGCGATAGATCGCTATCAGCGGCAGAAGCGATCCGTAAACCTGCTCTTCAACTCAGCGCCCACTGCAGCCGGTGAAAGGGGTTAGCCGAGGTTTTGTTTACGTTGCCCTTGAGCAAAACCACTGACTCCACCGTAACTTTGAATCAGACACACTGTGCTGCCGAAAAAAAGAGATTAAGGAGCACTTAGTTCAAAAGAAAACACGGAGAAAAGGGAAACAAGGAAGAGCAGGAAGAGAAAAACTTCCCCGCTCGGCGCACTCGGCCCATCGCGTCTGCGCGATGCCGCTGACAGTAAGTGGCAGGGAGGAGAAGCATGCTCATCCTGGCGTTAGCTCGAGTAATGGCAGCCCGCGGCTTCTTTAGGGTTCCGTTGAATGCAAGATCAGACTGACCTCATTCTGCCCCGCAAACAGAACAACCATGGAATTCTGATTGGAAAAAATGGCCTGCTGCTGGCCCCCCTGCTCTGAAGAGTAGATTCGCCCACCGCTTGCACTCGCTCCAGTTCCCGCCTTCCACCTGCCCAATAGGAGTGCACCTCAAAAAAAGCGATGAAACACTGGAACAACAACAGGCAACCGACACAAATGTGACGGAGGAGCGGGTAAACGCACGGATGGTGAGAATGAGTCTGGCCGCGTCTTACATGAACGATCGCGGTGCACCAGCGGGGTTTTTTCTGTTGTAATTAAAGTTAACATGTAAACGCGGCGATGAACGTGCCCCGCCCACAGATAACACAGAGTGCACAGAGTTCACACAGGGCAGCGCCGGCGACAGTCTCGGCAGACGTCGCAGCCGAACGGAACAAAACTCCCGGGGGTTTCGGGCGTGTGGCAACGGGAACAGCAGCCAGCACACGGAGCCACAGTTGACGTGTTTGATGTGTCAATATTCGCCTCGTACCGCGCGCGTGACCTGATTGTCAGGGCAAAACTGCCCGGCACGCCCTCTTGACTGTTGGAAGACAATCTGAACCCTCTCAAAGTGGGTGACTTAGAAGAACGGACTGGGTGAGCCCTCTTCGGTTTGAGGGTTCATGTCGTGCCACTGCTTTTCTCCAAATGAATAATTCCAGGCCAAACCGTGGCTGAAAACGGACAAGAATGAGACCTCTTCATAGTGATGCTTTGACCACGGCCAACAGGCTCCCACAAGGTCTTCCTAAATAAGATTACAAGTGTGTGTAACAACTTTGTGTTCACAATCCAGATGTAAATAGCTGATTTATATTAAACACGATCTGGCTTTGTGTAAAAAATGAGCAGCCGTATTAGTAATTGATGATTAGTTTTCTGACACAAAGGCGGGAGTGTAGGTCTCATTAAGATGTTGTTTAATATGCCAAGTTGTAGATTAGATAAAAATGCTCGCACAATGTGTGTCTGTGTGTGTGTGTGTGTGTGTGACTATAAGGACAGGAGGAGAACACGTGTTGACAATGTTGATGCGACCCTCGCCGGCATCGCTGCTTATTTTGTTTTGAGGCTTTAGCCAGCTGTTGTTTTCACACTGGATGTGTGACACACAGATGTTCTATTTAACATGGTGACTCACTCGCTCACCTGGTAATCAGAGAGAGAGAGGGGGAGAGAGAGAGGGAGAGGGAGGCAGAGAGCTCTCTTTTGTTCTTTTATGCAAGAGAGAGAAAGAGTGAGACGGGATCAGGTAGCAACTCCTCAGTTTGATTGTCAGTGGATTACTGCACCTAAAAAAAGACGACCCCTCCAAAGCGCCCATCTCCAAAAATGACACGGCGGGGATGAATTTTGTGACAAAAGGATGCCGTTCGGATTTAGCTTTTCTCATACTTTGCGGGCAGGGCAGCCTTTGAGCCGCTGAATAAACTCATACAAACATGAGCGAGTCCTTCATTTACAGCAATCCGCAGTGTTTTGCCCTGATGGGGAGCATTTTCTGTGCGAGCTCGTATAGTGATAGAGGCAAAGCCCTCCAGGGCAAAATGAAGGGATGGGTTGCGATCCAGATTCAGTGAGAAGAGCAGGGTCTCGTGTTGAGAGCCGGCGAGCTACACATCATCTTTACAGTTTTAAATAGGGGACACAGCCAGGATGTGGATTGATCTAAATCTAAACCAGGATATTTTACAAGCAGATCCGTGGCTTTTTATTCTTGTAGTTGTGCTACTTACTCTAGCTTTTACATGTTTGGATTAAGGATTGGGACAGGAGCCGAGCCAGTTATCAGACAGTTATTTAATAATAATTCTAATAATAATAATAATAAATTTAATTTATAGAGCACTTTTCATTGCTCAAAGCAATCTCCAGGTGCAATCAATTGTAATCATGGCAACAGAATGTGCGCTGATAAAAATGTTGTCTCCATCTTTTTCTCTCTTTCTCTCAACAGCCATTTACAGAATTCATCCACGCTGATGGCTGTGCTCGCCCCGGTGCTGACGTCACAAAGAGAAACAGAATATATATATATATATATATTTTTAAATATATGACACATCTTTTACCAAAGTCTAACAAAGAGCATGCATGTATGAAATAAAAACTAAAAATACAGAAAATGAGTAGAAGATCTCAGCAGTGTTCAGCGTAAACCACCTTTACCTCACCCTTACTCCATCTGCTTCTCCATCTCAAGTCAATCTCCTCCATCTTCTCCCTCGACCCCACCCCCCCGACAGCAGTGTGCGAGCACGAGTTGGCGTCTTTTCTCCGGTTGTGCACAGATTTGATTTAGTTGGCAGCTCTGATCCCGGCTCAGTTTTCTACCAGCCAAGGATGTCACCATGGATACTTGCCGCGCTGTGACCTTTTGGGGTGGACCCGTCGTGCGCTACGCGGTTGGTACACGCTAAGCACTGAGGCTAACGGCTTAGCGTGGGGTTGTGTTCGCACAAAGGGACGCGCGCGCGCGCGCACGACACCTATGGGCACACAGAAGCCCTGATTGTGTTACGAAACTCAGCTCCAGCAGATGTGCTCACAAATTCACATCGTGAAACTGCGGCGACGGGCTGCCGTCCTTGCCCACTAGAATGTCTCCGGTTGGACCAGCTGGATGTTGTTGTGGAACAGAGCCGACAGATGCTGATTAGGAAAAACACCGCTTGGTGTAGCCAACAAGCCAAAGAGAATTACAACAGCTTTCTGTCCAAAAGGGTAATTGTCTCTGCTCTCTAAATCGTAAAGAGCCCTGGCTGCCAAATGTGGCCGCCGACTTCACACAACCATTCAGCGAGAGGAGAGGGCGTGTCTGCGAAGGAGCTGGCTCCCTGTTTCAAACACTGAAAGAGAGAGGGTTGTTATTCTAGTACTCATACCCGTAGGATTTTTATTTTTTATTGTTAAGAGGACTATTCATTGTTTAAGTTGAATGACACCATTGACCGATAATTTGCACTGAAATTATAACAGCGCTGGCTAGTTTATTCCGAGGAATGCTAGACATTCAGTGGTCCCAACTTCATGACTGTGAGGATTTTGTGCTTTCTCTGTTTGATATGATTGTAAATTGAGCTGCATTGGGGACTATTTTTCTATCAACAATGGCTCAAATGACTATGTGCAAGGGGCCGTTTGTGGTGATGAACACAGACAATCTCTGCCTCACTGTGGTCAAAATTATACATATATATATACAATATATCCCCAAAAAATAATGTAAAGGTGACTAGTGTTATTTTGCAACCGTGACTGTGTTGCCTTCCTTATCCTGACCATCCACCCTGACTCACTCTTTTACCTTCACATTGTGTTCTCCAGAGCGATGAGAGGTAAAGCTCGAAGAGTTCAGTGAAACCGACAGATACATAGAAAGAACCGCAGTGGGTGTTTGTTCACATGCAGTACATCCGAATAGATAAAAATATAAATAATGAGTCAGCCATCATCTCAGCAGTCTATGGAAGAAGTTGCAATCAAAGAGAGTTTTAAAAAATACACAAGGGCTGTTTCATATGCAACTCAATTAGTTTTGGAGGGCTCCGGGGACATTTTACTAAGAAATATCATGAGATGATATTGACAACGCCTCTACTTGTTGGATGAAAAAACATAAAATAAAAAAAGAGAGAATATTTCCCCATGTATTTCCATGCTATCTGTTGCATTATAAATGTGCAGATCTCATATATTAGTCATCGGAGAGTCGGTGAGGTTGATGCTGGAGGGGTGGGGTAGGTGGCGGTGGGGCGGTGATGTGTAGCGCTGCAACGTGATGAGTCACGAAGAGGCAAACCCACACATGCGTAAACTTCACGCCGCAGTTTCCGCCAGGGGTCAAAAATATACTCAGCTCCACCAGTTCCAACACATTCACACTTTTTTTTTTTTAGCATCTCTGCTGTGGTTCAGATGGAGTACTGCTCTTTCAGATCTGACTGGTCGCTGTCTGTCACATGGTCCTTCATCCTGTTTTGTTAACACGACAACCGCAATAATAACCACGAAATGTGATTTCCAAAAGAACAGGAAACTGTGTCCTCAGGGTGTCCTGTGTGAAGATGACTGTGCTCATTAAAACTGTAGTGGCTTGTCTGCTGTTGGATTGTGTCAGTATGCTGCACAGTGTACACAAGTACAGTGAATTCGCTGTGAGAAGTATGTTGTGAGAGAGACATACGATTTCCACGGACAGCAGTTCTTCCATGAACCAGTTTTTTTTTTACCAGAACATAAAATGAACTGTAAAGTAGGCCAGTTGGATTTTCAGATGTTAAAAGTAATTCATGATCTAAAAGTATACAATATTTGTGTATATTGTCGAACCCTAAATAAATATTTCAGTCAATCAAATGTTATTTGTTTGTTTTTTTAACACTAGACATGCAATAATGGCTTTTTTGCAGTAGACATGCATAGAAAACATGTTTGGTTCTGTCTGTACATGATCAAAAAAATAAGAAAACCTGTAGTGAGACTTCATTGCTTCTGTTGATTGACATCATCTTAATTATGCACTGGGCATTGAGTATCTCATGCACAAAAATCTACATTTTGGCCATGAAAAACTGAAAGGTTCAGGTCAGTCCAGACTGTAATGGTCTCTTGGTGATTATATACCTGTATGTCATACTTTTCTTTTCGCTGCCGTCTCTACAGGGAGTCACCATTCCCAAGAGCTGAGTGTGGAGACGGGAAAAAAATGGGGCTTCTCAAAAATAATGAGATCACTCTCTGCTAACAACACAGAGAAATATATTCATTCATATAATATTTAACAACCACCATACTCCATGCTGCACAAAGCTTTGTTCAATGGTATTGCGATATATCCATGGACGTACAGCAATATGTTCCACTATCAGTGACTCTGTGAACATAACTAATAACATAACTAATAATTAAGAACACACCACAGGATTTATCTAAAAAGGAGAAAGTCCGTTATAGCATAATAGATTCCCAGCTCATATCATCAGCTGTCAGGTCATAAAGACAAATACAAAAAACAAAACGTCTTGCTGATATGACTGCGGACTTTGCGTCAAAGGTTGAATTTCTTTGTTGACAAGTTATAGTATCTTAAGTCACAAGAACCTCTATTGACAACTGAGCAAGAAGCAGGCGAAGCCACTATTCTATGGTGGCACAAAAGACAACATGCAAGCAAAACAAGCCCTCCCTTTCAAAATAAGAGTCCCTTGCAAAGTCAAAACATTTCCCTTATACGCCCTTTGTCAAGAGATGTCCCTGTGAGAACTGTGTTTTATCTTGATCTGTCCCTTCCCTTTTATCATTTATGACAAGGGGGTTCATTACCTGGCTAATTGTTGCAATAATGAGAAGCTTGTTTATCTAGGAGGAGTAATTAGAGGTGTCATTTAGCATCAATTACACCCGTGGTGGTTTAATCTGCCATTAGGATGCAGCCAGAGAGAATGTACCCAGGCCTACTCCAGGTTGAACGCAGCTGTTATGAAGGATGTGTACAATTTGCCCCACAGATAGAGGGACGATTTGCCATTAATCTGAGTGTCTGGTGGACAGAGAAGATATTGCAGTGTTTATTCCTAATATTAACCAAGAGAGGGCAACACTGAAAACACTACGTGAATACAGAATGTAATATGTATGGGGGGGGTTAATATTTAGTGTCTGGGCTATGATCTTGGCATCCCCCTGCAAACGTACACAAAATAGACATATAAATAGTCCGTGTTCAAGACAACAGACCGCATTATTGAATGCATTATTCATATATTATTTAGTAGAGCCCGACCGATTTATCGATAGGCCCGTGAAAATCAGCCAACCAAAGCCTTTTATAGACATATTGGTATCGGCATCAATGTTTGCTAATTTGCGCCGATATGAAAAGTTGTATTATCCAAAGTAAATTATTGTTTTCTTCTCAGTTATATATTTAAAAAATATTGTTATTGAGGTTTAAGATATCGATCCTCAATTACTCAATTTCTTTGCCGTATGGGTGATAACAACAAAATATTGATATATTGGCCGATGTTTGGGTATCTGAAATTTTTTACTCCCTTATATTGGTGTTGGTAAATTAGTATTGGATTTACCCCCCAAAATCAGTGACGGTCAGGCTCTCGTACTTCGACTATTTCTCGTAGCCATTGCCAATCACGCCAACACAACACCAACTACACAGGGCAAGGCACTGACGCACAACATGCATGAAAGACCAAACATCGTACACCAGTGGCTCTGTGGAGTGAAGCAGTGATCGATTGGACGCTAACTGTCTTATGAAAAGCAACAGGTATTCAGCAGCAGGGGCAAGCGCTGGCCGCATTGATACAACAGAACGGAAATAGCAGCGGTGCATCATGGCAGAGCAAAAGAATTGGCAGAGGCCTACGGTCTGAGATAGCTCGCCTCATTGTAAAGCGCATGTTGGATAACCAATACGTCGACCAGTGTATGTCACGTGTGAGCGTAATTCTTAGATAGTGAGTGCCCTAACAATTAGACCACAATAATCGAACTGCTATTAAGCTTCACACACGTGCGACTGAAGGGAGAGGCACTGTCTGTGAGGGCAAATGATTGCCATAATTGTATTCATGCATTATGTTAAATATCAAGCACAACCTGAACACAAAACTGTTCGGTTTCTTCATTTGTAATGCTTCGAGTAAGCAATCAACGTGTTGGTAGGGGATGTTTTCTGAAGCCGATCTTCCTACCAGACTGTTTTTTTGTTGTGAAAGTGTACACAATCCGTAAGATATCCCCACAATAATATATGTATGATTTATGAAAAAGTTAATTTGTTTCACGCCATTTTTTTTATACACATATTACTCAAGTATTACCAATTTAATTTAAGTTAATCCTGTTCCAACCAGGATAAAAGTGAGAGGTGTAATAATGTGAATAAGCACCAATTGATAATAGTATTAATGATAATGATAAAGCTGAGTTTGTATTTTTGTATTGTATTACTCACCAGCTATCACGGGCTTATTCAGCACCGTCTCTCCACATGACTTGTGTGACCTTGTTCAGTCTCTCACAGGTTCATCAGAATAAAGGCAGAGGATAATTGACTGTGGGGTAAAAGCAGGGCAATTGACTTAATAACAGAGCGTTCTTTATTTGTATCAACGTGCTGTGTGTTCATCTTTCTTTATTGAAACACAAATACTCAATGGAGAGTTAAGCTGTGTGTGCAGATTGATCGTGGTAATCACTAACGTCTTATACAACTCTACATACAAATAACTAGGATCAGAAAAACCAGAGAAGCGAGGGGCTCAGTAGTCGGGCGAAGGCCAGGTGTCGGTCACATTGAGCTGTTTCCACTACAGGCAGGAAACTCGCCATTCATTGTGCAATATATGGCATATTTGAATGTGCAACACTCCTCGAACACACTGGTCAAAGGTTGTTGCTGTAGCTATTTACATTTCACAATGAGTTTTCCTTGAATTAAAACAAGGAAACAGTGGTTTGCTAGATTTATACAGGGGAGATGGACCAACCGATTTGACAGTAGGTATGAGTATGCACCAGGTTATTTGGTTTTAACATGTCTAGAATAATCTCAATGAGAGATTGTTCGCTGGCTGTTAAGGTTACTGCTTTAGCGCTTCCCTTTGAGTTGCAATGAGGTCCGTACATCCCTCTGCATCTCTCTTACATGATGCCAATTACTTCCAGGCCCCCTGGAGGGAAGGATGGGAGAGTGGCTCAAACTACTGCTGCCATCGCATGCGCTACATTTAACTATTGAACTGAGGACTCTTGAAATAATCATTATCGTATCCTCACCCCACTGAGCAGGGTAGGATTGATCATATGATCGCCACAAAAATGAGTGAAAAAAGAAGAGATGCCGAAAAAAGGTGTCAGGGGGAAGAGCCATTCATCCAGTAAGTAAAGAAGCTCTTTACCATCTATGTACTGGAGACCAAAAATGAAAAGCGGCTGTATACCTTCGAATGAAGTATGCACATTATAAAAAGGCCAAGTTTACCCTGTGCCATATATTTACATGTATCCCAGATATGTTGGCTTCATTTTTGTACAACAGGGGGAAGCGGAGATTTGATACAGACTTTAACAATCAACAGTTTCACGGTTTCCTACAGTCCGTCTCTTCGTTCCACAGCCTGAACAGGTCTGTCTGCCTCCATCCGAGCCTGAGGGCCAGCGTCATGCTCACCAAGTGACTACGTTGGCAAAAAACTGTGTCAGGTGGTCATAAAGATGGCATAAGACTGATTCCCCCTTTACCAGCTCGTCTTTTTTTTTCTAATAAGAGCTTTAGTGTGGAGAAGTTGTCAGAAACGTCTAGTTTTCAACTATAGTAAAGAGAAATACTTCAGTTAATGAGAGAAAAATTTAAAGCACAAGTGGTGGTTATCTTTTAATTACTTGAGCAAATCTACCCTACTCGTGTGTGTGTGTGTGTGTGTGTGTGTGTGTGTGTGTGTGTGTGTGTGTGCTTTTTACAATTGCACTAAATTAGAATTTAGTGCAGTTGTAAAATAAAACCAAAAATCGTCCCCCTTGACCGCGCCACTGTTAAAAGGATCAGGAAATGAAAGCATTTTAAAAAATCTACCTGTGTAGAGTTGTTGTTTTTTTCCTGTAGAAAGCAACCATTAATAAATCTGTTGTTCCTGCTATGACATGCCACACTGTCTTGTGTGGAAAGGGCCTGCGGGCAAAATACCCAATTTGTGGTCTGACTTTCTTTTGAAGTTTGATGAGTTAATCCATTGATGTCGTGTGCGCATTTTTGTGTCTGTGTGTATTTGTGTGTCCTAACATGTTCAGTTTATTCTTGTATTTCTTTTTGCACACTGATCAGCATCTTTTAAACAATGTGCCGGGTCTTTCGTATGGCGCCAAATCACAACATCCATTATCACTTTACACAGTAGGGTGGGGGTCTTATTAATATTTCAGAGTATAAACCAACAGTTCCCACGTGGAGAACAGTGAAAAGAGAGAGAGAGAGAGAGAGAGAGAGAGAGAGGGAGAGAGAGAGAGAGAGAGAGAGAGAGAGAGACCTGTGCGAGCGTCCGCCTGCCTCGACCGGTTGGGTTCAGAGAAGCGAGATGTGGGGAAAGAAGTGTGGGCGGGACTAAAGAGAGAGGGACCAGGAGCTGCTGTCTGATTCGTTCCTGTATGCATTCCTATCAGAATCCACAAATATATTGCATGTACATGTTCAAAAATGTAAAGCTCGTACAGCAGTGAATGCAGACAAATTAAATTCACACCCGCTCGTGAATGCACATGGTGAGCTGTATTCTCACACACGCACACTTCCCCTCAGCTGGACTCTGCTTATCATCCGTAGCAGTGTTTGCGTTAGTTCATTGAGTTCTGGATCAAACAGATATAAGAGTCTGCGGCGCCACGAGGGGGGACAATTAGCCTTAATGAAATGCAGGAGCAAATCACACTCAGTGCTGTGCTAACAGTTGTTCGGTGAATATTCATGCGCTGTTGGCTTTGCAGATGCATTAAAAGGCGGCGCTGCGTTGCTGAATACCAATCGTTGCATTTCCACCTGTCACTCGTCTACGCTCTCACTGAAGTTAACACCCTAATCAGCCTTATTGCTGTTACAATGTTTTTTGGGAGCTCATCGCCGCTCAAACACGCGCCGCATCTGTCACCCAATCCAGCGGCACCTGCGGCCGTTCCTCCATTTGAAAACGGTAGCAGCTGCTCACCTTTTCACAAAATAGTTCAGACACATCACACACGAATGGATAGCGGTGATAACGTCAGACTGTGAAGTAGAACAGATGAACTTTACTCACACAAGAGTTGCTGATCTCGTTGATAGAGTAGCAAGCGTCACTGCGTGTATGTCCCTCAGCACACTGCAATGGCCAAACCTTCTATTGTTCATCACGAAGAAAATAAAAATAACCAGTCACGGCTCTATTAAAGCGATAAGCAACTCTTATTAGTAAAGCTATCATGAGCTTCTTTACAAATTCATTTGTTATTGTTGAGAAATAAATTGTTAAGGAGTGCTGCTATTATTAATAACACAATTACACATACGTATCACTAGTATAAAATGATTCCAACCAGGGTGATGGTGCTTGAAAACAAAAGGTAGAAACAGTGGAGCTGTCCCTGTTCTCTTTCTCCTCTCTCAACCATTTCTTTCCTCTCAATTGATCTTTTGTAAATTTAAACATTTGGTGTCCTATTACTTTTGAACTCCACTTTTTAATGCCAGATTCGTGATAGTCTATTTTCTGATCCATCCATGCTACTTTTAACTTGCAGGCATTTTTTAAAATACGTAAATATTCGGGTTAAGTGTGTGATCCCCTCTCTGCAGCCTCCGTCCCTACAGCCTGTCTCACTCTTTGTGTTGACCTCTCGCAGAGCGGGAGACAACTTCATCATTAGCAGCTACTCGTCAGTCAGACAGGACAGACAGTGGCCAGATGGTGGTGAGATTATCCTCCATTAGATAACATAACTCTACCGTGGCCTGTTTTCATGAGAAGTCCAGTCAACGAGTCAGCTATTTCTTTAAAACAGTTTGTAGAAGATGATGATGGATGATTTTTATCATTAGCTCTTAATACTATGAGTAGGAGTAGTGACAAGTGGAACAGAGGGAGCAGGATCAGTTCAATAACAGTATTGCTCTTGTCTATATCTATCTATCTATCTATAGATAGATATAGATAGATAGATATAGGATTTTACAGAATTACAGGGCCTGCCAATGTTAAAAGTGCTTCCTTTGAATCAAAGCTTAAAACTTGCACTAATCGTGCCAAATTTCCTGATTTCACCTGATTCTAGTTTTCATTATTTTTATGGTTTGTCATGTTTAAATTTTTATTTTTTATTCTTTTATGCCTGTGTTTTTATGTTATTTCTATGTGGGTTTTTTAATGTTTTTTTGAGAAGTACTGTATAAATAAACATATTATTATTATTGTTGTAATTATTATGAACATTCAGGGTAAATTTATGTTTTTTTAAGGTATGTTATTTATATATAGGCTAGTTAGTCTATAAACTAGCCACCAAACAAAGAACCAAGTGAGTAAACATGTAGACAAACAACAAATTATACAGTCAAAGTTGTAACGACTCACCAAGCTGATCCAATCCAGAGTGAACCACAAATTTCCCAATAATTACTGTAAGGAAGTTTCAAAAAAGAAAAGGAAAAAAAGGAGGGGGTGGGGGGATGGAGTCATTGCTTCAGTGGAAATGTGCAAAACACAAGAGGACAGATGAGACGTAGGCTTACTCAACACTGTCATCTGGAGGCACTTGGTTGTAAATGTTACAGGAGGTGTTGTAAAAACAGGAAGGCACAACTCATGGGTCTTCCTGTTTTTCAAAACTCTCTTGTATCGGTGCTGTTTCTATCATTTCAGCAGCCATGTGCCAACAGTCAACTATTTTTTTTTTTATGGCGTCATGCTTCAATTGTTGAATCCACCTCTGCCACGTCTGATCTGTGTCGTGAACACAATTGCAGAATCACCGACTCACCACCTGTCGTAAATGGAAGGAAATGCTCTGTCAAATCCATCAAATTCAGCAAGGTGGATCACAAACAACCCCAGTTTCAGTGGCAATTTTGTGACAACATTATGGGTAAGAGGTTATGCAGAAGCTACTGCCTGGCTAAAATTGCATTATTTTCCAGAATTCATTTTTGTCAACGCATTTTAATTTCCGTTATCCATTTATGCCATTAACTACCATATGCACCTGTGTCTGTTCTGTGCTTTAGTCTGTTTGCTGTGTCTTAATATTGTACGTTTTTTATGTTATATGCTCCTGCTTGTTTTTTCTATACATATAAATATATGAAACTTTTTTTATTTCATTGCTGCCCATCTTGACCAGGACTCCCTGGCAGAGGAGATATTGTATCTCCTGGTTAAATCAAGGATTTAAAAAACACATTTGTCTTTATTTTAGGTATTTTTTTGTTCAGATAGGCTTAGGTCTAGTTAGTGCATCATTCATTTGACTGAATACAATGTGAGTATGTTGGATAACAGGTTATTGGTTAAAATTGTTGAAATCAACTTCCCACACAAATAAAATAATTCTACGAGTAAGGATGATATTTTTATTAACACAAGGAGAGACTGATCGTCTCTACGTCTTGGTGAACATGGACTATAACCACTGGTGCTAATACTGTACCTGCTAATTTTAATGTCCCTCAGTAAAGCGTGTATGTTTACCTGGCTAACAAAACTGTTGTCCGTCAAACCAGTTCACTGCATAAAAACCAGTTGAGAAGCATTATTTGAAACACACAACATAGATAAACTGTGTAAACTAAAAATGTTTTTCTTCCAATTGCTGCAACGTGTGCCAACAGTCAATCAAAGAAAAAGCGTGACATTTTGAACATGAATTTCTTCGCTATAGGCTCAAGAGGGGGAAATGTGAGATGCCCCCGAGTGAATACAGATGCAAAATATTGAAAACCTGACAAGCTCAGCAAACTGGATGGATCCAGATACTGTACATACACAAAGGGTGCGTGAATGTCAATAGCCTGCTCACTTGTAAACGAGGGAATATCAGAGGAACAAAATGCATCCTTGTGCAACACTTACAATAAAATATAGGTCGATTTCACCTTCTTTTCAAGTTGATATACAGAACAGGTCATAAATACGTTAGATGCACATATAAACACCTGGCTGTGTGAAAAGAGTGGCCTTTGAGAGCAGACTAATCCTTCTAGGTTTGCTTGAAATGCAAAGCATCTCCTTGATGTCTAGTTTGCCGGAATAGAAAAAAAGCACTCAATCTTCATTTTTGAATTATTCATCCCGGCGAACTGGGTTATCAGCCATGTACGGTTCCCTCGTGTGTGTGTGTGTTTTGTGTATGTTAGTGCAAAGAGAACCCTAGAGGAAAAAAAAAAAAACAGGATTCTGTTTTTGCCTTAGGAAAATCTAATTCTCCCCCTCGTCAACCTTCTGTTTAGATTATGCAGGTTTTTATCTATTTTAAAGATTAACTTCCTAATCTTGATGGGAGTAGTGTCACTGATCATAATGTCAAAATTATACAAACTTCCATGAATCTTATCTGCAAAAGTCTGGTTTTTCAAAACATTTTTTTTGGGGGGGGGGGGGGGGGGGGGGGGGGCATTTGCTTCAGCATTTTCTTCAGCTTAAAGGCAACAAAAATCAAAACTGCTGACACATAATAGCATCATTATAGGAGAATCTTAGTGGATTTGTTGTCAAGTAACAGTATTTTTTTTTATTGCAATCCCCCCAAAAAACACCCCTCATCCTGAAGCACTCTCATCTGATGTCTAGAGATCTGACTGTGTCTGTTTGCAGAGACATGGGAGATGTGATTTCCGCGTTTACCTGACCAAGCTCTAGTGCTGGCGGTGCAAACATATCCAGCATGAGGAAAAACATCTGCGCGCACTTTCCATGCAAGATCCTCTTCCAGATCTGAAAAGTAGTGAAAAATTACAATGACATGGATGAAAGCGTGAAGATTACTTTTCTTTGATCTCACAATGAACTGTAATAGAATCTCCACGGGTTGTTGAAAACTGTCATTATGAATCATACACCCACTTGTTTCTGCACATATGGCCCTTTCTTCTGCCACAGGGAGCTCTATAGGTCCAGAGGTCGAACATTATCCGCGTTTCAGTCAGAGGATTTAACTACCCCTTCCAATTATCTGCTTGACTGTACAATGTACCTTTCAATATCACAAGACAGATAACCTTCAAAGAGAACTTTAATGTACGTGTAGACATGAACAACAGATGACACATCAAAGCATACAATGTGAGCCAACTCTTAAATAAAGATTTAAGAAATGTCCGCAAACTAGCAACACCCTATATGTCTGCACATAGACATATACAGACTCCCTCAAACTATTCATTCTAGAATCATATCAGTTTGTTTGGTTATGAATATTAGGTTCATGTGCTATCTGTATTTCTGTCTTCCTGAAAGGCATCAAAACGAAACATTAATCTCAAGAGAACATAAAACAATACATGAGAAGATAAAGCAGAGCTGCTGATTTGACATTTAAGATCAGATATCACTGCTGTGATGAGCACACAATGGGATTCATGGCTCCTGTGTCCTGGAGAAAAGATATTGAGTGGGAGACACCCTCACACCCCCTTTTTCCCCCCTTTGTCCTTTTAGGGTGGAGAAGCAGAATGAGCTGCTGTGGTCTTGCGCAGAATGGACAATGGGTGCTTCCCTTAGTCACAACAGCTTTAGCAAAAAATGTATACATGGCATTTCCACTGGCTCCAAACTAACCAGCAGGGTTAGCTGAGGGTTGGTCATCGGTCCTTCTTGGAAACTAAGGACCCTGTCACATCCGTGCCCAAATTAAACTGCATCCTCTGGGTTTCAATTGAGTGAGGAACTTGATTTACTTCCTGCCCTTTCATGTCCTTAAAAATCATCGAAACCGAAAGGTTCGTTTTTAGGGCCAACACCGTCCACAGGAGAATTATTTGTCACCAGGTTTATTTGACAGACCACTCCTTTAAGATGCATGAAGAGAGCAGGGTGAAAAGAAGACATTGGGTGAGACGATGCACTCCAGCTATCAGAAGGTCAAGTTGGAACGTGGTGAGAGGTGGAGGTTCATAAAAGACAAAAGAAAAAAAATCTTGGTGCCATTTTAGACAGCAGCTCCTATTTCTGTAATAACACTGTAATTAGCCAATAATTACAATAATTACACAGACGCTAATTAGACTGATATTACAGAAACTTGAGAGCGGTTATTTTAAACCATTACTTCTTTTTTCTTTTCTTTCTTTTTTTAGAAGACAGAGATGAGTGCAAAAACCCCATATAAGAGAGCGCAGGGGTAAGCCACCAACAGCTGCTGCCCATCCATGGCCAACGCCGAGATGAAGATCTTTGAAGCCGAGAAGCTGCACCAGCCGATAATTGCTGCTGTCAGTACAATTCCAATCATTCCCCTGGAGAGGACAACAAAGGGAGAAGGGAGTTATCTTTCATTATTTCGACAATCAACTGTAGTGAAGCATCAATGATATAGTTTCATTAAATGTACAACAATCAGTCATCCAACTAGTTACTACTTACACTGCCCTACATATTGATCAAGATGGAAAACTATGAAAGTTGTTTTTGTTATAAACATCATAGAGAGGTTGCTCTAGTCAAATGCAATAAAATCTTAAATCGGA
Source organism: Scophthalmus maximus (assembly GCF_022379125.1). Classification (NCBI taxonomy): domain Eukaryota; kingdom Metazoa; phylum Chordata; class Actinopteri; order Pleuronectiformes; family Scophthalmidae; genus Scophthalmus; species Scophthalmus maximus. The sequence continues at coordinate 20,257,187 of NC_061516.1, forward strand.
CATTTATGCTACTAGACAATGTCTTGTATTGCAAAATACATGGCTAGATTTACAGCTTATAGCAACACGTGTCTGTGTGTGTGTACTTACTGTAAAGACAAGAGAACTCCAAAACTGGAGAGGAGGATCATGGGGAGGAGGCAGTATCCCAGCACGCTGGCCACACAGCCGAAGGAGACGCCCGTCATACTCATGAGGTTGAGTAGACAGTAGACGCCGAGGCAGCCAATTGCACTGATACCGTAAACATAGCCAAACTGGATCTTACCAGCCTGTGAATGGAAGGGAAAAATAAAAAAAAAAACCACCTGGTCAGATATGGATGTGGATACACCTATCTGAAGACAACTGTACCACTTGGTGTAAAAATACAGGGTATTGTATGTGTATGTAGAAGATTTGATCAAATACTACGAATCATCATTAACCAATGTTAATTAAATTAATAATTTACCAAGAGGAGTGTCGCGCCAAAGGCCAAACAGAAGACCATGGGCCCAGCCAGGTCCGTCTCATTCATGATGCTGCCGTCTGCTACTTTCAACGGATGGAGCACCGTCAGAGTCTTCTGCCAGATGTGGTCAAAGTTGATTCCTAATTCTAAGAGAAGGCAGAGAAAAGAGAAAACATCAATTAAAGTATTGTAATTAAATGGCTGCCGTTATCTCTCCTATAATTCCGTTTTAAATCAGTATGCTTCTTGGTTTGTGTGTAACTGCAAAGCACGTGAAAAAAATGAAAAGCTTTCTCCTGTGTGCAATTAGAGGGAAAACTATTTTGGAAAACTCAGGTTTGCCAATTTTGAGTTCTAGTAGCTTGCCTTTGGTTCTTCCGATTCTATCAAAACTTTCTTGCAGCTAGGAAACTCTCTTGACTCCTCTAGTGACCACAACAGGCAGCTGAAACTTTAAATGCAGGCTAATTTCAACATTTCTATATCTTTATGTTTTAGGCCTTCAAGTGGTGCTGTTGTGAAATTATTTTAAAAGCTTTTAAACAGCACAGCTTACACACAAGACTTAAAGATTTTATCAGTTATAACGAACCTACACTAGCAAAAACACGAGCAGAATAGAAACCAAATATACTATCACATTTAACAATACACAACGACAAATGCAGCAGTATGAGCAAATTCAGAGGAGCGGTGTGAAGGAGCCAAAGAGATTTGTAGAGTTCAGATGCTGCAGGTTGTGGTTCACACACCTTCTAGCAGCGGTGGCTCATCATCGAAGCCGCTACTGTACATGGACTGCGCCGGTGATGGGGTGTAGGTCTGTGTGGGCTGGAAGATTTGTCCTGTGTACGGCTGCTGAGGCGCCATCATCCCAGGGGAAGAGTAGGCCATGGGCTGGGAGTAGTCGTACTGTCCATATGGCCTGGAAAACATTCAAATTGCAAGTCGCTTCTCAATTATGCTTCTCGGTGAGGTAGTGTTAACTTGCCCTGAATTGGGCAATGTGGGCTTTTTTTCTGCTTACTTGTTGTAGGGGTTTTCAGCGTTGCTGTATCCTTGGGTGGGCTGGCCTTGGTCGTCTACACTGTAGCTCGACTGGTAGAAGTCTGTGTTGAAGTTGTCAAACCCCGACATCTCTCAGTCTGGCGGGAAACACAGGGACAGAAACAGGAATATAACTGAAGAGCAAAGATGATTGTTTTGATCTGTAGTCAGTCATGTTGCCACCTGGCTTCATTGTTAATCGATATCAAATTCGACAAATCTTAAGCGCTTTCATGTTATTATGCTCAGCGATTGATCGAGTCCAGTAGCCTAATAAACCCAAACTAGATGTTTTCTTTTTTTGAATAATCAAAACAATATTAATGGAGACAGCATGAAAGACACAGTTGTTACTTTCTTCAAATGATATGGATGCAGTATTTGTGGCACGTGCAAATGTTTGAGCTGGTTTTTAGTAGCGGCCCCCTCATGGATTAAAAAAAACAACTTTCTGTATCTCCAAGGTGAGGAGTTTTCACTCACTCTTCTTCATAGATCACTTCAAATTCTGAGATAGTAACTGTCCAGAGGAGGTTGAACATCCATCCATCCATCCATCGTCTACCGCCTTATCCATTTTAGGGTCATGGGGCGGGGCTGGAGCCAATCCCAGCTAAGATTGGGCGAGAGGCGGGGTTCACCCTGGACAGGTGAGGTTGAAAATCGACCAATCATGTGCTTCAGCTTATGTTTCTTCGTTCATGGTGAATTCTAAAGGTTTGCATTGGATCATTGAACCTGTTGAAGTTTTGAATCGTTGACTTGGAACCACAACACGTAGTATATTTTCACGCCCAAGCCTAACAGATGGCAGGTTGGTGTGTGTGCTAAAGACAGACTTGGCAGGTAGGGTGCCCGAACCTTGATGCACATGCCACAATTACTATTAACTCGATTGCTAATTGTTCTAAGTTCATGAGAAACACGCGCCACCAGCCTTTAACCTGAGGCCTAACATCATCTCCCAACTAACGTTTCACTCCAGGGAAATGACGTCGGCCATGAAAACACAACAACGCATTAGCCTAGCTTAACAGACGATACGCAGTATTTTTTTTTTTTTTTTACAAAACATTTCGACGTCTACATTTACAGAGTTACAGCCGAGGGGAGCGACAGTACTCGATTCAAACCACTGTCCAGCTACAAAGAATGGGATGACGATACTGTCGTCTGCTTCTTTTAACAAAACAGTTAGCTCAATACGCTAAAGTATCGAGCTCCACACACAACACAGACACAGTTGTACGTTAGCAGCCGATTATTTTAAAACATAATGGGCACACGACTCGACACTAGCTGCCACGCAGAGGGACCACTCATCAAAATAAAACAAAATACACCGTTAATCGTAGGATGGCTAGCAAACCGTTAACCCTGCTGCTAGTCGGTTAGCTAATGCTAACTGTAGAACAACTGTGAAGACCTGGCTTTGTATATTTTGCCCATAAAGGCGGCGGCCTTTTATACCGCATGTAGCGTTTTTCTGTCGAGCCATGAAAGCATCACGAACGCCAACAGTTACCTGCGATGGTGGACGAGTCCGCACAGAGTGATGCCAACTTGTTTGCGGCTGCTACGTGTCAGGAGCCCGAGAGGTAAAACTTCCGGGATGAGACGTGACGGACGGGAAGCCGTTGGGGACAAATTGCCCTTCGCGGAATATACAGCGCCTCCCGTAGACCAGTGGCAGTATTACACGGCACACACCACTGTACCTTGCTGTCTGTCAAGAACGGCCCAATGCAAATGTCCCCAGAAAAGGCCATTAATTGATTTTATGGCGAGAAAAAAAAACGGATTCGAAGCAATGAAGCACTTTAAGTTCACTTACCACTGTGAACAGAAACATTATAAGTAATCAGTTCTTCATATATTCATCAATAAAAAAACAAAAGACTTGGTGAAAATAACATTGAACTATAAAAAAAAAGACATCTCAAACTACTGTCTGTTTTGCCCATCACAGGTAGGTATGAGACCCTCCCGGGTTCTGGCTCCTCATCTGAGGAAACCAGGCTCTATCGGCAACAGAGAGCGAGTGTATAGAAGAAGATGATTTTACAGGACAAGTGCGGAGCTCCGGGCAAGAACAAGGGTACAGGCCCTTTCATCAGGACACATCGATCACTCTGCCTGTGCACAGGAGAGGCTGCAGCGCTATACCAAATACCGCAGGTGGACCCATATCCTCTTTGATGATGACAGATAATGTAAAAATAATGGGCTGATGACCTCTGCTGAGAGGAAACAGGGGCAGGAGGGAAGGACAGGCCGAGACAGCATCGCAGATGTTGGCATGACCTATAATAAATGGCACACTACAAACGCGGGCCAAAAAGAAAAAGAAAAAAATGCAGATCCCCTCTAGTGTATGATAATTTCATCTTCATATTTTAAAAGACAATATAATACATGAGACATAGGAACAACAACACAGATATGAATTCATATCTTTAATATAAAATGAGCTAACAAACTAATATTTCGGCCTCTTACATCGCGGTTTATGAAAACTGGATTATTTCTTGCCTCTTTGCCAAAACTAAAATACTTCTGTCGTCTATAATAATAAACTGTTTGGATTTAGCGCTAGATTAAATGTTGCAGTGTTAATAGAAAATAAATTTCATAGACTTGGCTCTGATCCTAACCGGGAGTTACAGAGGGAGAAATTGGAAAAAATAATATGGTGGGGGAAAAAATAATGATGGGAATCCTTTTCATTATTCATAAGAGACAATTGGTGCCTAGTCTATCTTTCTATGGAGTTATGGGTCTCAGACATTTAATACACCAAGCAGTTGCCTCAGTAGTGCTTCTTAAATATCTTTCAATTATGAAGTTTTGCAGTTGTTTGGATACATTTATGTATTTTTCTGATGTATTTCTTTCGTATCTTGTTTCTCTTTCCACGCATAGAACTTAAAACAGTTTCTTTGAGGTGGGCCTATGCCTTCTTGCTATGCCCTTCATTGAATATCCAATATGGTGTATATTGGACACATGATCATATGTCAAACCGATCTTTAAAGGAGTCCCATACAGGCTGATATGTATGTGACCTCATACCTGAGGTAGTATTGGTTATGAAGACCCGGATGGACCTGAAAGATGTTGGTCAAACAAAGTTCTTCTGTACAGTCCAAGTGTTGCTGGAATTTTGACCTCTTCAGGAAATGTCCTTGCCAGGAAACTTCCTGTTGATGGATATGCTGCCCTTCAGATCCCAGACTGTACATGTTGAATGACCTGTTCCAAGACAGTTCTATTAATGTGTATTTTTAAGCTGAAGGACGGACAACTGCAACTGGATGAGAAAAACTACAAAAAACAATAAAAGCATATTATTAATAAACCTCCCGACATGGATCATTTCTCCGCTTCCTCCGCCGTGGAACAAAATCAATTTGATGCACGAAACACGGATTCCTACAGCAAACACTAATCATAAGCAGAAATGAGCTGCCTCCCCTCCGTTGCCTCTCATCTTTCTTCCGACTTGCAATCATTTCCAAACTTGAAGAACACGTTTTCTCTTAATCCACTTAATGAAAGAAAATTGAAAAGTGCCAGAGAGGGTAATTGAATTTAGGGCCATGCAATGCCATGTGCTGTCATAATTGCCTTCTTTTATAAAGTCTCTGCTGTAATCCTACTGTCACTGCCTGGGTGGATGAGTGGATTAAAACGACTGAATTTCCTCTCCTGCCACAACCTCTCGTCTCCAACCACCTACTATACCCTCAATTAGGATTTCTCTCGCCGACTCTGCAGGATCAAGGAGAGGAGAAAAAGAAAGGGATCTTCTGATTCTTCTGAACAAAAAATGGTAACAGATGGGAGATTTTCTTTTTGTCTTCCCCTGCAGATAACGTGGACACAAAACATGCACGGCTCCACCCTTACAGCAGAACATTACAAGATTTAATTCCTTTAAATCATGTAATTACAATTTCCTGCCAACAAATGGATATCACTATAAATGAATAGGCGTCTGGTTCATCTGTGATGTCCTTTCTTTGGAGCAGCTTTCTTCAGTCTGTGAGGGACTTACATGAGCAATAGAAAGAAAAAGAAAAGAAACAATCAACAGCTGAAGAGTTTGTAAAGTTTGGTCGTTCCAAAATGAGATTTCCACCCACTCGAGATTTTAGCAGCACCTGCCAAAATGACAGTCAACATGAAAACGCATCTCATCCCAGAATATATCGATGATGCTGGTAATAACAAAACAGGATGAAAATGTGTTTCTCTGAGATATCCATGCTTTGTTTTTTTGGCCTACATGTGTAGATGAACACATGTCGCACCATTAGGTGCGTGTAATTTTCTTTTAAACCTTTGATTCTGAAACGGCAGGCGAGTCTACCACAGGTCTGATGCTTTCTGGGAGAATACATAGTGGAGTTTTGCCCTCTCTTCCTTATCTGCTTCTTGCTGGCATCAGGGACACCACATGTCGACCCTGTTCTACCTGTCAAAACAAATTTAGAAGCTTCTATAATAACTCTCATATTATATCACAAACAGTTGCACGGTATTGGCCTTCTATACTCATACAGCCACTCTGCTAAGTTTCACCCACCTGCAGCCTTAACTTTTGTCATAGGCATATGACCAGTCACTGAGAGGTATGCCATTCTGGACATTGATTAGTTTTATCCCTGTGGATAAATGCTGCTTTGTTATTACATCAAATTAACGGAAGTCAATATTTCCCCCCCCACATTGGGACTTACAATGTGGGGGGGTTTTACATTTCCAGGATGCAGAATCCATATCTCACAATTAAAATCCCATATCTCTCAAGTTCCTATGTTGGTGATGCAATGATCAATTTGATCTTGGCAGATGCCAAGATCGATGTGTATGGATGGGGGGGACTGCTAATAAGCAACATTTTGTGTCAATATGTAATATCTTTAAATTAGAAGGTTTTTCTCAAGTTTTTAGCATTCCCCATATATTCTTTTTATAATGAAGTAAAAGACTACGAAATGTAAGGAATCAATTTCAATACCAAAAAAAAATTAAAATAACTGTAGGAAAATTGACAATATTTTTCAACCACAACGATAAATCAATAATTAATTCAATAATCTAACAAGGCTATTAAAAAGCCAGTGTAACATCACCACCCGAAACGTTTCGCTCTACTTCGTGAGTGTATCGTTGTATCCGACTGAAACCAATGATTTAACAGAGGTGAAAGCGGATCCAAGACTTAGGCAGAGATTTCTTATGGGACTCCAGTAGAACTGCCGTCCTACATTATCTGATCGTCAGTCTGGCCTCGCCACGGCAGGAAAAAAATACTCCCACAGATACTCGCACGGTTTTGATTTCATCAGTTTAGGATGTTCAACCCATTTCTGAAGCTCCAGAAGTCGTGATGAAGCGTTGCACTTTCTTTGGTGTCCGTTGTCGGCCGACTCCCCCGACCCGTCACAGGCCGCTGAGAAAAGGTGTGATCTTGTTGCCTTCAGCTGTGCTCTCATCTCTTCACTGGATGGCAGCTGAGAAACAAAAAAGAAGAAAGCCATGAGTCTCTTCTACTAGATGTATAGAGTTCCGGGGTTCCACTGCACTGTTGCATTATTAAAGCTACTGTCGGAGGAGATATAGAAATATCAGTCGTTCAATGATGGATTTCCTCGCTGTAAGACTGTCGACTGTCAGCGCTGAAGAAATGACCCGAGACAGAAGCCCTTACTCTGCTCTTACTATGTTTGTCTTCAAATGGCTGTAGGATCTTCTGCAAATAATCAACAGCTGCACTGGTCAAATCTCCATAAGATTTCCTTCCTGTTTTGTAACATGGTCCATCTCTTTACGCATAGAATCAAAAAGCAATAAAAAAAAAAAAGAATGCAAACATCAGATCCTGACACGCAGAGCGGATGAGGTGTATTTACGAAGACGCAAACCAGCCTTGAGCTTCCTGCGTTTCTGTTTTGGCAGACTCTCCACTGGACTCCACCACACGTTCGCTTATGCATCTTTTACTCACTTATCAGTCAGTTTTAGCTTTCTCCCACTGAGAGAAGTTATTCATTTTCGTCATGCACCTTTGGAGTTCTCACTTCGTTTGTCTTACTTTGCTCTGTATGCCAGGTTTGTCATAGAAGGATGCTCTGGAAAGATGAGCACATCAATTCGGACAAAATACACATGTTATATAAGGAGTAAAAAAAAAAAAAATCATTATAAATTAATGTTTTCCTGTGATTCGGCAATACATTTGCAGCATTAATATTGATATACTGAATATCCTTTAAAATATTTACAAGACATTACTGATGGTGTCTGAGGAGGGGAAAAAAAAAAACGAACCTAAAAACCCTTTAAAGCAACTCGACAGTTCAAAGGACTTCTGGAAATTTGTCCCATCAAAAGATTTGTCACACACTGAGGACCTGTGGAAACCACACTATAATCCCAAGAGCCGGGGAGTAATGGACGGAAAATACCCAAGTATAGGGACACACACCGACACACACCCACACACACATACACACACACACACACACACACACACACACACACCGACACACACACACACACACACACACACCGACACACACCGACACACCCACACACACACACACACACCCACACACACACACACAGTGAGAGCTGACTATGGAAGTAAGCACAGCTATCTACCCATCCACGGTGTGTTCCCACATGGCATTTACACTGGCAGTGGGAGACTGGGTGCTTAGCAACATCTCATCAGCATGGTTTGCCAAAGCAACAAGGTCAAGATCCCTTTAGGGTTGAAGAACTTCGCTGTGCGCGTGCACTGCCAAGCAGCGGCCTGAGAGATGAGAGAGAATTGCACAGATACAGTCTGACTCTCTTCCTGGCAAAAAAAAAGGCTTAGTCTCAGTCTTTAGCCTCCAGGATTTACTCTTCTTAAAACAGGAAAAGCAGGTTGCTGGTGTGCAGTGATCAGAACGCCGGGTTCGTGCGCAGCTTCTCTTGTTCCAGGATTTTCTGCCTGTGTCAAGACAAATTAAAAATGAACCTCCATTTGAGAGAAAGGAAAGATAAGAAAAAAGAAGAGCTTTACTGAAATAACCGGTCAGAAATAAATCTCCAAAATCGAGGCTGAATGGGAGACAAATGGAGAGTCGTCTAGAAGCATATTACAGGTCTGAAATGTTTGAGAAAAGAATATAACTTCCGACGAAACACAATGAAACAATACGACTGTGCTTTCGCAAAGTTAGATGCATCCTAAAGTACAAGCTGCATTCAAATTAAAACATGCACACTGTTTTATTTTAAATGGGCTGCGTGACATGCAACTGAACTGTAATCCGCATCTGCTGCAGATGACATTTTTCCTCTGACAAACATTTTATGTGCAAATTGATATATGATAAGATTTCACATGCATCTGAGTGAATGGTCCCTTTGCACGTGTTCGTCACGGCTCATTCAGAATATACTTACACACAGTCTGACTCAATGGAATGGTTTTTTTTTTACAGTAATTTTTTTTTTAGACAAATGAACCGAACTACTTTTTCTTTTTTGCCGTGCAGCAGCCGGATCCTCCACCTCCTCCTCTACACCCACAACTTGATCCTGGCCAACTGCTTTCTGAGTCTGCTGAATCAAACGCCAGCTACTGTAAAACACATCTATTGGTTGGAAATGGGCTATTTCCGATTGTGTCATGCATGCGTATGCTCATGCATTTGATTGTTGTGGTGATTTTTTCCATAGATCATATCTATTTTCTGGCTTTGGGCATATGATGTTCTCTTTTACATTCCTTGGTGCACCTCTTCCGTTTGTCTCTTTTGTCTGTGAGGGGTTTCATTGCTTGGTCATTTGCCCACTTTGAAGGAGAGGCAGCAGCTCCTGCAGGAAAAGCCTCCTCTTGAATGTTGTCTTCTGACTCCAGCCTTTGTTCACACTATAGACGCATTGTAGGCTGACAAGTCTGGGTTGTTGCAAAACACCACCAAGGGCAATTGTGCAGTCGATTTTTTTTTTACATGTCTGTGTGACAATACCCGGCGGCAATGAATCAATTAAACACCAACATACAAACAGGTGAGCTTAGAAATCCATCTAAAAAAATAATTCCATATTTATTAAAAGGAAATGAAATGCATTCGGCGGATTAAAAAGCTGCTCACCTCGTCAAGGTTGTCCACAGCTTATCTCGCATTTGGCTTCCTGTCCTCCCTGGTTCTCACAGCGTCTTCGTCACCGTGCTGCTCATCGACTTCACGAAGGCACGTTTTGTGGTTAATAGAGCAGAAGGGAGTTTGAAGGCTCGTTCTGTCTGACTGTCACCACCCTGCTCAGGTTGTCCATTGCAACTCTTCACCAAGGATCCACAAAGTAAAGACGTTTCCACTTGTGATGTCGTGTCCCCCCACCCCCCGGAGACCTGCTGTCATGTTCATGACCGAACGCTTCACGGTCTGGTTCTTCTCTGGCTCTCTACCAGCAGCGTTGCTGTCCTGGCATCACACACTGCCCAGATCTTGGTCCTGCAATTCCCAGGTTTACTTGGCATTTAATGCTTCGTTGTCAGCGAGCGGACTCGCTGTGTTGAGGATGGCCAAGTCAAGTATCTCTACTCTCAGAGCAGATGGACTGTTAATTGTTATAGCTCTCCATTTATCTCAGACGTCGTCTTTTATCAGTAATGTTTTTTAAAGACTGTCATCGTGTCAATGATGCCCTTCTGTCTGTGCTGGGAGACGGATCCCTCACTTGTGTCTCTCCCTGAGGTTTCTGCCTCTTTGCCCCTGTTCATTTTTTTCCCCCTCACTCGTGTGGAGGGTCAAGGACAGAAGATGTCGCACCATGTACAGATTGTTAAGCCCAATGAGGCAAATTGTGATTTGTGAATATGGGCTGTGCAAATAAAATCTGATTGATTGAAAACATATTGGAGTTGTGACATTAATTGTGCGTGTGTGTGTGTGTGTGTGTGTGTGTGTGTGTGTGTGTGTGATGATGAAGAAGGTGGGCGTGTAACCTCCCAGTCAAAGAAAGGGACTTTGTCCTGGTCTCTATATCCTCCTCTGGGAGGAGAGCCCGACTATGAGCTGAGAATGTTATTAGAACGACCCTGGGGCCGACAAGGTGCGCCATATCCCCGACACATCAAAGTCGGCTTTGAAGTGTTTGCCGATGGAGCCAATTGAACTCATAGTCCTGAATATGACGAACCTGGTGAGGGGACAGGCGTTCAAAGAGAACTGGAAGACCAGAAAGACTGTCTGACATACATGGGTGTGCTGATTCCGTCTGGCGCAGATCAACCTTAAATGCAAACTCTGGTCTGCTACTTTCTTTCGCCCCACACCATCATGTCATTGCAGAGCTTTATATCTAATGACTGGATAAGAATATTGATGGAGTTGCTTTTTGGGTACAGCCTGTGGTGGGCCGGTCTACCAATAAACAAGTCTGCTAGATTATGTAACGCCATAACACCGTCCTCGTTACGAGCCGAGGGTTGAATGCACACAGGATCTGATAAGGGAAGGATTTGCAGATACGTGGGCAAAAGCTCTGCACTCGCAACTCCAATGCACTCTGATCATTTCCCGGGTTTTGTGGATGACATCTCGTGGCACATCTCGCCAGCATGAAGGAAATGCATCCACACTAGGGCGATTTAAAAGAAAACAAATAACTGATTGAAATAGAAATCACAGAGAACAAACAAAACCCAGTCAAATCAGAGGAAAACAATCTGGCAAACAATGGGAAATGATTTTGGTGCATATGAACAGAAGATGACCCTACAAAAAAACACACAAATGCACCCATGAAAACTATTTATCTAAGTGCTGTCAGCTCCACAATTTAAAACAAACACTTCACCATGCGAATAACTCTTGGGTCATGCTGGGAGCGTCTGAAATAGCCTTGGATCCATATTTCCCATGTTCCGTTTGTACTGGGCTCCGAGGATACAGCCTCTGTCTCGGTGTCTTCACCGAGCCAGTGTTGGTGAGTGGGATGACAGCTCTGCTGCGGTGTTCCTGCCCAGAAGACGAGCGGAGGCATTCAACTTCCTGGTTTGGCCGCGGTGTCTTGGAGGCACCTACTTATCCTGGCTCCAGAAGTTGCTCGTCTGTCCGCCAGTGGCCCCGCTCTGCTCCAGCTGCCAAAGCCCTTAATGTTTAGTGGGCTTTCTGTTTAATATCCTTGACTCCGTCGGGGGGGGGGGGGGGGGGGGGGGGGGGGGGGGGGGGGGGGCTGCGTCAGCCTGTGCTGAGGAGGGGATTGAGGGGCAGGGCGGCAGAATGACAGAGAGCGTGAAGAAACTCATTTTTTGGCCTGCTGGAATAAGCAGAAACCGAGAAATACTATAATTGTATTGCTCAGTGCAGCTAAGAGAATATCACACTGTAGCGTTCGCAAGAAAATATGCCCTCGGTTCTTCAGTCTGATGGAGTTTAGTCTGTTGCCTGAGCCGAGGAGTAAAATGACTACTTCCAGAAACTGTTTGTAAATGCTGATATCGATGCCATCATTTGAGATGTGATAATTACAGTGCAACAACTAAATCTGCCTCCTCAATTCAACCGATGCTGTAGTGGGTCTGGCTGCAGGAGGCTGGCTTTCACTGGGATCAGCTAAAAATATCCTGTTTGGATACAAAATCTGGGGCATGGGGACTTGTTGCTGATTCCCACGAGGACTTTGCAGAGTTTATGGTTGAAGATCAATATTGCAGAGACAAGATTTTTTTCTTTTTCGAATGATAATGAGTTCATCGGGAGAATTCCATAATAAGCGGAAAAAGTTAGCGAGGAAGTCTTTGAAGACTCAGACTGGAGAATGATGAGTCGTTGCATTAGCAGCCAGAGGAGGCGGAGTTTACCTGCTGGTGTACAGTAAGAGTTCAGCCTGGTCACCGGCTCGTTAACACGGATCTCATGGGGACTGAACGTCAGCAGGCCAATTAAAAACGGATATATGATAAACCATCCATATATACATATTTTTCAAGCATGGAGGAAATGAAATGAAAAAAAAATGTAAATAAAATCCCCCCCTCATCATCTGCTGGCGCTCAAGGCCAAGTCTTTTTGGTTCTCCACCCAGATTTATCCTGCAAGTCTGGGGAAAAAATGACTTCACTAATCTTAAGGCCAAACCCCCCCCAGGTTTGATTTTTGGTTAGTTCACACTACACACACCAAAACTGAATATTTTTTTGTGTGTACTATGGAGCTACGGTGTGCGCGCTACTACTGTTTTACTGTCTTTGAGGAAAATTACGTTTAAGTTCGATTCAAGTCGGTGAGTGAAATTTGCAGCAAAGGGGTTGAAAATGTGTCCACTACGAGGATATGGGCAGTGGGCTACTAAAAGAAAAGAGTATCTCAGCGAGTCAAACGTGGCCACCTGAGAGTGTGGACAGATATGAAATAAACTGCGTATAATGGCATAACTGATGACCTTGCATGACTTCAAAATCCTCATTAAGCTTCTCCTCTATTGAGAGAGTGACTCTCCCATTGCAACCCTCTCAAGGCTCTTATGCAAACCACATTTGTGGACACACACACACACGCACACACACACACGCACGCACGAACACACGCACGCATGCACACACACACACCATGCAGCCTGCCTGCCTCACTTCAGACCATCTAATCACACAGTGACTCATGATAGTTGATGGTTCCCTATTAGCATCACTGATGACTTCAAAATAAATAACCAGAATGCCGCCAGCAAGGTCTTTTCCATCATTCAACAACTACAATCATTTTCCCCAGGTTCATTGTTAGACCCGGAAAAAAAGAAAGAAACTCCTCATTCTGCCTCAGTCTCCTCTCCGCTGGTTCAGATTGGTTTCCTACAAAGCCACAAAACATTTGGAGTGGCTGCCACCTTTACGAATAGCTGACCAAACATTCACGTCTGGGGGATAAATCATAGGAACTCATTTTGGTAAATACTCGTCCTCTTGCGCGTCGGCTGAATTTATGCAGTGAATATCTGCCTGCTGTACTTGCAGAATTCCCATCAAGGCCTGGCATTATTCAGTGTGGCTGCGATGAGAGATGGAAGTGGAAGTAGTGTGCTGTTTATTTCAACCATCTGTGACTGGCCTGAAAATTCCCTTTAATAGTCTTCTCTGCACGGCACGGGGAGAAAATGGCTGTGCTCTGTGAGCCATGTCAAGGAAGCAACATGCTCACTTGAATGGGAAATAGAAATGATCATGATGTAAGTGTAAAAAAAAAAAATAGTGAATTTCTTTTGCAACTCAAAAAATGACATTGTGTCCCTTACAAAAATGCTAATTTATGACTACTGCTGCTGTGCTGAGTAAATATTTAATCATATATTTTGTTCAGATTAAAATGAAACTGAAATGAGCTTTCAGGGACAAACAAGCAGCGTAGAAACCAAGAAACTAGAACAGATGTCCGAACCTGTTTGATGTAAATGTATCTGTCATTTTTTTTTAGGATTTGTCTGTTTCACTGACGGAATAAATGGCAATCCTGAAAACCTCTTTTTTCAATAATCTCCCATGGAGTTCTCCCACTACCATCGCCGTCTGCTTTGGGGATGGTCCTGCTGTGTGTTTTGCGAGCTCTCGTGCCCTTAAACCGAGTGTTCTGCGGGGAACGGAGAACAGCCGAGTTGAAATGAATTGAGTCAGTCGAAGAAGTTTAACTTCGTACAGGTGGTCAATAATCTGGTCTTTAAATAGCAGCGCAGCAGGGAGCCTTGTAGCGGCTACATGTATTTATGATGAAGCTGCAGCCATCTCTACTTCTGGGTGACTGCCCAGGTCCCTGGGAGGCGACACACCTCCCCGCTCTCTCTCTCTGCTTTTAATTTAAAAAATATATTTTTTACATTTTTGTTCCCATCACTCATTCTTTTGCCCTATTTCTCTCCTGTAGTGTTTGATCTTATCTGATTTTTAGGATTAACCAATGATTGAATTTAAGAAAGATTGGAGCTATAGTGTATAAACTTTATGTATATCAATGTGATAAGCTTGTGTTGGCTTTCATAATACACTATTCTTCATAGTGTACTCAAAGTGCTTATTAGTATGCAAAAAAAAAATTCACTGTGCTATTATCCAGTTTTTGTCACTGAATTTTTTTGTCAGAATAAACACAAATTAAAATTTGAAAAGGTCACAAATGGCAACGCCACGTATTTTTTCAGGGCCGAGTTCTTGACTCCGCCATTTGGGTCATTAACATTTTTCATCAATCAACCAGAAATTGAAAAGTGAGGTGTTTCATATGCATTTTTGGGGATTTCAAAGTGGCCTTTATTTGTTTGAAAGAGATGCTGATAATAAAGGCTGCATACAGGCGGTGATTCTCGAGAGGCAACACAAGTGTTGAGTTCAAGCAGAAAGCGAAGCGCAAAATTGCTTAAGGGCTTTTGAGCAAGAACAACAAATTCTATTGATTCCTGTGCCGGTGCGATGCAAGCGAATACCCCCATGTCACCGTCTCCCGTCCCTGCAGCCAATGCTCGCAAACAGAATGAAAATTTAATTTGAAATTCAAACAGGAGAGCAGTGACACCAGCGTTTCCTCAGAGGTAAACATATATACAGTGAGAGAATGCTGAAAAATGTAGTTACGCTTTTGGTAAGGTTGGTTAAAGGTGGGCACATAAAAAAAGGAAAGAAAATTTAAGCACTATGCAGGATGAAGGCTGTAATAAGGAGGCTTGTAAGTGTGAACCGGACTTTCTGAGACCCAGCAGACATCCCTGATTTGGCCCTGCAGCTGGTGTGTGTTTGTAAGACTATATTATAATGATTTTCCTCACAAAATGAATTTTTACCCATTTTATGCAAAGTGTCAAAGTTGCTTTCGTCTCACGATCCAGTCAGTGTCCAACTCTTTCTGAGTTTTTGTGTCGGATGTGTGACACGATGTGGAAGGAAAAGATCAATCTTTGTCAAATTTCCCTTACAATTCCAAAAATAAATTCACAGCATGTCTTAACAGCACCTAGTGAAAGCATCAGTAAATCATGCACACTTTCTGAATATGAGAAAAAAAATGTTAACAAGCAACTATTGCACATTAATTCTGTACTTCGCTGTACGAGGCTCTGTCCATGGTGCTGAAAGAAGAAATCTTGGGCATTTCGCGATACAACCAGAGGGAGGCGCTGTTGCTCATATCCAGAGAAAGACAGATGTCTCACGTAATGTTACAACTCGATGGTAATTACAGCCATTTATCTGGGTTTTTGAAGATACTATTTGCAAACAGATTGCAAAATAAAAACTGCAGTTTTAGTGCAACTCAAAGTGTTAGACTGGGAATAATACACACCGTTTGGACCATGGAAACCAAACATGTTTCCTGTATTTATATGCATTCATATTAAATGTCATGCAAATCGATTCATGCTGGCGGTCAAATTGCAGCATTGTGATTTGTCTAGCTTATTATAATAATAATGGTACAAAGATGGATGCAGCAGTTTCACAGCAATGTGCTGCAGCGAGAGCCTTAAACTTTGTTGTTTTTTTTTAACAGCGTCATTCACATTCTTCAACCTTTTGACAGCACTGAGTCACATTTACATGTAGTGGAGGCTAATCATGGAGACAACATTACATAAGCAAACAGACGTTGTATCGTGATATATAGCCTTTTATAAAAAGAATGGCCTGCCTCATGTGGAAACTTTTGTGTTTTTTATTTTCCACCACCCACCAGCGACTGCAGCCTGCAATCGCCCCTTATAAGCCCACGGTAGTGTGTGTGTGTGTGTGTGTGTGTCTGTTCATGTGTGTGTGTGTGTGTTTGTGTGTGTGTTCATGTGTGTGTGTGTGTGTGTGTGTGTGTGTGTGTTCGTGTGTGTGTGTGTGTGTTCGTGTGTGTGTGTGTGTGTGTGTAAGGGGTGGTGGAGGGGGGGGGGAGCAGCCGCTAAGGCACCACCCAGCTCTAGGGGTGAGATGCTCGTTTCAGCACCGCGGACAGCTCCCGGTGAAAGCAGCCATCGGCAGCGGGTCGGTCGTCTCCGCTGCTCCGAGGAAAAGGAAAGAAGAAGACAAGAACCCATCTGAGATTTAGTTTTCAGCCCGCCAGAAGCAGGACGGCAGGGTTTGGTTCCACTCAATCCCGAGAAAAAGGCGACATATTGGTAGTGGCAGGCTACAGACAGAACCATTACCGGACTCCCGAGGTTGGCGTGTGTGTGTGTGTGTGTGTGTGTGTGTGTGTGTGTGTGTGTGTGTGCGATCATATGCGAAGTTTCTCGCCAGCGACAGGCGTCCTGCCTCCTCCTGCCTCCTCCTGCCTCCTCCTGCCTCCACCTGCCTCCACCTGCCTCCTCCTGCCTCCACCTGCCTCCTCCTGCCTCCACCTGCCTCCACCTGCCTCCTCCTGCCTCCACCTGCCTCCTCCTGCCTCCTCCTGCCTCCTCCTGCCGGCAGTTGGAGAGGGGAATACACCAGCACCCTTCTTCTGTCTGGACTACATCCTTTCGAGAAGTTGTCGGACTTTTCCCCTGGATTTAGCCCCGTTCCCTTTGCGCACACATTTCTGGATCTGTGCCCAAGAGGATTTTCACGACTTGGATGATCCTCCCAGAAGCAAACAAGGCAAATAAGACAAGTTTCGTATTTAAAAAAAAAAAAAAAATTTATTCGGTGCAATAGGTTTCTTTCAGCCTCCGTTCGTTCCCTCCTTTTTTTTCTTTTTTTCTTCTTCCTGTGGCAACGGGAGTCCCACCACCAACTGATGCGCGCCTTTGACGCGTCCGGATGCGTCTCCTCTCTCTCTCGCAGCGCTGGTTCAGACTCTGATTCTTTCCTCTCCTGCGAGCGACTCTTCCGAGTCTCTCTCATCTAACATTCACGGAGGGGACGCCCCTGAACTGCCCCCCCACCTCCCCTCATTTCCGACAACTGCTTCAGACTGGTAGGTGATGATGGCAATGGATCGATGCACGTCGCTTGTTCGTAATGGTTGTGAGATGAAGTCGCGGGCCCCGCAGCGCAGATCAGACGTGACAACACAGTTTAGGCAACTTTTTTAATTTTGATTTTTCATTTTTTTCTTTTTTCTTTTACACTGATCCATCCTCTCCCCCACACAACTTGCTGTAGAAATAGGTGTGTCGCCGGCCCGTCTGTCTGCGGCCGTTCATGACGGAGAGGATGGCGCTGAGTGGGAACTGCAGGACTAACCCCAAAGAGCAGGCGTCCGTTCAGAACAGTTTCCCAGACGTGGTGGAGTTAAACGTGGGGGGGCAGGTCTATTACACGCGTCACTCCACTTTGGTGAACAACCCGAGTTCGCTCCTCGGCAAGATATTCTCCTCCAAAAAAGAGGCGTCCAACGACTTGGCGAGGGACCCCAAGGGCCGGTACTTCGTCGACAGGGACGGGTTTTTGTTCCGCTATGTGTTGGACTACCTCCGAGACAAGCAGGTCGTCCTGCCGGACCACTTCCCGGAGAAGGGCCGGCTGAGGAAGGAGGCGGAGTACTTCCAGCTGCCCGACCTGGTGAAGCTGCTGACCCCCGACGACGCCAAGCAGAGCCCGGACGACTGCTTCCACAGCGACCACGAGGACGGGTCCCAGGGCAGCGACCAGCGGCCGTGCCCGCCGCCCTCCCTCGTCCCCGCGGACAGGAAGAGCGGCTTCGTCACGGTGGGCTACCGGGGGTCGTGCACCGCGGGCCGGGAGAGCCAGACGGACGCCAGGTTCCGGAGGGTGCCTCGGATACTTATATGCGGGCGCGTGGCCCTGGCCAAGGAAGTCTTTGGGGAGACCCTGAACGAGAGCCGGGACCCGGACCGGACCCCGGATCGGTACACCTCCCGGTTCTACCTCAAGTTCAAGCACCTGGAGAGGGCGTTCGACATGCTGTCGGAGTGCGGCTTCCAAATGGTGGCCTGCAACTCGTCGGTCACGGCGTCGCCGGTGAGCCAGCAGCACAGCGAGGACAAGGTCTGGTCCAGCTACACGGAGTACGTCTTCTACCGTAAGTGGCACCTTTGCTTTTCCCGTCGACGCCGACATGCGCGCAGACGCAGACGCGGAGTCCGCCGCTAGTGGGCGCGCTTGGTGTATTGGCGCTGGCTCATCGGGCAATTGCGGACGGAAGGGCGTTTCTGGCAGGTGAAGAAAATGAGCTCCCCTGAACGCCTCCTCGTGGCCACTGCCACTGAATGAGTGATCAGGGATGTTCCCACCTTCAGTCTACGCAGTGAACTCTTCACTGTGGGTAGCCTGGATCACCTGCGGCCTCAGTCAGACCTACTCACACTTAGTTGTTTGAACTTTTGTCTGAGCCTGGAACAAAACCAGATGTTAATCGTTTCACTCCAATCTGAGCCACAGTAATGGTCAGAGCAATAATCTGACAGTGTTGGCCATTTCTCATCATGGTGAAATTTGCTGTCCATCCAGCCCATCCTTTCATCTCGCTTCTTCCCCAATGGCGGTCCCACCTCCTCGTTTCTTCCATTTCTCCATCCGTGCTGCTCAGTATCTGGCAGTGAGAGAACGGTCGCGAAGAAGAAGGCATCTTTGAAACGTTTATGTTGGCTCTTATAAAATTTTATGATGCAACAAAATAATCCATATTCTCGGAGCAGCTGCCGCAATGAAGCTGTCGTGGACAAGAGTGTGGGGATCCTGTGAATGGCCTTAGTACCTGTGAGTAATTGGATGTTATAAGAAAATGTCATTTAATATTCAGATGGGTAAAAAAGGCGTTGAAAAAGAAAACTAAACTCCAATTTGGGATTTCTATTGTTTGAACCTGGAAACCCCCATTATTAGTGTCTGAAAAGACTTATTCTTACATATTATTCTGACTTGTAACTTAAAGCTACAGTGTGTGATTTTTATAAGAACTTATTCTGGGAATATATTGTCCATAACTATGTGTTCATATATACATAATCACCTGCAACAAAGAACCAATGTTTTCTCATCAACTTTGAATGTGTTAAATATAGTTACATGAAGTGGAACCGACCTCCGTGTAAGTCGCCATGTTTGCTACGTCGTGTTGAATACTGTTGTTGCACAAAACGGTCCAGAATACGTCGCGTTCGCGTTGAATTTTCAGCGCCGCTGGAAACCGGAAATGGAATCCGCGGTGCTCAACCAAAAAGTGTCCCCTGTCAGGTGCTCAGTGGGTATGCGGTTTGCAACTTTACCACCAGATGCCGCCAGAAAATTACACACTGAGGCTTTAGTCCACAGTGTGTTAAAATCCCAAACCAAGTCTTTTTACATAAGTAAAGCAACAATGCGCTGACTGTGGCTACACAGAACAATGGGCAAGCTGAAGTACTGAGATCAATGTGTCAAGGCAGCTTTCATGATAACCATGAATGTGAGTCTACTCTCACACTTACAGGGATGTATAAAATATGATCATTTTTATTTCAAGATTGGTGACGCCTCTGTCGAGAATTCATTATTTACATTCACTGTTTCGTATTCATTACAAACACAGTCTTCCATACAGGAAGAAAGACATCATGCCAATTTGATTTGACTTTGCACATCACATTTCAGTGCGGAGTGCTCCAGACGTTTGGCGACTAAAAACAGTCCTGGTCTGACATGAAAATATCCTTAAAAAGCTGACCTCCCGTCTGTCATGTCTCTCAAAGAAAGCTCAAGTTGTATTTTTCTGATAATTCTAGCTTTGTCTGTAAAATTCTTCAAAAACCAAAATTAAATTTGATCATGACCAACCATGTTCCAAGATGTCCTGGTACTGGGATGAGGTTCAGAGCTGCCGGTTAGAAATCACTAGGCCGAGCCTGTAGGGAAAACCACGGCTGGCCCCATCAATCACATGAGTCAAATGATCACATGGTCACTGAGCAAACAGGAGTAAAAATAAGACATGCGAACGATTGTGCTGGTTCCAGGCCAAATGAGCTCTGCATTAATGGTCTGCATGCAGCAGCTTCAACAACTGGATGACTCTTGGCTCTCGTAACCCCCAGGAGTAGCACTAACAAGCCAAACCAAGTGGTGGTGGGGGATGGTGACACACACAACTCTCATGTGGAGAAGCGCAGACACGCCTTTGCTTGTGTATTGTTTTTACGGTGGGTCTGTGGGCTGCCTCGGCAGACCCCTCCGTGCCCGCTGACAAAACAACAACCGCTTCCCGGCTTTGTCGACAAATGTGCAGCTTGTTGGAGGGCACACACTCAAAGGCGAGGGCACACGTAGCCGCAGCTGTGTTGGGCCTCGACACGCGCCGCGCCACAAAAGCCTACACGCAGCAATGCGAAAAAGAAGAAGAAAAAAAATGGAAATTATGATAACGCCCACTCAGGAGCAGCCGTTCCAGTGTGCACGCAAACATACACTCATGCACACAGGTAAACATGCACTACACAACACACAGGGAGTTTGTTAAAGGGAGCAGTCAATCCAGTGGATTAAGTCACATTGACAGCAGGCCCGTTGTGTGTCTTGTTTGTTTCCCGGGACAGGATGAGCTCCAAAGACGCATTACACTCCACGTCAGATTTCAGATGTCGTAGTAGTAAGACGGACCAAAACATTATTTTTTTGCATTACAGGGAGGGAAAGTAAAATTGTTTTTTTACCACGCTGTCAGGAAAAGATTTGGAAGATGTGTGTGACTCACACATAATAAATGCAGATTTTCGAAAAATGTATTTTTGACAATTAGAGTAGATCGTTTGACCCCGGGCCTGCGCCGCTTGACAGTCTTTTTTTTTCTCTGCCTGTCACTTTTTTTTTTACCCCTCTCCCCGTCCCCGCTCTTCCCCATTTCCTCTGTAACTTCTCTCCCTCTTCTCTGCGCACGACTCCTCGTTTCTCTCTCGTCAGTCATGCCTCTCCTCTCGCGTCAAATTGCCCGTGTGCGCCGCAGGGGCAAGGAGCATGGCGGTGGCACCAGTTGCCGTTGCATGCCTCGCCGCACCATCACGTCCCCTGTCTGGCTTCTTATTCACATCTCTGTCTCTCGGCCTGTCCTGTGTCCATGATTGTCTACTTAAATTCATATTCATCTGTGCCATTGTACATCTTAGTTTTTTATAATTTCTTTTTTTTTGTTGTCTTTCTCTGTCAGCCATTCTGGAGGTCCGAAGGTCTTGTGCAAAAGAGGGCAACTCATTCGTACGCCGTGATTGAATCTTGTCAAAGTTTTGACATGTTTATGCTTTAGGCAAAAGTGGGTTTTTAACACTATGCTGACATTTTATGGAAGGCCTCTTACCTCTTTTGACATGCACAAAGCAAGGTATATCTTGACTTGGTGTGGGAAAAAAAACCTGGATGGCCTGCACAGACCCTCGTCATTGATCCTCACTGAAAATTGGGGGTGGCTGTGGTTCGGGAGGAAGAGAGAAGGTCAGTGGTCAGTCTGCGTATTTAAAGTGTCATCGGGCAAGATACTGAAGCCAAAAATTGCCTCTGATGGTTCTACCTTCAGTGTGTGAGTGAATGCGTGTTTAATTGGGTGAATGGCATATCGTGTAATGCTCTATGAGAGGTCAATTAGACTGGAAAAGTGCAGTGCATTTATAATTTAGGCTTCGTGTTGTGGCTTGTGCATTCCCGTGATGAGGAACAATCACATAAGGATGTGGTTGTTCCCCTTTCTATATACTTTTTTGACACCACTGATTTGTTGACAAGTGGCAAACATTACTTTTGCATTAGTGATCGCTATAAACTCTCTCACGCTGGTTGTTTTACCGAAGCAGCCGTTTAGCATTTAGAGTTTGATCTCGCCCAATGTTAGCTGGGATTGGCTCCAGCCCCCCCGCGACCCTTAAATGGATAAAGTGGTAGACGATGGATGGATGGATGGGACAAACTCACCGGTTGAGACGATTCGTGGAGCATTAGCAAACCTGTTTACCCATCAAAACAACTTCTTTCAGGTATCTTGTAATTTTATTGATACGACTCCCCTTCCCCTTGGGGCCTTCGTGATGGAGTAAGGTGCTATTGGGGTAAAGCACTTTGCTTAAGGACACAAAAACAGCAGTTGTAAAGGCAAGTGAGATAATTCCCCTTTTTTGTTCCCGATTTGATTGACACAACTTCACCACCTTCCACTCACAAGCGTCATGTTTTCCCTCGCCAGGAGCCTGAACCTCTTTCAATCCCCATTTTGCTAGTTATCTATTGCCCCGGATTCTAAGCTCCTCTGATTGTGCCTATCAATGTGATTTCTGTTTGTGGTTATTCCAATTCTGGATGGCCTGAAGGAAAATGCATTCACCAATTTGTTGCATGGCTGGAGTGACTGATAATTAATCATCTCCGCTGACACTTGGTGCAGTGGTATTCACCGCGGGGCCCTGACAGAGCCCACTGCAACGGAACCGACGAACACAACATCCTCTGCGAGGCAAAAGAAGGAAACATTTCCAAAATCCGACGAGAGGATGAGAAAAATCATGTTTTTAGGGCTCAGGATGTTTTTTTTCCCAAGGCCCTATTTTTACCCTCAGCTGAAACATGCCAGGGTGAAGTATGTGTCAGTACAAACGGCCACTTTGATATGGCCAAGTGTGTTGGTGAGTGACACATTGTGCCACTAGCTAGTTACACGCAGATAAGCAACTCCCTTGTATGGCAAATGTGTTTTGGCAGGTGGCAAGAAAGGGTTTATGATAATGGTTATGGTGTGTGTGTGTGTGTGTGTGTGTGTGTGTGTGTGTGTGTGTGTGTGTGTGTGTGTGTGTGTGTGTGTCAGTGTGTGACCCATGTTCCACTACCTGAGGCATTTGCACACCTGTTAAGCCGCTAGCTAAACACACCAGCAATCCACCAAGCCCTCACACACACACACACACACACACACACACACACAGACACAAATACCCATCGCTATAAGAAAATATCATCCCGCGAGCCTCCCCCTGCCCAGGCGGTGAAGACATTAGCAGCGGCGGTCCCATGCCGCAGGCCTGTAGAAAGCGATTAGCCGAGGAGCAGACAGGCCGTGACAGCTCTGAGGAGAGTCTTGATAGGGACAGCTGCTACCCTGGCCCCAGCTCCACATGGGAGTCCACCACCACCACCACACACCTCAACTCTGCATTATTCAGAGAGAGACAAAAGGGAAGGAGAGACGAAGCAGCTGGAGAACAGCGTTTGATTCATGAAAGAAGAGAAAAGTACTGACATTTTCGTGCGTCCGGTACTATGACTTCGGGTGAAGCGATGACAAGTACTACTGCTACTACTACAACTGTATTGCAAGCTCCACTACTAATACCATGAAAAAAATATCATTCAGAATTAATTTTAAGCTATTTACATGTATAATTTTTGAAGTGAGAAATAAAAAACCCTGCAAGCAACCTGAGCTTCCTGCTGCACTCATGTAGATAATGTGGACCCCAAGGATCCACTTATCCACAGACTTTGGCTCAGTCAGAAGTCTGACTTCTTGGCCTTCCACTTGTAGGCAGCAGGTCAGACTCTGACTTACTCTTAAAGTTTATATCGTCTATACTTTTCTGTTCTGACCCTCCAAAGCAATATATTACTTTATGAAAGGCGGCAACAATTTCTCTTCAATGTATCTAAAGAGAGAGTCGTGAAAACAATGAAAGTGCAGCTGATCCTTTCTCTTTCTCAACGAAATGATAGAAAACTGCTGTACACTGGGAACATGATGAAAATGGAGTCTCTTGAATGAGGATGACTAAGCGCCAGCAGAGAGGGGGATGTGAGAGGGTGGAAAGAGGTACACGTATGTTCTGTGTATGAGAGCAATGGAAGGAGTGAGCGATTGAAGGTGAAGCGCCAAGAGTAGTTGAGGGTAAACAGAAAGTGAACTCACTTCTGAAATAAACCTTTTCAAGCAAGTTAGCAACAAAAAGTTACAGTATATGTTGAAGAAA
This sequence comes from Scophthalmus maximus, assembly GCF_022379125.1. Classification (NCBI taxonomy): domain Eukaryota; kingdom Metazoa; phylum Chordata; class Actinopteri; order Pleuronectiformes; family Scophthalmidae; genus Scophthalmus; species Scophthalmus maximus. Next base: position 20,281,575 of record NC_061516.1, read on the forward strand.
GCAAGTTCAATTTCAAGGAAATCAATGTAGACGAACCCTTTCCTGAAACAATATGCTTATTTGCATTTATATTGCGGGCATTTGATCGATTTTTCGCGCGGCGCTTCACAGGTGGGAGGTGCAGGTGGGGTTATTTCGCGGACACAATAAAGGAAGGGGTGATTAAGGGGCGAGTGGGTCATATGAAAAGAAGATAGACTTTGTTGTTTGTCTTGCCTCTCCTTGACCTTCTCCCCTGGAAGCTTAGCGTAGCTACGTGACGTATATATTCCCATAATCCCCAGTCTCTGGAGAATATGGGGAACCAGAGCTCTGAGAGTAAGAGAGGGAGAGAGAGGGAGAGAGAGAGAGAGAGAGAGAGAGAGAGAGAGAACACCAGCGCGTCAACAAGCTCCTCTAAGCCCTCTGTGACTCCCTCCTCTCCTCACTGTCTATCAGCCCATTTTCTCCTCTTCTGTGACTCTTGACACTCCATTCTCTCTCCGGCGGTGGGCACAGTTGATATAATGCCGATGCTCTTCCCCCTGTTGTGTTGGAATAAGTGCTCTGCGACGCGGCGAGGTGTGGAGCGTCGCCATAATGACAGAAACTGCAGCTGGAGAGCCTCTCCACTCGCTCAATCCACCGGCTGGCTGCGGCAATGCATCAATGCTTTAATATCCCTGCTATGTGTGCAAGTCCAGATTGGGTGGAAAACGCGATATAAAGGAAGCACAGAATCCCTATCACGTCGGTAATTGCAGCGCGTGATCAAAACAATGGCAGTTTTCCACTGTGGGCGGGCGGGTGTCGCGCTTCAGATTAACGCCTGCTGCAATTTAAGTTGTTAAAGTTTCTCAAACAGCGGATCTGACACAAAAAAAGGAAATAACATAAGGTCCTATACATGTGCCTAACATCTGATTGGATGGATTGTCTGAGGAATTATTGATAAGTATTAATAATTGTAGGACTGTAGTTAATGGCAGGCAGTAGAGCGAATACCTCTGCCAAGGCCCAACAGTTCCCTTATGAAACTACATTCAAGATCAGGTTGTTGTTAGGATCCACACCAAAAAGTCTTTTTTTTCATCAAGATCCCTGCTTCATTTCCTGGTAAATAGGTGAGAATTTCATATAACACCCTGTCTCGCAAAGTTAAAGTTTCCAGATCGACATCTAAGAAAGATTGGGTTCTTTCTTGGCCCATGTCCCATCCTTCCACCAAGTTTTCATGGTGAAAGTAATTCTTGCATAATCCTGCTGATAATCCATCCAACAAACCAACGAACCAACCAATCGACCAACCAACCAACCGACCAACGGACCAACCAACTGACAAACATGACCTCCTTGGCAGAGGTAAAAATGAACCCACCAGTAGTCATTTCTGAAAACCACCTACAATTTAATTAAAAAAATTTTTTTTTAAATCCAAATCCAGTATGGACACTTTTCTTAATTTGTATTGATAAATTGGTAAATGGCTGAAATTTTACCTGAATATATTGATATTAATTTAGTCTCTTTTACTAAGGGGACTAACGCAGCAAGAAACATTTGCTGTTGCAGTGCACATAAAAAGAAATAGTACAACAGCTTAAACTCCAAAAACCTTAAAAAAAACAAACCAAAGCTAAAGTATCCATCTCTTGACAGCAGAAACAACAGAGTGTACAATTCAACACTGCAAAAACCATCAAGAAGGAAAAAGAAGACACAAAATAGAAACCTGCACAAGCCTTTTGGGAGTGAAATTGTATTTGGGTGCTTTGGGCAAATCTTTGCTTCACTGGGATGTTTGTCTTCTTCTTCTCTCTTCAATTAGCTCAGCTCCTCATTTACCTCTGCCGGCCCTTATAGCTCATTCATCCTCTTCAGTCTTCAGATGGTGCGTCTGATGAAACAGCCGGTCAGCGTTCAGACTATTAGGGCTTCAATTTCATCAGGAAACTTCACAGTTTGACTGTGTTTCTGATCATTTCCCTTTTCCTCTGTGCCTCATTAAAATCGCACATCGTCACTGACACAGCAGCGGCCTGCAGTTTGATAGAGCATATGGTCATAACACGGTGATTTCATTTCCACTGTGCATTATAGCTTCCCGCGTAAAAATGTCAGTGGCATTTCATTTGTAATTGGAAATAAGGGCTTTATGGCCATTAAGATAGCCGGGCGCACTAATGAAGTAACTCCAGAGGAAATTAACTCGGGGGAAAATTAGAGAAACCACCTATGGTACCCTGTGGTAAAAGCCTAACGAGTCTTAATGCTTCATAAAAATATAGCATTTTCTTATTTGTAGTAAAGACAACGTTGAGGCTACAAAAAAGGACACAAAGACATGATTTGATTCTGCTTTGATTTACTAACTCTTTTTTTTAAACCTGTATTTAATAGACACAGATAAAAGAGGATGAAAATTGGGTGGGCAAGTTTTGAAGGATGTGACAAATAATTCTCAGGCTGTCACAGTGACATTGGTTGAATCTCAACCAACTGAAACCTGAGACTACGTAGTAATATTTATAGGTATACTTAACTGGCGCTTTCACACCTACCTTCTTTGGTCCGGACCTTTTGGACTTTTCAGTTCAGTCCAAACCAAAATAACAGGTGTGAAAGGACCCGGACGAGGGTCCTGAGGAATGGGAAAAAGAATGCAGTCCCACAAGAAGAGGTTGTCTCAGTTTGGACCAAACGGAACCATGGTTCGGTTCATTAACAGTGTGAAAACACTTTTTTGGATAGTTCAGAGTTTCGGACCAATAGTCAGAAGTTAAGACAGCGTTTAACAATAGAAGAAGAAAAAAGAAGGAGAAGAAGAAGAAAAAAGGGGCCATAGAACAACATGGGGGGAAGAGGAGATGGAATATTTGCAGGATTACTTGCAGTCTTTGCCTCCGACAATATAATATGTGAACAACTAGGGGCGTTCATTTGGCACATTTCGAACAACCAACCAATCAATGTGAAGTACAGGTACAGTACATGCAGCCCACAAGCCACAGGACGTATGTATATAATAGAAAATGATTTATTGAGATCCATAAATTGCAATGTTAAACCAAAACGAACCAGATCAAACGTAAATAATATAACAAAGACATGGACCTTGGTTTCGGACCTTGTTCCATACATTGAGGTGTGAAACCGCCCTAAGAGAACTTCATTTATTTAAATAGTTATCAGACAGAACATGAATTGGTTCCACTGCAGAGGATGATTCCAAACTTCGGTGCTGTGTCTCACTCATTAGTAATCTATCTGTGTCATTTCAGGATACTCAGCTGTTTGCCAGAGCGTACCGTCATCACCATTTAATTTCTGACTGGCTGTAAAGCTCCCTACCCATTAACAGACACGCACACACATATACTGTACAAGCATGCACACACACACATGCCCTGCTAAGCTCCACTCACTCACACACACACACACACACACACACACACACACACACACACACTTGGAGGATAACCTATACAAACAGCTCACTGATGGAAAATTACTGATTAAAGAGCAAATGAAGATTAAAGGTCAGACTTCACACTTAAACACACGCACTGTGTCTACAGATCCACATTATCTCCCCCTGTGGTGTTGAATCCGCTCTGTCTTTTAATTTATAGCAGGGAGAGATTTTACCATGATGGATGAGATGAATTTTTCTGGAGCAGGGGCGTCGCAACAGGGTAGGCCGAACAGGTTATTCTCAGGGTGGGGGGGGAGAACAGCTTAAAGATGAAATATTATTAGTTTTTCCCTATACTTGAACAAGAGTTTGAGGTTCTATCGAATGTGAAGATGTGAATAACTTGGAGGTGATGCTTCGCAAAGATATGCAAGCTATTTGCGAGTCAATCGCAGCTGACATGGGGTTCAATCCTGGACAGGTCGCCAACATGTCACACGACCAACATGCAGAGACAAACAACCGTTCACACTCACACTCACACCCACGGTCAATTTAGAGTCTCCAGTCAACCCGACCCCAACGCGCACGTCTTTGGACAGTGGGAGGAAGCCGGAGAGAACCACACGCAGACACGGGGAGGAAAAGCAAACTGCGCTCAGAAAGGCGCCGCTTGGTCTGGGCTGGGATTTGTCATGATTCTGCCCCCGCGAAATCAGAAATGTATTTATTTGATGTATTTTACCCTTCCTTGTGTATCTCTGCGTCAGTTAAGTAACTTTTGTTGTCCCTTGTGTTCCTTGCATTAAGCTTGCTATTTCCTGTTTTGCGTTGTAGTTTCTTTCCTCGTGCTGCTCCACTTCCTCTTCCCGTTTCCTCTTCGCGTTTCCTGCCCTTGTGATTGTGTACACCAGTGTTTCCCCTAATGTGTTTTACCTGAGTCCAATCATCCCCGTTCCCCTTGTGCGGTGTGTCTTTGTACTCCCCGGTCCTCTGTGTCACTTCGTTTGGTCAGTTCCCCCGTGTGTGTCGTCTCACGGTCCAGTTGATTCCCCGTGTATTTTGGTTCGTCGCGTTTCTCCCTGTGGAATACCCAATTTGGATTTTGTCTATTTGTTTTTTCTGCTTCAGAGACTGTAAGTCCCTCTTGTTTCCCTTACAAAAAAACAACTCGTTTTGCCCCCGCACTCCGGATTTGGGTCCGACAAAGGCGGCAAAGTTTTGGCAACTTTTAACAAGTGAAGAAGAAAAAGATCTGCATCACATCGGTCGGTGTGATCTGAGGAGTTTGTGGTAAGTGACTCAGAAAATTCGGTCTCGTAGCGAAGAGGATTTATAGAAAAACTAGAGCATCTGCTGCCGTCCCATCAAGCCCCCGTTCCTGTGTACCGTTCACGGTGTGATGAATTATCGAGCTCCGCTCACAGAGGACCGCGCCGTCTGTAGCAGCCGCACAAGGGTCCCGGCTGTTTGCTTGTAAAGTAATGGGTTGCTACCTGGGGTCCTATACAGACACGCTACCCTTGTGAAGGTCTCACAGCCACACAAACCTGCATTGGCTTGTATGTGTTATGTAGATAATCCTTTACCGGCAGTGAACCCCTGTGATTGTGGTCTACAGACAGGAAGCATGTTGGTAAATTGGTTTGGCAGGACAAGAGCAAGCACGTCAAGGGTGTAAACACTCGATGGCACAAATGCAAAAAACACATACACACCCACACACATCACGTAGATATGATCAGACAACGCAGTCTGGCCTCGACACACACATTATTCACGATGGGATTAACCCGGCCGGAGGTCGTCGAGGGATTTGTAAGAAGTGTGTGTCTTTCCAAGTTAAAACAACGGATGCGACAACAGCACAAAGCACAATCTGCAGACCTCTAAATGTGTAAAATGGGTCTGTCGGGATCTGAACTCGGGAGCACGCGAGGCCTCACTTGCACATGAGCACACACTTATGTGTGTGTGCTGGAATGAGAAACAAGCAAATGGAGCAGGACAATTATCAACATCCATCACTTTAGAAACTCATTTAGCCAATTGCAGCCGTTACAGCCTGACATTTAGGTGCAACGACCTCCTTTCATCACACACACACACGCACGCTCGCACACACGCACGCTCGCACACACACGCACAAACGCACACTCGCACACACGCGCACATTCGCAGACACGCACGCACGCACGCACACACAGACACACACACACTTCAGTGTGTCAAAACGCTGGTATCAGAGCAATAATGTAGTTGTCTTGTTACATAATGAAGAGCAAATCTCATTCATCTTGATTAGGACATTGTGTGTTTTGCTTTTTTTATCCTGTTTGTGTGTGTGTGTTTGCGTGTGTGTGTGTGTGTGTGTGTGTGTGTGTGTGCAAGCGTGTGTGAGGTGGAATAGAGGACACTGGCCTTTTTTTTTTTAAATCTCACTCTCCTGTTTTCATGCAACACCCAATAACAAATGTCACTTTGCTTTTCCACCCTCGGACATCCCTCAACCTCTGGAGAGGCTCACCTCCTCTCTTCTCTTCTGGACCTTCACCCAGCTCCCCCTCTCTTTCACTGCCAGTTCACATTCCCCTCTTGAAGACACCATTAGCGATGCTCTTTCTTTTTTTTCTCTTTTTTTTTCTTCCCCTTCCCCCAGCGAAAGACGAGACTGGTGCCAGATTGTGCAGGCTTAAAAAAAGACAAAGACAAAGTCAAAGAAAAATATTCATATTTAAGACAGTCAACCAAAGAGCCGAAAAACGAAAGATTCTGAATAAATATTCAGGGGCGTGTTTTTGTCAAAGACAGTTTGGAACTCAAAATCTTTCCAAAGTTGGGTTTGACTCATCCATTAATACCGTAACTCCTCAAGAGCATCATGGGGGCTTTTCTCTTGTTTGGGTTCTGATTCCAAGTGAGATTTTTGCCGATCAGATGTTTCGCGCTCCTGCTTTAACTCTGCTATATCTCAACGCTGCCTTGTTAATTACACCACAAGGGCCTTCTGGGTGTTCGTCAATAAAGCGGGCGGCATACACAGCATGTCAAATATTATGCGGCACCCAATCGCTCATGACGTGCGTTTATGAGAGAATGAAGGTTTAAAAGAGGGGGCACAAAGGCTGCGAGTGAATCATGGGGACAGCAGGAGGAGAGGCAAGAAGAGCGGAGGAGAAAACCAGATAACACACAGTATATGCAGTATACAGCTTAATCTCCTGTGATGGTATCGGCGTATCTCTTTGCCTGTTGGTTCTTAACATTTTCTTAGTCTATGGGCAGTGGAGACTGCGGAGGGAACAGATCCATAATGGTAAACAAACGGGCTTTAAAAAAATGTGTTCTTGGCCAGAAATCTACCAGTAGGCATCGTAACACACGTGAATTTTTTTCTTCTTTCCGATTCTTGTTTTCTCTACTGGGGTCTCACCTTGCTGTTCCGTATCTGCTGCTGCTTTGAGCGTTTGGTTCTCTGCCAGCCGTGCGGATCAGATATATATATATATAAATATATATATATTTCTTTGGAGCATTTTAAAGCATCAAGGTGCTGTGCCGAGAGCTCAGCCTTTTCCCGTCTTTGGTGAACAATCTCTGGCTGATTTCGAACATCTCACCATCGCACCGAGTGGTACCGCTGCCAGCTCTGGAGCTGCCAGGAGAGGCTTTTTCTCTTTTTGATTGCCGTGGCTTCCGCCGCCCTCGCTGCTCTGAGCCCCCGTCTTCCTCCACAGCCCTCTCCCTTATTAACCCTCCTACATCCTCCTCTCTCTTGGCGTTAATGTCTCCCCCTGACCGCTGGAGAGGAGAGTTCAGTCGCTGCTGTCTTCACTGCTCCGGGACTTGGTCCCCTATTGTGTTTGTCCTCCTTTCTATATCCGCCTCTTCTCTGCCTTTCTTTTCTTCCTGGAAGAGCGAGGGGTTTTCGCCTGTGATTGGGCCCCCCCCATTTTCTGCGAGTTTGCTTTCAATGCTCTGTCTTTATCTACTTCTGTCTATTTATTAGGTTTGGTTTTGTGCGTCTCTTTTCCTCTCCAAGCGCCCGAGGACTAAAATCAAAAGCAGCCAAAACAACAGTCCTGGTGTTCCTTCCTTTTTAGTCCGTTCCATTTGATTTTCTGCTCCTCTTCACTCTGCACTATTGGCTCCGTTTTTTTGCCTGTCGTCTCTCCATCGAATTCTCGTTGGTTACTACAACCAAAGAGGGAGAAGGCGAGACTCGCGAGCCGCAAGTGAGCACAAGAGATGCACTTCTTGGCAATTTGCTGCTCTTACATTAAAAACCTATACAACGTTAACACTTGACCTCACTGAGTGAACGCCGCAGTCGTCCACGAGAGCGTAAAATAAACCTCTAAAGGTCAGCTCAAGAAGGATGAGTGGGACTGCGAGTCATTTTTTGAACTGAGCCTGGATTTCTTGTTAGTTGTATTTTCTACACTCAATTAGCGGGCACCACTGCTCAAGTGTGAAAATAGAAAAATTTGCTGGGAAAAATGTTACACGACAACCATTTCTCACGTCCGTCTGGCAAATGTTAAAATGAATCTTTTTTCATATTTTAGTTTATTGTCAAACTAATGTTCTGTCTACTACATAATGTGCTATTCATCTTAAATTTCTACAGCATGAAGCAATTACTTACTGGTAAAAAAAGAAAAGAAATTGACCTGATAATCGAGTGGCCCCGGTCTGATCCTCCATCATCTAATAGCTGGTGTAGACTGATGACAACAAAGAGGGGAAAAAACAATAGCTAGAGGTTTCCCCCAGTGGAGTTCCTGCTACAGAAAGTAATCCATGGAAGTGACCTCTGCCTGCCTTTGGCCCTTTAACCCCTGACACGGGGTTGGTGATGACGACCTATGACACGCTGGGTCCTTGGTGGCTTCTCTGTTGCAGGTTAGAAAGACTATTCACATGCAAGTAGAGATGAAAATTAGTACCGCGCACGCGCACGCGCACACGCACACGCACACGCGCACTTGCAACGCAACAGATGCATCCATCTATTCGTCCACCCCAGTGCAGCTGGAGACAGCAAAACTGCGTTCAAAGCCCAGATGCCCTTCACCCAGCGCGTATCCTCCGTCCCTCCCTGGGGGGCCGTGAGGATTTTCCAGGCCAGATGAGATATGTATTCCCCCCCAACATGTTCTGGGTCTGCCCCCGGGGTCTCCTACCAGGTGGACGTGCCCAGAATATCTCCCCACGGGGATGCGTCCTACCGGCATCCTGGTCGGATGCCCAACCACTTAAATCTGCTGCTCCTCTTAATGCAAAGGAGCAGCAGTTCTACTCTGACCTCTTTAGAGCAGTCGTGCATATAGACGCCCCCAGTGCAAGAGTTTATTTATACTCCGGTGTTGGATTTCATCCGCTGATGGCACCGCTGCAACACTATGGCGATGCGCTGTACATCTTAAACTTGTTTTAATCTCCTTGGAAACATTGCTCTGATGTGTAGCTATAACTCTTGAATTTAGAAAAAAGCGAGTCTATCCGACCTCTGTCGCCTGTCCTTCATCTCTGCTTGAGGCGATAAGAAAATCTCCTGAAATCTCACTTTTTGTTGATCGTTCCGTCTTTGTGGCAGTGATTCATTCTTACTCCAGACCTTCTGCCAACACAGAAAGAAGAAAAGCCTCCAACTGTAAACATCCATGAAATTGTCACCCTGTGTGTTTGAATTAGTTTGTTTCTGTTTGCATCTTGCATGTATTCATCTGCTTGTTTGGGTTCCCAGACACCAAATGACCACAGGAATACACCCAGATATATCCTCCCCCCGTCCCCACACACACATACTGATGCTTACGGTAAGACATGGAATCCATTATCATTCTGGAGTAGCCCATAGAGATTATGAGTTATGAGGTGTATGAGTGGATGGGGTGCTAATATGAATGGATGCCTCTCATATACCGCATGCTGCTGCCAGCCAACTGAAGTGATGACTTTGTGCATTCACGCTGAGCGGAGAACTTCCCGCGATCAACTTGGTTACGGTGTGATGAATGCAATTTCAGTATGACTTCATTTTGGCGAGGCGAAGGTGCTGGAAGCTCTGAAGATATGATGACTCTGTTTTTGAATTTAGTTGAGAGTAACTGACAAGACGAGCTGCAGGTTCTCGTTTGGTTTCACATCCATGGATGCATTTGTTATTATTCCATGACTGGAATAATCAATTACACACAATATATGATGGTGTCATTTATTAGTACAATGGCTGTGGTAAACGGTTAATTCTGGCTGGGCCGGACTGGTGCTCCATCTGCAGTGTGTCTCGCTGCCTTAGGTTTCAAGATCTTTGAGTGTTCATTCCGGGTTTTTAAGAATTTAAAATTAGTTCCTACGGGGGAAATATACCTGGATTCATACTGTGGAATGAACACAGGTTCCCCTTTGGCTCTCTGTGACCTCAGAGGTCAACACTGTCAAGACTTTTAGTCAACAATGCAAATTTGAAGGTCAAAGCTCACGAATTGATGTGATTTGCCTCCTCCAGCAGATGCTGATCGCAGCGGTTATACGTAATTGCACTGCGGTCGCCACAATCAGACATTTTGCCGTTTTATCTCCTCATGTGGCCAGGCCGTTAATGCTCCTAAGAACTGGATTACGAAAAGATACATATGGAATATCTGTAGAAACATAGTCAGTCAAATCCTTCATAATAATTGATAAAATATGCTCCTTGATTCTTTACCCAAATTGACCCTGAAATAGTACTGTAGGTGCTAGAAACCGGCATTTTGTCAAGTGGTTATAGACAAGTAGTATTAAAAGTGAATATTGGGCTTACGTTTGTTTTTCAGGTAAACAGAAAGGAAACTCCAAAAGGAAGTTCATGTCGCTATATGTCTCAGTGGACATTTGCTTGCTAATATCACAGCCAGAAACACATGGTAAATATTTTTGGGGCATTTTAATTCACAAATGGACAGTAGACATGACAGTTATCAAGGTAGAGAGGGGCTATGAAATGCAACAGATCCCCTGGAAAAAACAATCAGGGGGTGCTTTGCAATTGTTATGCGTGTCTTAACCACTGGGCTATCCCTGAGTGTGCCAAGATGCTATATGCCTACGTATGTGTATTATTGATCTGCATGAGTTTTCCCTAAGTGCTCGACAGTCCCTGAAACAAGTTACCAAATATTCCATGTCTGAAAATAGCTCACGGATGATTCTTGAAATCTCAGGAGTCAACCTTCTTCGGCCAGTTGCACCATTTGCATCCAAGGGCCCTTCACTGGGTTAGTTCTAAGTTCCGAGCGTTTCTCAAAGGCACCTCGACACTGCAGGAGAGAATTGCTCATTCTTCTCCACTCCTTCGATTTTTTTTCTTTTCTTTCCCAGCTGACATGAACGATCAGTTCAAGCCAACCTATATAATCTCCGTCTCGCCTGGAAGTTTCCCCGATGCATTCCCAGGCATTGGATGCGCCATCAATTGCAAGGTCATGTGTTAAGGCAGAGGGGTTCTGATCTGGTATGATCAAGTGATATTTCCTCTACGTGGGCCGGCTATCACCGCTGCTTCACATGCTCAGGGATCATCCGATAAGGCAGCGCTCTGACAGGGAGGCCATCGGCTGGCAGCGCAAAGGGCACACATACAGCATGCATACGCACGCAGGCACGTACACACACATGCAGAGATGCGCCAATACATAAGAATTTGCAGGTATAATGCAGAGGGATAGTCTAAAGATAGATACAGAAAGACAAACATGCACTGTTACTGTACGTCATATAACCACACTTAGTAGTTTTTTGAATAATCAACTGTATATTGTACATATATAAGTGGGGCAGCTCTGGCTTAGAAGGTAGAGGAGGTCATACAGTAGATTAATCACACAGTTTGTGGATCAATCGCCCGCTCCTCCTTTCCCCACGTCGAAATGTCCTTGAAACGCTGAACCCAAATCGCTACAATTGTTATGCTGGCACCTTGCTACCTCACTGCCACCGCTGTGGGTGTGTGTGTGTGTGTGTGTGTGTGTGTGTGGGAACTGGTGAGGTAAATTGTCAGAGGTAAATTGTCAATTTTTTCAAAAAGTTTCCAAGACATATCTTTGAACTTTGGCTATATCATATCACACAGGTATGTTTATATAGTAAAATACAGGTGATACTAACATTTTAATTCTCATCAACAGGGAATGATATTGGAGCTGCAACAATTTTGCTGATCAAATAATTGTTTTTAGTCATTGTAAAGCAACAATGACAAATATTTGCTGTTTCTAGCTTCTATAATATGAGAATATGATCATATATGATATTACATTAAATTAAATTAAATATATATCTTTGAACTTTGGACTGTTTATCAGACACAACAAGACATTTTTATGACGTCACCCTGGTCTGTGAGAACTCCCTTATTTTTAACTTCCGGTATTTAATGGGCAGAACAGTCGATCATAAGATTGAAAAGTTTATTGAATATTAATCGCTGATGAAAACTGATATTTGCAGTATCTTGTATGTCACCCAGAGAGTTGTTGGCAAGCAGAGAGGTAAAGTGAGCAGAGAGCACAACTGTGACATCTCATCAGAAATTACTTTACACAGGAGACAACTTTACAGATGCACTGGCCTCAAAAGCTGCGAGGAGATTCAAAGCGTTCCTCCCTTTTCTTGCAGCCAGTGGGGACGCCACATGATCAGGGATCCAGTGGGACACTGTGAGGAGGGGAAGAGGAAAAAAGAGAAACGATGGACCGTTTTCACCGGTGTTCCTTTTCAAGCAGTCTAAAAGCATCCGAAAAAAGAAACTCTCTGGTGCAGAACCTTTCAGGGAGACATGACCTTGAGGTTCGCCTGAAAATAATTTGTCGCGGCCGCTTTTAGGGGCAAGGGGCCTTTGAAGTCACGATTGTTCTGCCTGAAACACACCGGGGCGTCTTTTGTACATTATGATACCAGTGCTGATGGCTCGAGGAAACGTCTGGTCCCAAATGGAATCCTCTATTGAATACAACTTACGTGTGTCTCGGCGCGCTCGGGGGACCTCGAGCTTCATACCATGCAGTGAAAGCCATATATAGTGTGGACGTGTTCATCCTGATTTTCGCGGGATCGGGGGCCCAGAATGGCGCTGAATAAAGAGCAGATCACGGTGCGTAATCAGCACACTTCTAGAAAGAGAAGATTTTTAAGCGAATGCGCCGCGATTACAGATAGAAGCCTTGTGCTCATTCAGACATTACACGGTTACAGTGGCCCTCTCTTTTGCACGGGCAAAGCCCTGTGACATTAGATGGAAGACATGGACACCCGCCCACGGTGCTGCAGTGGTTTGCACGGTTGCCTCACAGCGGGAAGGTTGGACCAGGGTGTGCCCCCCCGCCTCTCACTCAACGTCAACCGGGGTTGGCTCCGGCCCCCTGCGGCCCTCTGAAGGATTCGACTGTATAGCTGACGGATGGATGATATATATAAAAAAAAAAAAAACTGGATCAAAATAGACATCATCCTAATGTCATTAAAAGCACTAGAAAATAAGTTGTTATGGAAATGAGCTCCGGTGACACACGGACGCACATGTGATCCTTTCAAAGTGAACAAATTCCCGGGCGCGATGTGCACATCTGCTGCAGGAGGTTCACAGCGGGGATTCGTGCTGATGGCTGATGAATCAAGTGTCAGGAGAAGCTGCAGATGCCTTCGAAGCGCCTGCAACTGCTTCTATTGTACACACCCGTAGAGTACCTGGTTACTTCACCCTCTGCCTGTCTCACAGTGATGCCTTGTTTGGTTTCCCAAAATGTCATCATGTCTTAATAATACTGACAATGTGATGTACATTTAATGCACAATATGCCCCTTGCCGTTAAAAACAGACAATTTGCAGCTGCCAACCCCGATAGTGCCAAATATGGGAAGCCTGTTCTGCTCTCATTAATCTAGCAAACTGCTTTGACCTGCGGTTTTCTGTAAAATCGATTGCAAGTTGCTCCGCGAGCTAAGCAAAGCGAAAGAGAGAAATTCCAGGAACGAGGACGGATATTGGATTGAATAGTCCTGTAGCAACAGTGCAACGCTTTTATTGTAAATTATATATATTATCAGCACGTTTTCCATGCAAAATGAAAAGCCATTATGCGCAACGACCGCTCTCACGCGTTTCCACTTAAAAAAACCCAACTTATTTCCACATACAGAATTTGCAACTGTTTGAGTGGCTTATTAAATTCATTGCTTGTCTCATGAATTAAAGAAAAGACGTCCCACTGTGCACCTAATACACTGTGCGCTGTGGCCTGGTGCCTCAGTCATTCTATGTAAGCTGTAATTACCCGGCGTGTCCTCACCTCTGTACCTGGGTGATTGCATAATGTCTGCCGAGCTGAGAGGTTGGTTCAACTTCTGATTTCATGGCAAACTTGATTTGCATAAAAGCCCCAAAATTATACAAGCCGCCGCCGCCGCCGCCAGCGGACAAACTGATCTGCATGTAAACACATGATGGGGGGAGCAGTGACCGTCTACCTGACAATCGGCGAGCGACGGGATGACCGCGCTTGATGATTGTTTGGCTGCTGTGCGAGTCTACTGCGCGGTGCCAAGTCAAGACGGCGTGGTTAAAAACCTTTTGTGCAATTGCCTGACCTTCTTGTCCAGAGTGCTCGGTCTCTCTCTCTCTCTCTCTCTCTCTCTTTGTCTGTCTGTCTCTCTACCTTTTAGCAAGAGTAGTTAGACCTGGCTGCCTCGGAAACGTGGCTCTAACCAACACCTTGTCAGCATGACTCAGGAGAAAAAAATGTGACAGCAGCTGTCACATATTTCTCAGTCAAAGTTGCATTCTGTCAGGTTTCAAATGGTATTTTCAGGTTCGTTTGATGTCTTATTCATTTGACTTTTACGCTCAGTGCTATTTATACATACCCAACTGAAAAATGTATGCACTTCATGTGCTTCTCTCCTTTCCTTTCCTTTCCTTTCCTTTCCTTCCAGTGGCTGCTCAAATGACGAAGAGCACTGCCAGATCGTCAGGCATTGTCAGACTGATAAAGATCACAGGCAGTGGCACACTGCGGCGGTTACATAAATCAGCCGGCACATATAAATATCAATCGGTCTTCGCTCAGTGCTGCGCACTAGAAAGGGAATAAGGACTCTTGCCACCCCATCGCCGAACGTGTCATAGGTAGTTAGCTGGTAATTATTCCAGGGGAAGGGCTAATAAAGATTTCCGAACGCCGTGCAGACTGCAGCGGGAGCCCGCCGTCTCCACCTCACCCATCTAACGTCTCACTGAGGCTGCTCCCTCTTGGAGTTATCCTCCCTGCAATATTGAAAAGTGAACCATGGGCCAAATGGCACCAGCTGCTGCTCGTCCCTATGTCCTTGTGTTTTCATTGAAGAGCATCGGTGATAAAGCACATTGCATTTATTACAGACGGTTTAACAGTCAACTCCTCCAGCCGGCCGGCCGGTCGGCCGGTAGGTAGACAGCCTTTAAATGTCAAGCGGCAGCGGCGGGAAATGTTTGGTCTGCACGAGCGGTGACTCAACGCGGCTGATCAGTATGTGTCAGTACATGACACGGTTTGATACGGCTCGATGCGCTACCTACTTTTGGTTGCACTTGCAGCGGTATGTTCACAATGGATATGTCGATGCACGAAAGACTATCCACGCCTAAACGACTTTTAAAGAGAAGCCTCAGCTCTTTCAGTATCAAGCATTTCAATTTTAGTATTAATTTTGGGTCAAGTGGCTACTTGCACCTGACATTACCCTGACTCTGCAGCTCCCCCTCACCTATATACCGAGCTTCCCGTGTCCCTCAGCCCAATGGTTTGCGTTGCACAGCGGCGCAACTTTGCCGTTTCGATTGCACTTACACATGCGCATACAGTGTACATTTTTTTGTCATTCGTACACAACACACAGCACATCACGAAAAAAAGAGCTCTCGAGATGAAGTGCATCATGTATTATGGATACATGAAAAGAAAGTAGTCATTATAATAACTACGGGGCTAATGCTCAATCATGTCTCTGAGGACGCCAGAATTACCGCAGAGACTCGGCACCGCACACAATGGAGAACTCCGGGCGGCAGCAGTTTTGCAGTCACATGCTATCAATTAATTAGAGCGCCCTCAACGAGAAGGAGCGACGCGCTCACAGGGAAAGAGACAGCGTAATTTCTTCTTCAGCAATACGTCACTGATAGCCTTTTGGAGACTGGAGGGCAATTCCTCTCTCAAGAACAGTGGCGGGCGAGCGGAGCCGTGGTTCCTTTACGAACGGCGACCTTTCGTTTTGTCCAGCAAGTGAATCGTAAACCTCCCTCCTCAGGCACGCTCTTCGCACGGCAACGCGCTTTGTATCGCCACCTCGGGGAGCTCTGTAAGACAACAGCTCACCGCCGAGCGGCTCCGGTGGAGCGATCGGAGGTGGACGTGCCTTGTCGGATGGCGCATTTATAAAGCGCACACTCGCCGGGGTCAGTACAGCGCCGCCGCTTGTTGCGGAGCGACGGTGAAGAAGCGGTGCACGGCGGAGTAGCGCGAGACAGAGCTCAGGCGAAAATGTCTGCAATTGGGCTGACAAGTTAAACGGCGACGTGTACCGCATATCGTTATTCAAACACTGTTACTGTGTAAGATACCGACTTAACCCAGATGAAACAGAGCTTTCCAGCTCGAATCATTTGGGAAATTGCAGACTCCTTCGCGAGTTCTGTCTAACGCTATGGTAGTGCTGCGCTGACACTGGCAAGTACAGTTTATAGAGCGGCAGAGAAGAAGTGATTTCCGGGTAGTGCGGCGTAAGCCAGAGCTATAGCGAGAATGTCAGCAATTTGGCAAAAAGTAAAAATGAAAAATGCTGCTTTATCCAGATAGAACTGCTTTTAAGACGTGGTTTCAGATCGGTACAGAGATGTGCAGAATCAGAATCTGAACATCTCCTGGAAAAAACGAGCTAAACATTGCAACGTGGCGAGTTTTGGTCAAGGAAAAAAGTTAAGCGGAGCATTAAAAGTAAATAAATAGATCAAATTTAACTCAGGGACCAGAGGGCAAATCAGAAATGTAATGTATAAACATAGTAATAAGCCGCAGTCCGTGTGTTGCTGAGATCACGTCCCGAGGTCCAAGACCAGTCCACTTTCACTCAAAGCGTAACGCTTCTTTTTTTTTTCTCATAATCATAGCAAACTCAGAATAATGAAACTTCAAAGACTTGGACTTGAAAGAACAGTTTGAGCCTTTGAGGCTTAATTTGACATATAGCGCGTCTCCGAATTTGTTTGCCTGACTCTTAATGCACAGAAGGAACTTCTGAAACGCAGTATTTCTTCTTTTTTTTGCGAGACGAGAATATACTGTAGATGAATGAGCCCACATTTCCTTCCTTTACTGTGCTACGTGAGAAATGTTACTGAACCAGTGGGGACTGGTGTCTCACCTGTCTCCTCCTGTATGGCACCAGCTTCTATCAGTGGTGCAAGAAGCCCTGGACATCCCAAGTACTCACTGTAAGGAAGTGTAGACTTGTGTTATAATTTCAGGTGAATTTCAGTTTTTTGACGTTATCAGGTCAGAAGACCAGAGAGAACAATATTCAATTTAGATTTTATGGAAAAAGGGAACCTGGGAGTGACACTATGGCATAAGATACATGTACTGGAATAAAAAGCACAATATTATTTAAATTTGAAACACTTTTAAAAAGGGAGTCGAGCAAAACAGCAGGAACCAGCTGCACCAACTGTTCATGAATTCAAACTTAGCCTTGTTCTAATATAATTGATTTCAGCAGTTTTGGCTGTGCTGATGCCAAAAAGACTATTATGACTTATTATTTTTGCATAATACTCATTCCTCAGCTATAGCACTTGAAAATGAGCGAATCTGATCTGTGAGAATTCCTCATGGGATTTGTAATTGTTTTTCTTTTACAAAAATTTTGAAATCACTGTCGACTCAGAGCACTCGACTCCACTGCATTTTGAAATTGTACAACCTTGTCGTTCCATAAGCTACAATCCCGACTCAAACTTTGAACACGGCATTTCGTTCCTTTTGAACTGTATTAATTGAAAAACATGTATATTTTCGATTTTCTTTCCGACTTTTTCAGGCCTTCTTGTGCGACTCATCGGAGCCCGCACGACGGGAAGTGGGTCAGGTCATCGATGACATCACATCATGGTTGTTAACCATCGTGCCCTGAACCCTGAGTTTGGAATCACTCTGTAGTTTGGAAATTGGGGCACCATCTCTTCATCTCTCCGTCTGTGTCTCTCCGCGGTGCTGAAATATTCAAACAGCCGCCCTCCGCGGTGCTGGAACATTCAAATGCGCCTTTCTTCGTAGAATCTAAACAAAGACCTTGACTTTCTCTCTGTGCCCTTAGTGTCAGAGAGTGTGTGAGGACACACACATAATGAGGCGTTTACTAGTTACATTGAAACTTTATGAACCTCTTCAATAAGATTTTTTTTTTTTTCCATTGAGCAATACAATCATACCATGGATTTCACAGCATTATAGATTACAGAATAAAAATCCTTTCCGTTTTATAGCCAGGATCTGTGCTCGCCACCCACCCACACACCATTAGGCAAGTTTTTTGCCTTCTCACTTCAAACGTCTCTTCCTCTGTTTGGGGCCCCTGGAAGGAGTCTTTTTTATTTCCCTTCTGAGCCTCACGCACATCAAAGAAGTCCGGTTATGCACAGATAGAGAAATAAATAAAGACAGAGAGACGGAGAGAGGGAGGGAGAGAGATAGTGTGTTGTAATTCTCATCAGTTGGATGAATCTGTTTCTACGTTCAGTCACATGCTGAGGAACAGCATGCCGCCTCTTCATTTCACACCAACCACACACACACACACACACACACACACACACACACACACACACACACACACACACACACACACACACACACACACACACACACACACACACACACACACACACACGCAGTGAATAGAAGGATCACATAAAGTCATGATGTCACTAGGACGTGGAGTATAGCTGAGAGGCGACGTCTCCAACTGTCCCCGTTGATTTAGTGCTAACAAGCTGATCCTGCTCACGAGAACCAACAAAGCCGTTTTTTTTTTCACCGTTTCTTCCAATCTCTGTTAACTTTTTTTTTCTCTTCCAATTTCTCCATCCCCCCCATCCCCCCTCTCTTTTGCCACTCCTGTCTTTTTGTGTTTCTCTTTACGTCCTTTTGTTTTCTGTCCTTATCCCCCCCCCCCCCCCATCGCCTCGCCCTCCTTCTCCGGCACTCCATTACCCCATCACCCTCTCCATCTATCTTTCCTTCGCCCATCGTTCCCACCACGTCTTCCTCCTCATTATCCCTCTCCATCACCCATGATGCTCGAGTTCAGCCCACTGCACCAATTTGCCCCGACAGTGAATTGTGTTGAATATAATTCCCAATGCTGAGCTGAGCCTGTCCTGGGCTGAGGTTCAGACGGATAGGAAATGATGGGCCGTTCCATCATGTCAGCCCAGAAACTGTGCGATCCAGGGAAAAACGCAGAGCCAGTACAGGACAGAGAAAAAATGTACACAATATATAAACAGAACGCAAACTATATTGGTGCCTGTTTTTCATTCATGGCTTTAGCCTTCATTAAGTCTTTCACAAAAATAAATATTCTACATGGCTCCCCTTTGTAATATTAATAACAGTGAGCGATGAATAAATTGAATTGTTTTGTTGGCGTAGCTTTTTCGCCCCCCTTCACATTCGACAGACAAAGCACTCCACAACCAGGACCTTATCTCTTTTATTGCACAAGCATTACAAATACGCTAAACTCATTTATATAATCCGCTAATCTGCCTTGCAGTGTTCTCATCTCACAACACGCACGCACGCACGCGCGCACGCACGCACGCGCGCATGCGCGCGCGCGTCTCGTTTCTGGGGTGTTCTCAGCCACAGTGATGTCTGGCTGACATAGATCCAGAACTGCACTTGCTCGCGTGCTGGACGCCGTAGTGTGTCTGGTCGTGGCCAAGAAAGCTTCAGGGCCAAAGTCTGATTCCTGCACATCCAATAGCAATCTGATTAGAGCTCTAAATTGCTTTTCCGCTCAACCTTTTAGCGCCCTAACAGTGTCCCTCTCCCTTAACACCCTATCTCGGCCCCTTCCGCCATCTCTCTCAGTTTCTCGTTCTCTATCTGTGTAATTATTGTTCGCCCTTCTCTCTCCCTCACTGCCCTTTTTTCTCCACCCTTATCCCTCTCACTCTCTTACTACTACTACTACATTGTCTCTCATACCGCTGCACATCCACCATCCCCTTTTCCCTTCCAAATTGTTTGAATGTCTCGCCCCTTGTCTTTCTCTCTCTCACGGCATTTCTTTCTCCGCTCCACTTTCATACCCGGGACTTTCATCCTCTTCTCTTACCGCCACCGCCTCCGTTTCACTGGGCTTGTCTTCATCCTCATCAGTCAAAGTGGAGGATGTTCTCCGTTCTTTTCCACACTTACCCCATTAGCCCATTAGAAGCTGCAGCAAGATGTACATTATTCCGGTCTCTGGGGCCAGGCTATCACTTTCGCTGTAGCCTGAGAGCCAGAGAGAATGGGGGCTACTCAAGGCGAGGGGGCCTGGCATGCCTTGTTAGGCGTGTCTCAAGCTTGAACGATTAGCAATTACACTGTCTGGCTAAATTTCTTTGGGATTTCGATGGAGTCAGCACTCTTGTCCAATCAGATATCAGAAGGAACCTGTTTTCCCCCCTCAGAGTGACTAAGCATTCGATGGTGGGCGTTAGAGTGTCTGGCGTTTGGATTATGCAGGTTGTTTTTCTCGTTTCATAACCGGACAATATGCGTCAATGTTTGTCTGAAGAAATGTGGAACCCGACCTCGCCACCCCAGCGCCAAATTTCAGTGTGCCATGTCAATCTTATTTATGAAGTGCATAATCATAACGGAGGTTGTCTCAGGGCACTGAACAGAACAGGTTTTGGCCACAATGTTTATAATTTTATTTACATTATTTATTATTTATTTATTTGCTGTTCATTAGACTCAAAAAAGTTAAAAAGCTGGTGGGCTGTTACATTGAGCATTCACCTCTGAAAGCAATTTCTGTGAGAATGTGTGCCACATCTCTGAAAATACATGAATGTGTTTTTCTATGACAGTGTGGGATGTGTGTTTGAATAGTGTTATGAAGTGGTTTTGTTAATGCTTTTTTTTTTTTTGAACCTCTTTTGTCCCATATTGTGGGATGACTCTAATCACAGGCAGAAGAGGCTGGCCTGTGATAATCTCCATCCCTCTTCATCCCCGACTTTAAACATCCTCAGCCGGCTGCCTTTTCAGGTCAGCTCAGCCTTGTGTTGCATCATCCCACCACACACACACACACACACACACACACGCACACACACACAGACACAAAACCTGCTTTCATTCCTGGCCATCCCTCCCTCTGCCTCCATAACCTAAAGCTCTTCTGCACCCCTGTAGCCCTTCAGCTCTCTGGCCTGTAACCCATGCAGCAAAGTGATGGATTTGCTTTCACCAGACCTTGTGACCTCCCCTCTGGCCGAGCACTGGCTACACGGTCCAGACTGTGAATGACATTTGGCCCCCAGCGCCCCCCAACCATCATGCCACCTCTGCGAGGACTGTCGATGACCTTTAACGTCCATTCACCACCGGCATATTATCTCTGCACATCCGACGCATATGTATGCAGAGGGGGAGCGAGGGCCGAAGTAAAGAGGAGAGGCAAGGGTTCATAATCGAGGGCAAGTTCATGCCCTAGCCATTGATCACTGTCAGAAATTTGCGGATGAGAGAGTCGGACATTGACGGCATCAACAGAAATCTAGTTTGGGTAGTGGGCATACATTTTACAGTAACGAGATCTTTATTATTGACTTTATCTTAGTTAGCTGTCACTCGGTGTGTCTTAAGGGCCGTATTGTGCTTTCACGAGTCTGCCGCCCGAGAGGAATTATACATTTATTCAATTTGGATTGTGGGCTCAAACCTCCGAGGACTGTGGCCGTAAAAAACACAAACACCTCAAATCCTGGTGTTCTCCCATCGTGTGTTGTTCAGCCTCCGTGACTGACCTCGCGCGGAGGTAGAAAGGTTGCTTGAACACCTCCTCTATAACCTGTTCAGACGTCAGATTCACATACAGTTGTAGACACTGTTGTTTAGTTACGACACGACTGAGGGGAAACAGATGTATAATGTTCTGTTTGTGGCTGTCACAAAGAATGTCAATGACGATGTCACTAGTTTTGCCGGGTCTTCTTAGGATGGACTGTGCGAATGAAGTTTGTGTCACCTACCAGGGGTGTGAAGTCTGAATGTGGCGGGCTTGAACGGTCTTCAACACATTTTGATGTGTGTTGAGTTGCTCCTCTGGAAAGTGGAGCATCCAGTGATTGAGGAGACAAAGAGCCATTAGGTATGGCCGAATCGAAGAAGGGAATACAATATATAGGCACATGTACACGTTGCGTTCTACCGCATGTTGTAGTAACACCATGTCCAAGGTACTTTCCCCCTCCTGTACTCCACGTAGTGTCTCACAACAACAAGCGAGCACAAAACAAAGTGTGTGTTTCATCACGATGGGCCCTCAGACCCTGGCTATTATCACTGGAGCGGTCTCTTGGTCTCATCCCGTCAACCTCTCCTCTCCGCCCTGCACCGTTTCTTTCTGTCTTGCTTGCTTGCGCTGTCTTCCCGCGGAACTCCGCGGTGAGACAAAGGCCTCGACCCCCCCGCACTCTTCGTTGCTCCGGCCGACTCGTTGCAAAGACGCCCCCGAACAAATATTAGAGAGGGATGTGTGGGTGCGCAAGGAGGGGGAGGCTTAATCAGTTTCACTCCCTCTGGGTCTCCTCGTGCAGCAAAATACCAGCGCTACAAATGTCAGACACACTCACTGCTCTGTCTCTTTTCTCGCTCCGTATGTCTGTCTGTCTGCCTCTCTCTCTCTCTCTCTCTCGCTCTGTCCCTGCACAGGCTCATTCCCTGCTCCCTTTCCCCCCCGCCCCCGCTTTTTTAACAGCTTGCGATCTCCCGGCGTACGTGGTTTTGACGTGCACCGAGCTTGCTTAGGGGCCACTGATAAGGAGGCCTGTCACTGATATGTGGTCAAAGGGTTTCTCTGTGAAAGTTAGAGGTGGCTGTTTTGACAGCAGATAGGGTGGAAGGTGGGTGTGTGAATGCTAATGCGGGCAAAAGCATCCAGTGGCCCCCTTTTCCTCTGTGGAGGGCGGAGATGAAGCACAGGAGATGAGCTGGCATCTGGTACAAGACGGGGGCCCCGATCCTCAGGTGGTGGTGTTTATTACAGCACGTCCCCCGACTGCTCTTTGACCTACTTATGCCAGCTTGCACACTGTAAGTAGCATCTAAGCTCTCTTACTGTTCGCTCGGAAGCCATGCACACCCGTCTGGAGGAGACAGCTGCACAGAAACACGCGTGCAAGATGCCGAGTGCCATTGTGCATTACACACAAAGATAATTACTATGAACAGTCCCATTAGTTTCTACTTTGTATTTTAGTCCGTTTTCCCATCCCCCTGTAATATTTCGGAGAAAAGCGAGTCGATCACAAAGGAGCACTGTTCCAATTACACAAACACTGATATCCGGCTCCGTGGCGGCAGTTGGTTGACTGGTGTATTGTTTGATTCCTCTGCCGAGCCCCACGAAACAAGAAATTAAGAAGGTCAAGTGCCTCCTAAAACCACCGCAAAGATTCAGCCTCTCTCATTGGTAAGTCGTCGGTATGGAGCACTATCGATCTATGCAAGAAGAAAAGTTAGTAATATAGGAGAGGCACACGCAACGGATGAGCGAAGGGAGCTTGGGGAAGGGGGGTGGGCGCACGGCAGACCAATAGAGAGTGAACTGAAACAGGGCAAAAAAGTGAGAAAGGCCTAAATTGACTAAAAGAGCTGAACGGCTCTTGAGTCGCCCCCCAGCAAACCCGTGGGTGGGACATCTGAACACTTAGCATTATCAGTGTAGCCCACATTCCCCTGGTTCACTGATAGCTTCCCGAAGACAGCGTATTGGGGTCAAGGAGGACGTTGGACCCGAAGTGGAGGGTCCACATCTTGCGGCTGCACCCCAGTTGTTCTCAGCCAGACATGAGCTCAGGGCCGGGCCGTCGGAGGGGAAGCAGGGAGATGACTCAGTACGGACAGCATCACAGCCGCAGGTTTACTCAGTCTTATGTCTGCTAGTGGAAACATTATAACCGGCAGTAGCTGCCTCACCAGAATCAATTTTCACGTCGAGGGAATGGCTCATTCCATTTCCTAAATGTTCTCATCATTGATCTAGGCCTTGAGTACTCTCTGATGAATGGCCTCGGCCTGTAAAGTACACGCGTTCACACACACGGGTGGACACAGCCGGTTGCCGGTGTATTTTTGAGTACTTGAAGCACAGTTAGCACGGGAGACGCTTAAGAAGCAACCATTTTGTTTTTTTTCAACAAATCCCTTTACTGGGTCTTCACATTATTTGTGACGTGCTTCTGCAATGGGTAATTGACGTGCGCCTCTTACGCATCACTGCCTGTTTCTTTTTCGAGAACCCGAGATTCCCAAAATGATTGGATAATGCCAGACACGTGCCCTTTGACTGTTCACTCAGAAGCTACTGTGCCGCAAATGTACCGCTTTTTCTGCAGTCACAGCTGAAATGGACATTTAATGCAAGATAGTTTAAACACCATTCAACTGGGCTGCTCTGTGCACATTACCCGGCGAGTTAACGACACGGTAATTGAGTGGTAGAGAACAGTGTGAGGAGGAAAATTAGGTAATTCCCTGTCTGTTTTAACTTGCATTAAAAGCTCAATGTTAACAATTAGCGCTGGCTAGTCTAATTTCCAGAGTTAGGGCCCGAGCATTCCCTCACCTGTGGAGGAAAACGAGACGAAAAAAAGCTCACAACTTTCAGGCGCCCGGCGAAAGCCGACGACGAACGGCGGCGGTGGTGAAAATGTCACGTGTAACCCGGAGCAGGGATCGGTTGGAAAAACAGCTCTCCTCTTTTCCGCTGTGCTTTCTGATCAGCTGTTGGAACAAACAGGATCTACATGCAGATTCATCAAACACAGCTCTGTGATCGATCGGACCTGTTTATCGCAGCGAAAACAACAGTGTTCTAAATCGGAGAACAGCATGAATGTTGCAGCGCAGACGGGCCTGAAAAAAAGTCATAGATGGTAATCGTTTTTATTAAGCCGCCACCGCTGTACTCCCACATAGAGGCCATTACCGTGGAACGGTGGTTTACACTCAGACATATTCAAGTGTAGATTTTCAACTGGCAAACTGACCTTGAAAAAAGTTGGTGGACAAAAGACAAATCCTAATTTTTAGATCCTCCCACTAGCTTTTATCCTCAGCCTTAAAGCACATCTAATAATAATAATAATAATAATAATAATAAATTGCATTTATAGAGCACTTTTCATTGCTTAAAGCAATCTCAAAGTGCTAATCTTAATGCATGTGCATCTGACAGACAACTGAGCAACCTCCGTCTGTTGATGAAGCGCGTCGCTGTTCTCGTGGACGCATGTTGCCATTTTGCTAAAACTGAATCCTACACTTGTTGAATAGTTTGCCAACATTTCTGTTGGTCAGTTTGTTGAAGACCAGCGAGAGTTCGAACCTTAATTCCAACAGGTTTGACTCTCTTTTTTTTTGCAAATCCAGTCACTCGTATCAATATCTTCCATTGGTGAACTGTTCGGGGTACAAATTATGTGTTTATGAAATACTGGATTCTACACTCTGACCGGGATAATGGGGTATATAGATTTTATGAATGAATGTAAATGAATGTGTGACAAAAGTCACAATTCCACGAGAGGCCACTGGACAATGATTTAAATATTCAACAGTCTGAATAGAGATCATAAATATATGAGCATTATAGAAGAAAGGATTAGTGGAAATGTGTTTCTGCAGAGCAAATTGAATTAAGTATGCAAAAATGCAACCACTGTTGGATTTCTCTGTAATATTTGAAGGTCTCAACATTACTATGTAATGTGCCTTGAGTCAGTTTCTGAGGATTGAATTGGCATTTGGACCAGCTAAAATAAAAAAAAAGAATGCTATTAAGATCATAAAGAAGGTCTGTGAGTGTGTGTGTGAGTGTGTGAGTGTGTCAGTAGCACTGTGACTTTTTGAATCACAGAAGTGGCAGTTGGGTGCAGCACATGGAAACTCAGTCCCTCTAAATGGAAAGCTCCTTGAGCAGTTTAATAATGCCCCTGTATATCTCCACAAACATAATATCTCCTGCAAGTTCTTGCCTCCGAGCCACTTTGTCTGTAAATAAACAATTTCAATGGTGTATTCAAATCTGTGTCGGGAGTTCTGCCCCCCCCCCCCCCCCCTCTTTTTCCTTTTTTTCTCAATTTGCTGGAATCCCTTTTTCTTCCTGTTTCTCCATTTTCCCTGGTTCTCTCTCTGACTCACACAGTGTGTTTTGTACACTCCCAGGCCTCTGTGTGTAGCTGCTGAAATGAACGTACATATTTTGCATTCTCAATGAGTGCGAGCTCTTTGAAAGGCAATGTGCTGTAACTGCACAGGCTGGCAGTTGCAAACACATCATAAACAAAAACATACGTAGCCTGCTCTCTTTTTTTTGGAGGGGGCGGGGGGGGGAGTCCTCTGTATCTTATTTTTATAAATATCAAGGCATAAAGACTTGGTCCATCTTGCTGCCCTTACTTAAACAGCCTAAATTAAAGCCTCCAATCTCAATATTTACATCAAAAACACTCAACAAACAGGGATGCAGAGGCCTGAAGTATGATTCTGCGAGCAGACATGATTCAAGATGCTAAAAGTTCATACTGTCCCAGGGGGGAATTGGTTTTCCCAACAGTGTGAGGTATATGCAGCAGCGTGGACAACGTACATCTGTCTTGATGGTAAACGACCATCTACGGATTCAACTTAGCAATGCCGGCTCCCTTCTAAGCTTATTTACATGATTATTCCAGACACGGTGAATGTGAAGTCCCGTCTCGCTCACGAGAGTGAACTAACTACAATGAGGATGTCTTCCATTTCATCGCGGTTGTTTTCAGACATTTGAAACAGGTCTCTGCAGTTAAAGGCTGCCGCCTTAACTGATCTCAAAAGATTATTGTGCTGAGATGCAATATGTGTGCCAAAGGTATATGTCAAAGCATTCAATCATAGGCTGCATTGAAAAATGGACGTAGTCACCGGGCCAGGAAAAATGAAACCAATGCGAAAGTGCCTGAGGCCTGTATTCTCTCGAATGACCAGCAGAGGGCGACTCCACTGGTTGCAAAAAAAAGACCTAGAAGTCTACGAGAAAATTACATTACTTTTCACGTGACTTCAGTCACGTCAGTTAACATTTTCCTGAGGAGTTTATGGTCTCAAACGCTAGTTTCAAGTTTTCTTCAATACAGCATTATGTTAATTTTTTTAAATGGTGGTAAATGTCGAAAATGTGGTTCTGAAGACACAGCTATTCTTATGGATGACACTGAAATTCCTTCCAATATTGGCATTGTGGACGTGTCAGGCTTCATTGAATAAGTTTTTCTTTGCAGACATCTCCTTTACAGTTAACCTATATGATGTTACATGTAGACTTCTTCTGCGGCGATGACTGGTAATAACGCTGGAGAGAGGTTGTTCAGAATGAAAGAAAAACACTGTGCTGGTACTCGTCTTCTCATTTCATCACATCGTTTGAAAAGATTTAATCACATCTCTGCACAAATTAGTTTTTTTTGTTTCACTCCATTTCACAGAGCCCATCCAGCCAGGAACGAAGCCCTGGCCTCCTCTACCTGTAATAAATCAGGAGTGTGTATTCTGGAGTGTATGCACTCAAACATTTTACGCATCGACGAAGAGGGTCTCATAATGGCCCCTAACCTTTCCTCTTTTTTTAAAGTTTGTGCTGATATAATGATTGTTGCATTCCGTTGTTTTCCCAATATTGTAAAGCTACGATATGCCAGCGAGAGGGGCGGGGATTGTCCTACTGCAATTTGTCTATTTCCATCTCCATGCATAATTTAAAAACACTGGGCTATTTTAGGGGCATTATGCAGGCTGGCAAGTGAGTGCTGGCCAAGTGAATCTAAGCACAAGACTAATGATGCTAATGGCTGCAATTATTTATATATGTATATGCATTTTACTTGGCTGACAAAGTCCCTCCCTTCTCCATCTCTCTCTCTCTGCCTTTGTCACTATGAAAGAGAGCCTCCTCTTATCTCTGCCTCTATCCTCTTTTTTCCTCCTCTCTCATTGTCTCATCTCTCTTTGTCTCTCTTGGTCTGTTTTACTGTCTGTGAGGACAGGTGAGGAGACGGGGCTCTAAATTATTTCCACTTCTCCGTACAAATGTCTATGTGACACCAATCAAAGGGGGCATCAACGATTCATGTGGCTCATCGTTTGACATCTTTCGTACACTTGTTTCCATAGTTTAAAAAAAAGAAGCTCTCTCTGGAAACATTTATCAAACTGTCACAGCTTCCTCGAGAAAAGTTTGGAAATGTTTTCTGGGCTCTGGCCATTAAAACTACACAACAGCCATATTGATTAAAGATCTTAATCTGGAAATATAGGACTACAACAAAAAAATATTAAAATAAAAACTTACCCTACGTGAAATGCCAAACAATCAATCTGAATAATTGCGTTTTCGGCTGAACACAGAATGCCGAGAATTGTTCTTTGCATCTTCGTGTTCCATTTTTCTCTTCTTGGTAGGAACTATTTATATGAAGTGTAAATATTTTAAACTGTTATATACATTCCAATACAGCTCTGATCTCATTGAGACTGCATGTGCTCTGCACATCAGCCCAGTTTTATCAGCGTGCAGTGCAAAGAGTGAAACTTTCACGCGTGGCCTTCTTACCCTTTTCCCCCATTTCAGGTATTACTCTGGAGGAAGATGCGAGCTCATCGCTGTGGCTAACGACACGGGCGCCGCAGTGTTGCAAATGGGGGCGAACTTGTCCCACATGTTCATATTTATCTCAGCAGTCGTCGCATGCTGGTCGGGTTTGACATGATTTATGGAGTTCCCTCGGAATAAATAATCCATTGCAGTACTGGGGAACTTGGGGATAGGTTACAGGCTTGGAGTGATGGAGGGGAGTGTAGTGGAGAAGATGGGATAAAGAGATTGAGTGGAGGGAGGGGTGGAGTTTATGGTAAGCGGAGAAGAGGCTCAGTGAGGTTGTTTGTTCACTCTCTAAAAGCAGTTTCTCTGTCAGCCTGTTAAGCAAACCAACCACACAATCTTTCATGCAATTGGGTTTTCGGATTGGTTGGATGGTCAAGGCATTTGCATTGCAGGCAGGCGTTCTGCATCTTCAGCCGGTATCTCAGGTTCATGGACGCCTCGCTCCCTAACCTGTGATGCACGTCTCGCCTGAGTGGGGCAGCAAAGACTATATTAGGCCTCACTAGCAGAAGGGTTTCCACAACTGGCTCTCCTCAGCCATAACTATCTTTAGCTGGCATCTGCCGCCGTGGCTATCTCCCTCATGGCTTTCTTAAGGTGTTCTTGGTTCCCAACCAATCTTCTGCAGAGAGCGGAGCACTGATATTGCTGGGAAGCCCCAGCAGCAGATTTCTACGGGGACTGCGGCCGCATGCCATTCTTTGATAGGAGCCTCATCAACCAGATCCTGATACTTTGCTCTCTTCTGTTGGTGAGCGATGCGGCGGCCCGTCCTCCCAGGGGAACTATGAGTTCAGGTATATCTCAATGGTCTTTGTGCTCCTGCAAAGGACCAAGTGGTCGAGGCGATGTCGCTGCTCAGGGAAGACAAGTCTCCTCTTCAGGTCCACTTGCGTCAACACACAAAATTGTACAATTTATCGGAAAAGAAACAAAGTAGAACAACATGTTCCCGTATGTGAAGCTTGTAAAAGAAAGACCGAAGAGGCTGGGAGTGTTACCGAGAACGTGTGTTATTATCTGAATCAATATTAGTTTTAATATGCAAACATAATTGTATTCTTCAAAGCTGACAGCTACACAGCACTAATACAAGAGTACACAAGTTTTTTTTGGTTTTTGTTTCACATAGTATGGCTTAAGAAGAAATATTAATTGTGTTTGCACCAAAATGTGTTGTACCTCCATTCCCTTACCACTGTTGTTGTGGCTCTGTGCATTAATTATGCATGTTACAAGGCTGTTTGCCAAGTATTTATGCAAATTAAATCAATATGAACATCTGACTATAGTTCACGGAGGCCATTTTCTTTTGTTGATGCATAGTGTGTAATGGAAAGGTGCAGATTCCAAGAGAAGAAAATGGAAAGCTGCCACATACGTTCATCTGTTCCTGAAACGAACCCTTCAGAGCTGCCTTTGATATCGAATTGAGCCATTGAACTCTCCATTGATTTGCATTGCAAATAAACTCAACCTATGGTGCATGTCACCTAAAGTCATGGCCAAACAAGCTAAGTGTTTGTTCTACATTTTCATGCAAATCATCATCAGTGAAAGAAAACAATATGTGGTGTGCAGGCAGTAGTACTTACAGTAAGTATGCTATATGAAGACTGCCGACACAAGCAGTGAGCGTTTACTGAAGGCAGATTATTTTGCTGGTAATCATCATGAAGTCTGTGTTCCTTCAATTCAGTATTGTTTGAATAATCTGATTGAATCTTTCTCAGTGAATTGAAAATGTGAATTGTTCCAAAAAGGTGTCACTTTTCTGCAAATGTACTATCCCAAATCTCGTCCCTAATTGTTTATTTGTTGGAATAGTTGTTCAAATTGTATAACAAATCAATAATTCATTATTAAATATGATTTAATTATGCTGAGCAAGCAGTAATGAAGCATCATAATGAGTCAAAAAGCTCTGCTTAAACACATAATCAAGGAAACATAACATCCCTGTAATTGGTCTGCTTGTTTACAGCAAACATTGGAGAATGTGAATGATTTCTATCCTATTCCAGGCTTTGTGCTAAGCTACGCTAATCAGCTGCTGACTAAGTCGTGCGTGGTTAGCAGCTGGATCTGTACACCTATGGATCCAGCTGTGATCGCCCAAGACATTCTGTGAGTGCTTGTCATATGTGACGGGCCCTTCGTTTTCAAAGTCTCTGCTGGGACTTAAAAAAAACAAAACTCTCTGTTAAATAGGAGAACTTGACCAACATTGTTTCCACTTTTTCAGGAACCCCAATTAGAGTGCTTTGGGTGTCTTAGCGTCCCTCATCACAGTGATGGAAGACTGGATCAATCCGTCTCTGAGATCATTATCCAATCATTCAGAGTCTGGTGCTGTTTTTCCCCCCGATGCACTGTCGCTAACAGACGCGTGTAACTCATCTCACCTCTGACGCTTGTGTTGCATCATTACACTTTAAGCCATTTGGTCAATTCGGTGCATTTCAAAGAAGTCCGCACATGCATTTTGATCCGGCTGCGTCGATATCTAAAGGACAGCCTTTGAAGAAAGCGTTGCCTAATATCCCCATTAATATGGGAGCGCTGTTAGCTGGACATTGGCAACAGCTGAGGCAGAGATGTGAGAGAGAGAGGCGGATGTGAAATCGATTTTTTTTACTCATTCAGATATTCATGCTTTCGTCTCCTGTATACCGTAATAGCTCACAACCACGGCCTGCCAATACCGGGTGTGATTTCAATTCCCGAATGGTCTACCTGAGCCATGTCCCAAACTCGAACTGTTATCGGAGTGGGGCAGTAATGCATCACTGGACGCGGATGATCAAACCCAAACCACCCACGCTGACCGACCCTTGGCAAGGCAGAACAGAAAACAAAATATTCTATATTTGTTTGTGTGTATATATAAATTTATATATATATATATATATATATATATATATATATGTGTCAACAGAACAAGAACAACTGTTCTTGTTCTGTTTTCTCGCCTCAAGGAGAACTCTGCATTCTCTTTGATATTCGTCCCACATGGGTGGAATATAAGTGTGTTTGAGAGACTTTGTCTGACGCACACACACACACACACACACACACCCACACACACATTTGATTACTGTAATCAAACAGCGGACGGTAGGTCGCTTGGTCTCATATGAGTGCTATGCTATTTTCCACTTCTTCACCCCATGCTGGGCGGAATACTGCCACGTCCTGCGCAACCCAGTCACACGGTGAATGAGGCTACATGTGAAAGAGGAAACTAAATGCAAACACAGAATCGCTGTTGAGAAAATCACCATCTCTTTTAACAAAAAAGATCGAGGGAAGTTATTTTTTGACATAGCTTATGTGGGTGGCAGAGAAAATGAATCATGACAAGGTGAACTGTGTAGATGATTAAGCCTCACTCTGCATTCCTTTTTTTCTTGCTTTTTCCTCTTTGAAAGAGAGAAAATATTCCTTCCTGCCATTAGAAGACACAAGCGGCACCAAGAGCACGCGGATTAATGGGCTGGCAGAGAGACAAGCTGGTTCAGATAGGAAGTCAAGGGGCTTCAGCACAGAAACGGGCAAAAGCCTCATTCGGGCTCAGGTCAGAATGAACTCATTGCTGGTGTTTTTTGAAAAAACTCTGTGGGTCGTTTCTAAACCACATTTAAAACAGAGGCATGTAAACAAGATTTCAGTGACAAACCATAGCAGCAGATGGAAACACCATGTTACATGCAGACCGATGAAGCAGCTTTGTCGCTCTTGAGTTGTAGAACAATTCATTTAATACCTAAAAAAATCTCTGTAATTTCATATATTTACAAATTGAGCATAGTGTTAGTTCAGGCTACAAAGTGATACAAGCTCAGCCGTGATCCAGAAGAGATCTTCATGCCAGCCCACATCCGCTGACGCCTCAGTGGAGCCTCATCTACGCATTCAATTGACAAAACTCATATTGTGCGCTTTATTTAAGCCGCATTAGCCGATGCCTACTCTTCTCGTTTCACTGCAAGCCACGCCGCGACCCGCCTCCACCCCAGCACCTCCTTTTCAGGCTGTATCTGACCTAATCAGTGTCATGCGTTGTCATGGTTCCCTGCTCTGTTCTGCAGTGGGGGTCTTTAGCTGCTGCTCTCCCTGCCTCACATTCTGTGAAGGCTCATGGAATGGTAGGGAGATGTGCTCTGCCTACCTCAGGCTTTCCACGTATGCACGTTGAAAGGGAGTGAAGTCCCAGAACAGAGCCACACCGCCAAATATCACTTATCGCGATTATTGGAATGAATTGATTTTGACTATAGTGTTCCTGGCTGAATGTTATTTGAACTTTCGCTAACATAAGCCTTCTAACGGATGTCACGTTACCACGTTATTGCCTCGGCTGCGAGAGCTCCTGCTATCGGGGATCACTTGAGCCAATGGCTGGAACTGATGCGGCTCGGGACCACCACGGTCCTCCACCCCACTAATGCCCTCTTCAGGGGATTCTTCTGAAGCTCTTCTGAAGTGGAAGACGTCACCCTTCACTTTTAAAGAGCCGCCTGTGGCGTAAAGGTGCCTTAGCAACTCTGTGTCACTCGCCTTTTTAATTTTTTACGGTTTGAGGATGTTGCTGACAGTGACACAGTAAGTCTCGCATCCAGGCCCACCTCCGTCCCCCTTAGCCCCCTCAGTTTAAAGCATTTTTCATAATTATGCAGGGTGGAGTTATGGGCTTTCAGGTTACACTTTAAGTTGCATTTTCTTTCTTTGTTCCAAATATCTGACATTTTATCGCCGCGTAAAGCTGCCATGGCAAACCACTCAGCAGACAGTTGCATACTGATGCGCCCAGCAGATGGAGTGACATTCACATCCATTTGGATTCATGTTTCTGGACAGGTGGTGTTAAACAATCACTTCCTTGTGGCTCTGTTTTGTGTTCCACCAACTCCACAGAGAAGTGTCCAGCTCTTTCACTGATAAATACCCAGCTACAGTGTGCTAAAAGAGGCTAAAAAGGCTCAAGTGTGCAGTTTTGCTGTCTTACGGAAAGGGACAAAGTCTTATTTAAGCGTTTGAGCACATCTATTAACGTTTCATCCACCGCTGTATATGATATTATATACCACGTGCCGGATATGAATGTATACAACTTAAAAATATGAGCATTTTCACTCACACTATGGATCTACCCAAACAAAATAGATTAAAATTGAACAAACAAACAACCAGGAAGAAAGAGAGACAAAGTTATTAGTGCTGATAAATAACTGCTGCATTTAAATGATATGATATTGAATTGCACTAAAGGAAAAATGTGCAACCTTTACCTGTATACAGCATGTGTGTGTGTGTTTGGGTAAATATTGTTCCAATTTTTTTAGTATGCTGGTCTCCTCTTTGTCCTTCATGCAAAGTGAAGTGGTTGTTTGATCCAGTGAAATCATTATATGAATCTGCATGTTTGAGAGTGTGCTGAGGTACGAACACAAGGACAGACAACAGCAGCAGCTGACAGAGAGGTCAGAGTATAGAAGAGTGCGACTGAGGTGCAGGACAGTCGCTTCGGAGCCAAAAGGAAACGACGAGTTGAGAAATCAGCGAGTGAGAGATGATAAAAGAAAGACAAGAGAAACGAAAGTGAGCAGAGGTGAAAAGTATGAGCCGATGAAGAACTGAGAAAAAGAAGAAAGACGGAGGGAGATGGACGGGTGAGAGGGACAGGGAGAAATGTGTGTGTGTGTCTCTGCCTGTCTGCGTATTTGTGTGACTGAGTGGTGGCGAGATTAGGAAGGCAATATCAGACTGTCCATCAATGTCACAGCGCTCGTGTCCTCTGTAAGCCATTTCATCCATCAGCCCGGAAGGCCCGGCTGCGCGCAGACGGCAGCGGCTGCCTGTTTACCGATTCTGCATGGTGACGCTCACAAATCCCTCTCTAATACCTGGTTTAGATCAGTCTATGGACGCTGCTCACTTACTTATAGAGACACACCCCAAATACAACATGCTCTATCAGTTTTCTTCTGAAAAGAAATTGCTCCAGCGTTTAACAATTGTATGTCTGTATGGTCGGGCAAATGAGACGGAGTGATAAATAATGGGCTTTAGAGGTGTTTGACTTCCAATCTTTATGCTAAGCTAGGCTAAACATGTCTTAACCAAAGTGGCCAGCCACTGTGAGACTGGTTTGTAGACTGCCCCAGAGTAACCTCATCTAGAGGAGGGAGGTTTGGCCTGACTAAGAGCTCGTACCCTGCACGTACACCCGCAACCGTGCACCTATTGGACGGTAGCAGCCGTCAATCACGCTGTATCCACGCTGTGATGCATACAGGGCTTCATCAACAAAATGCACACCACGCTGTATTGAAGAAGACTTGGGACTACAGCGAATGAGACTCCTCAGAAAAATGTTTACCGACGCTGTGAATCAAGTGAGAAGTAGGGTAATTGTTCAAAGACTTGGAACTTGGAAATTGACTTTTTTTTGCAACCAGTGGAGTCGCCCTCTGCTGGTCATTTGAGAGAATACAGGTATCAGGCACTTCCACATTGGCTTTAAAATAAAATGTTGAATATGTATTATGTGTAAAGCCAAAAGTAAAGTACAAAATATTAAGAGTAAGTTCATGTATTATCTCTATTGCGTGATGCACACTATTTTTAGGTTATTTTTGCATAACACACGGGGATATCTGAGTGCAAGACGTACAAAACATCAGCGTGCAAACCACCCAGATCAACATTTATCCATGTTAAAGTTTTGACAGGGTGATTAGAGCTCAATTAACACAAGCTTTTAATGACCGAGTCTGAGCATCACATTGTGTCAGCATGTTCTTAACACTCGTGCTAAAAAAAACCCCAAAACAATCTCAATTGCCTCCCTGTTACAAAAATCCCTTTGTAACCGCTGTCTACAAGTGCCATTGCTTTGAAAATGGAGTAAGGGCTTTTGTAGGTGACAGGTAGCTGATCCAGCTGTTGTGATTAACCCCCCAATGGAGGGTTGAATCAGTAAAATGATATCTGTTTCCATGCTCAATATGTAAATATCTTTTGCTCCTCCAGTCACATTTTGACGGACCACAAGGCATCCAGCACAAGGCCAGACTCCCTGGGGGGTCCTTCATGGCTGTTTTCTGTGCCGTTTTTTAAAATTGGCCTGGAGAAATGCGAGAGCTTTCCAGGAATATTCACAGATTACAAGCGGCTGAAACTCAAAGTCAAAATGTCCCAATTAAAACTCCACGTGCAAAAAACAGGAGCTTCAGCAGCCTGCTCTAAAAAAAAAAGCAGCTCCTGTTTACAGCATGCAGAGATATTACGCATGGTTCCACTGTAATTCTGTTGGATAAGAGGAAGAAAAAAAAGGTCATAATGGAGAAATCTGTTCATTGTACAGTGCTCATTGTGAGCGCTCTCTCTGGTTGTCTTGCTCGATGTGGAATCAGGAAACCATGTTTGTTTTCTCAGCATTTGGAGAACAACCTGTGACGAAGAGTTGGTGCTGCTTCGAACCAGGAGACTGAATGACAAAATCTCATGTTTAGTAAATGAGGGGCGGATTATTATTATTTTTTTCTCATCTTTTCATTTTGAGGCATGTCCACCCCTATTTATATGCATGCTATTTTTCTGACACTTAAATTACCGTTTTTTAGGATTTGGCCTAAACAAAGGATGTCACGAGATTTAAAATCTCTTGACACTGACATATATTGATTATAGGATAAAAGGCATTTCATAAAATTCATAAATTTTGGCCCCCACCATCACCCTCGCTGTGTGTGAGTTTCATTTTCTACCGGGAGGCCTGTCATCCATCATCTATTTTTTTGTGTGCGTGTTTACTGGTATTTGGTCGACCATGACAGCGCTTGTATGAAGCTCTGCTCTGTGCTCGAAGTCACTGATTCTCACCATTTTCTGGCGCCGCTTAGGAGAATAAGCTGGCGGGACCGCTCGCTGCTAGCCTTCAAATAAGATTTTCAACCCTAATTCTCCTCTGGGAATTTATGCATTTTCTGCTCTGTATTCACGCACACATCCGAGAGGCTCAAACGCCACAATGGTCCGAGAGCTGCAGACTATTCACACAGCTCGGAATGAAGGTGCCTTCATCAAAACGGTGTGTGCAAAGTGCTGCGTTGCAAAGGAAGACATAAACGTTTACCCACAGTGGGGTTTTTGCCCCGAGAGCGTTTCAGTTTGCCTATAAATGAATGTTGCTTAACTGTCTGGTGGTGACGATGAAGTTGATGATGGTGACGATGATGATGACACTCATGTCCTTATTACACACAAATGAGCAGAGAGTAGAAATGGTGCACAACACTGAAACCACATCTTTCGTTGTCTCTTGCTCTGCATCCTTGGTGGCAAAAAAAAAAAAAGAAGAAAAAGAATTATCCTCATTTAAAAAAAATAGTCATTAGCTATCTGATCCCCCTCTCTCTCTCTCGTCTAATCTCCATTTCTCCACGATGTTCTCTCCATTTCTATCCGTCATCAAAGTCCATTAAAGGACCGTTCATCACACAGGACGCACGATGCCGCGCAGTGACACAGGGAATAATGCATCGTTTGAGAAACGTTGGGGGCTGGTGGGGGTGAATTAGTGGCACTGATTGAGGAGCAAGTTTCCTCTGATTAATTCTGTGCTGATGGAGCGTGGAGATGCATTCCGCAGGACTCGCTCACGGTGTCACACATGGAGTGCACGTACAATCTGGGAAGAAGACGAAGAAAATAACAACGGGGCAGTAATAAAGACAAATTAAAGGAGTGTTTATTTCGCCGTCGCGTTGAATGGCTGTTGCCTTGGATACCGTGCACGTGAACTGAGAGGGTGACGGAGTGCAAAATGGGCAGTTTCTGAGAAATAGGCAGAGAGAAGTAGAGAAAGAGAGAGAAACAGCAGGACACATCGTTCAGCATTGTGCCTCTTATCGACCCCACCCGGTCATTGCTCAGGTAATGGCCGAGACTACCTACCAATTAGAAGATTAGGGACGTGGTCTATCTCACACGGACAGCTGGATGGCTGGAGAGCGGAGAGGTGACGGGAGAGTTGTGTCTGGAATTGAGGCCAGTAAGAGTCCCTCAAACACGAAAAAAGCAACATATGGCCGACAGAGCGTGGCAGTCAAAGAGAACGACGGGAGCGATTCGGGGAGATTTTCCCATCCCTGCGTTGTCCTGCTGAGTTACAAGTATTGCTAATGGGGCCTGACATCTGGCACATGAAATCCTTCAAGCACATATGCAAACACAGCCAGCAACACCTGCCTCCTGCCATCGACACTCATGCTGCAATTTCTTCCATGAGCCTCAGTCAGCACCAACCCGCAGTACGCGCAAGTTATCGGATGTCATCACGATGTCTCGACTGGCACTGTGCGTAGAAAACTTTGAATGCGTACCCCTTGGCACTGGCATCCAAAGGAAGTATTGTACTGTACTTTACTGCCTGTCCAGTACACCTTTTGTGAGCCAAAAACACATCCATGTATGCTTCGGTGGAGGTATGCTTAGTCAAATAAACACTGCTTCCCTCACTAGCTGGTAACAGAAACACTAGTTGGTCAAATTAATTATTAATGTTTTAATGATGTGCAACTGCTACGACTAAGTTGTTTCCCAGCTGCCTGTTACCGGCAGGGCTGCAGCCCCAGCAGATGCCAGCACCCCTCGACCCGTCCTAATGCCTGAACGTTGTCATTGACAACCGGCCCATCTGTCGGAGTCACATGGGCCCTCAGAAGCCCTGGGAGGAATCCCACTGCCTCCGTGGGGCCAGTGGATTGTGCAGAAAAATATTTGTACCGTTCCCCGACCAGTCGAATAGTCAACATTTTGTCATTAGACATCCCTTGGTTATACAGGTAATGTTAAGGTTGGCTACAACTAGTATAATACATATTGGTTAGCAGCGTTCCTGTAAGCCATGAGGGTATCATCAAGTGTTCATATTATGTTACAGATATAGTTAGTGGTGATAATCACCCAGTTGGATGCCATTTAACCAATGCAGAAGAGGAGGGCACAACAAGATTTAATAATCAAAACATTGTGGAAAACTTCACGGAAATATTTTAAAGGTGTTACATCTTGTGTTATTTGTTTCATGCAATGGTAGAACGATACATTTTCATAGTTTTTTTTGTCTGCTGCCATTTGTCTGGGCTCTCGAGCAGAATCTCCACTGGACTTTTAATTCACATGCTTCGTGATTTATTAGCCGTTTCGATCCATGTGCTTTCTGTTTCCATTGTACTGTGTCGTATCGATTTTGCCTCTATTGATTTGCCAACTTCTCCAACTAACTTTGGTCATATTTCAACCTTTTTTTTCCACTTTTCACTGATTCCCTTAATTGAAAATGCAAAAAATCAGGTGAATGGAGCCGCAGTAAACAATGCAGGACCCAGAAAACTGAAGCAGCTTCATGGGAGATAGCCAGAAAATTACAGTTATTATGTGCACCTGTACTTTTCCAACATGTCAAAATGTCTTGGATGGTAAAAAAGGTCTATGTACAGTATAAACCAGTGTCCAAGATGCCCTTGAATTAGAGAAGAGTAGTGACGCTTGTCTCCTCCGTCAGAGAACATGGCTGCTGCTGCTGCATGCTTCTACTCCTCGTGGGGATTGACGGAGTACAGACCCTCCTACTGTACACTCTGTACACATCACAGGACAATCTCCGCAGGAGGTTACATATGAGACCAGTTACTATCGATGATTGTCTACGGCTAGAAAGATCAATTATTGTTCTCTTTTTTTTCGCGTCATCAACACCAATGCCTCTCCGGGAAAATGGTTACTTGCGATTTTTATGCTTTTACTGCATCAACAATAGGTTGTACCTTGTACCTTGGCCTGTGTATGTGTGTGTGTGTGTGTGTGAGAGTATGCATGTGTGTATGAATGGGCGTCTGCCTATTAAAAAAACATAAATCATCACACACATTGTGATGGGTGCATGAGGTAGAAACTGAAAGACACCATATGGAGCTCCACCAGTGAGCTGTAGAAGAGCTAAATGTAGGGTGTCGGAACACACCCTCCTCCCAGTTCTCTCTCACACACACACACCCACACACACACACGCACACACACACACGCACGCACGCACGCACGCACGCACGCACGCTGTGTGACAACACAAGTGGCTTAATGACACTTAGCGTGAGATCAACTGTGGAGATGCTCTAAAAGTCACAATGAGCCAAAGCTGTTTTAGCTAATGACCCCACACACGCTCACACACCAATTTAGTTTATGGGCGTGCATGTCCACGCCCATAAACACACA
Source organism: Scophthalmus maximus (assembly GCF_022379125.1). Taxonomy (NCBI): domain Eukaryota; kingdom Metazoa; phylum Chordata; class Actinopteri; order Pleuronectiformes; family Scophthalmidae; genus Scophthalmus; species Scophthalmus maximus. The sequence goes on from NC_061516.1 coordinate 20,321,257, forward strand.
AAAAAACACGTGGGATTAATGAACTAAACACACCTTGATAGAAATTTCAAGTGTCCGGTATCCCCCCCCCCCCTTTTCATTGTGTTGTCTGCGTGATGCTTGGTTTACACACTAGTCTTGACACTTCACTCTACTGCCAATTACTTTTGGGCTCTCTCATTGCTCCGAGGGCTCTCTCTCTCTCGCCCCCTGCTATGTGTCTGCATTCATAAATGTGGGAGAGAGAGAGAGAGAGAGAGAGAGAGAGAGAGAGAGAGCATATGTGTGTGTACACAAACTTAATGTAATTTTGTGCTGTGCGTGTGTCTTTGCTAGCTGTGCCCCACTTCCTCCATCTACCCATCATGCATGGGCCCTAATGAGGCCCCTGGGAAGCTGTCCAGAGCTTGTGGTTCTCCAAAACTGCTCCTGCTCCAACTCCATTTCAAAGCTGTTGGCCGCAAGACTCCGCGGCCTTTGAACCGCGATGGTCAGTAACCAGCAGTCCGACTTTGTCATGGTCCTTACTGAAATGAACACAGATCAGATTTGGCCTATATACGCCAACGGTGCCTGAAAGAATGTTGCACACCCATTTTGCCCGCAAACACTTTTGCACGCACTGTCAAACTGCCCCGGACAGACAGAACGCTAATGCACGCGCACGCACACAAATAAATACATATTTAAAATAAGGAAATGAAGGAGCAAGAGGCTGCTAGCTGTAACTAGCAGCTTACGTTAAAGAATGTAACTTCCCCTCAGGCATTATGCTATTACTTCTGGTTCACCAACCACGCTTTTTGTTGCCCATCCTGTCCGATGCAGTTTTCTTTAAGCCCTCCCTGCTGGGAATACTCCAGGTGAAACGGGACAACTGCGATGAGCCATTTACAGCTGCTGCTCCAGACTGGGGCACTTTTAACATGGCGTAGATGCTCGGAGGGGAGTGTAAAGAGGGTGGAGCAGCGCTCAAGTTCACGTATTGTTTTTGTTTTTGCGCCGAATTCATGGGGATGAGATGTTAAACCGTCGTGAGCGAGCGCTCTCGCAGCCATCTGCGCGGAGAGAAAGCATAAATGAGAGACATTCACAATAGAGAAAGACGGTGGAGTGGTGAAACCCTGCCTAAATGCCTAAATTGAAAATGATCCCCGCTGGCCTCAGACCAAATCTCTGCAGAGCTCATCGCATCTGTTTCCTCTCTCAGCTTTTCCTCAATAATGAAGGACTAGGTGGACCATGTGGCCACCTGCTCTAAAAAAAAAAGAAAAGAAAGAAAAAAAAAAAAGAAGCCAAACAGGTCATGTAAAAAAAAGAGAGGCTGATGGAGTCGCAGATAAAGGGGCCAAGTACACAGAGTCCTGGCAGGATGGGAGAGGATTTAACACCACGATAAGGTTGTATTGATCAGATGCCTCTCAGTCTGTATACCTTTCTGAGCCAACAACAGCTTTCCTTAATCTTTTGATTCCTCGACTTTACAGTCAATCCTTTCATCACTCCGACCATCCATCCTGGACATCTGCATCGATTCTGCCCTAATCCAGAATTGCTTGTTTTTAAACCTAGACTCGGAGAACCCTCTTCGCAGTCTGCGCCCTGAAATCACCATCTTCCGTAATATTTCAGACGTCAGCCCTAGATTGTTCCCGACAGTGCACCGGTCCTCACGGTCACCTCAGTCATGCACACGCAAGGCATCCAGGCCAGGAAATTGGGCGACACGTTCACTCCCCCAAACACTTGAGAGTCAAGCTGCAGACTCCTCAGGGGAAATCAGGAGGCAGCTCCATGAATTGTTAAATTTAAGTGGTCACATGGGGCCGTGGTTCATGAGCTCCCGTGGAGCTGCGCTCACCCAAAAGGCGACGCCGAAATTTGTCATATTCACACACAGCGCGCCTTTCTCCGACGTAGGGTGACGGATGAAGCGCGCCGAATGGTTTGGGTGAGAGATATTTAACGTGTCCATCGTTCTAAGAAAACACGTTTGACCAGTAAGATCCTGTCCTGATTCTCCACCATTATCTCAGGCAGTAAATACACGCTTTTCAGATTTGTAGCTCTTCTTGTCGAGACATAGGTCGCGGTGAAAAAATGTTTTTGCTGCAAATAGAATTCATTGGTTTTGTTCGTGAGGATTAATACACAAATTCACCACCTTATCCCACCTGCCTTGTAGTTATGAGCAGCTCAGTCAGGCAGACAGTGTTGACGGTTGCAGCCGACAAGATGTGCGACTTAATTAACTGAACATTGTATCATCATAAAGTCTCAGAAACTGCCAGCCTCCTGGGATCGTTCCCTGCACCATATTGTCCCGAGTCTCCCGGGAACGACAAACAAAAACAGCAGCAGTTGGCGGCAGTGTTGTGGAAGAAAAAGTCCAAAAGGAGGAGAAAGTCGAAAACCGCGACTCTTCACGAACGTTTCCTGCACTCCGATTGAATCCGAGCCTTTAAAAAAAAAACTTCAGAAGGGGCTGCAGGCTAAATGGGGGAGCTATCTGCTAATAAGGAGGAATATGAGTCGCTGGGGGGGCCACAGATCATAGAAGGAGGCATGAATGTTTTATAAGATGAGGTGGGTGAGTGCTGTGGACGCAGCTCATGTCTTGTTGCTGGCTGTTGGTTCATGGGTCTAAATAAAGTTACATAGGTCGCTTGTCCCTCCGCTCTGATACAACCCACAGGAATCTCTACGCCGGCAGGCGTACTTGGCTTTAGTCAGCATTGAAAATGTTATATTCATACAACAACGTGCCTTTCTCTGATGTGAACAAATGTGACATGAATGTAGCTCACAGAAAGGTTCATTCTTACAAAAAAGTTTGACCGGTGTTGATCTCTTTTGTGTAATACTTCATAATTGTATCCATTGTCATTTTTATTGCTTGTTTTTATGATTTTTTTAATACATTATATATATATATATATATATATATATTTCATTATCTTAACCACCCTTCTTTTATTGTTATCTTGTAAATTATTGATTGCTTTGGTATGTATTCGTCTCTAAATCAGAGTCTTTAATTCACTCTTAACATCCTATGTTTTGTCAGTCTCCTGTAAAGCACTTTGAATTGCATTTGATTTGTTTCAAAGGTGCTACATGATTACGTTTGGCTGATTGGTTACGTTTAGACAAAGTCACTGCTTGATCATGGTTTGGGCGACGATAAGTAAGTTTTAACAGTAAACACACACGCAGTTAATATGGTTAAATAGGACAAAAAAATGATAGTTTCAAACCAGAAATGAACGGAGGGCCTTCATATCAAAGTCATTTATTTTTATGAACACATATAAGCACCCAAACCTCCACCTGACATGGACTTTGCTCCCTACCAGACGTCATCTTATTTCCTCCTTTGCATTTCTGCTAGACGTCAAGTCATAATAATAAGTACCTACAGGTGTTGTGAGCTAGAAAGAAGAGTTCGACTTTGAACAAGTGCCTAGGAAAGAGTGACAAAAGTGGGGAGAGGAGAGAAAAAAGAGACAGAGACTGAAAACCCTTCACTCCCTTATGTTGGCAGACAAGGGGGAAGAGGGGTCAGATGACGGATGGGGGAGACAGAGTGCAGACTGATAGAGGATGGATGGATGAAACAAGTGGACGGACACTGAGCAAAAGTAATGGACAGGAGAAATGAGAGGCCCGATGCTGCTAATGGAGAGAACAATTAATAACGTCATATTTTAAAAGATGAGAAATGAATGATCACTCTTGCAAAGCGATGATAATGATGGGATTCAAAAGAAAAAAAGGGGGGGGGGGGCGCAATTACACCTCCGCCTGCCAGAAGTCATGCAGACATAACTGAAACCGCCACAGAGTCGGCATCGAGTCGGGATTACTGCAGTCCTGGGGAAACATGCGCTAATCTGTGGGCAACTACATTTTCAAAGTAACCTTCCCAACCTCGTGTGTGTTGCAGATGGATAATGAGCCTACGTGTGTGTGTGTGTGTGTGTGTGTGTGTGTGTGTGTGTGACAGAGGGACACAGATAGTGGCTGCTGAGATCTCTGCATGGGCAGAGATAATGCTCGTGCAATTGTTCTGCCGATTACGGCCTGTGTGTTTGCGCCGACATCATCTGCAGATAAATCATCACTGGACACTGTGCCAGAGCATTCGTGCTTGTCAGGGGCAATATGAGCGTGCACTTTTACCACCACGCACGCGTCAATATAGCGCAACTGTTGCGTGTACACACACGTCTTCACATGTCGCGCTGATGTTCAGCGTGTAAACCCTTAAAGCATAATTTGTTTTTAAAATGTGACATTGCAACACGTCATCCAACCACGGCAGATGGCAATGGGCTGAGAACTTTCCAATGTAATACCGTTTTGTTGCACTTTTATCCCCCCGGCATATAATGCTGTGGGTAGATAGTGATTAGTGTGTCCGTCCCGTCTGTAATCATTTTGTTTACGGAGCAGAACTCGATTTACAATTATGTCATTCAGGTAGTGGAGTGGAGCCTTTTCATATCTTAAGTTTTATTTAGTTCTGTATTTCCATGGCAACGAGTTGGACGGGGCCAAATTGAGTGCAGGCTCTCATTTCCGAATTTTTCCCCAATAAGCAACAGGGAGTTAGCACACAGCGACTGTTTACGGGAGTTTGGGTATGAAGGGAATAACTTGTGATCACAGGCACTGAATCCTATTTCTTTGACTTATTTGTGCTGTAGGAGTGCCAGAATTTACACCATTTTCAGAAGTTGCCATTTTTTTTGTCCCCGACTCGAACCTGTGTCCGCCTCTCGAGTTGACATGTTGTATGTGTTGTACACGCAGAGCTACAGAATGCGTGTGGTCTGTCCTCCCTTCAACTGCTGCCTGTGTGGTCCCCAAAATGCTCTGCTGCTTCGGTCTTCTCGCTCCGTTGCTCTCATCACAAAAAAAACCCACATTGCAAGCTGTGGCTCAACTGCAGAAAATCTTAGTATATCAATTTGTATACTCTTAGAAAATGAACCAATTTCTGTGTTCATTGCAGACTCGAATTTAAAATCAAATACAATTTCAATCTGCAGCTAATAATAATAATTTAGTCAACCCTGAGGGGCCAGTAACCTTTGCATCAAAGTCATGCTGCTATTTACTCTTTTATTTACCACCGATGTGTCCTGTCCCGAAGGTATAAGCACAGGTTGACATAAACTATATAAAGAAAAAAAAGAAAAAAGAAAGATGGATGGTTAATCAATGGATGGATCAATGTTAAAGATGTTATTGAGAGGTAGTAAATATATAATTGATTGACAGCTCTGTGGATTGATGGATGGCTTATGTAACCGTCCCACCCAAAATGCAGACAATAACTAATAATGTTAAAGTAATGATGTTGACAATCGATACATACGGCTGGTTCATCCAATAAGCGTGTATTGCCACACAGTTGTGTCATGCATGTCAAAGTGGCCTCCAACTGCATCACCTTGACGTATGACCAAGAAAGACACAGATCTTCTCTACCACGAAAAGACCAATAAAAGGGAAGTGGTGAACATAAACGGTAACAGCGTGAGCACTGGTGGCCTGGTTGGCGTTCAGCGCGGGCTTCGACAGACGGACCAGAGTAGGTCGGTTCCTCGGATAAAAAGGATCATCAATTTGCGCTTGATGAATGTTTCAGAGACGAGTCTGGATATGATGGTTTGAGAGTGATTATTTGCACAAGTATTTTTTAATGAATGGTAAAAGAGGCTGGGGCCTGTTAGGGTTAGAGAATAAAGAAAATCTCTCAAACTAAAACTTTTTGAACATTTGGAAATGAGGCTCGATTAATAATCAGTGGTCTTAAAGAGGAAACGTTTCACCGAGCCTGCTCTGAAGTGTTCAGTGTCCCCATTGTTAGAGTTAGTTTGTGCAAGTGAGGACAGGGGACTGCTGGTCTAATTAGTTCCTTTTGTCCATGTTAAAACTGTGTAAAACTTCCCGAAAAGGAACATTACCAACTCTTCTAACTATGTTTCTTCCTCTTGCTGATTTGCATCCCACTTTTCTCCAACTGCTGCTACGCAGAATAAAAGCCAGTGCCGGTATGTGTTGTATGTATATTTCGACACACTGTTTTGGATCACGCTGGCTGCGAATGAGACGCACACTGAAGCTGCTCTCAGACATACACTGAAGTCGGGATCTTTTTTTCTGAACGTCTCCCAAGGGGCTGTAAGTGAGAACGTAAATGTTACTCTGGGCGTTTTCCAGAACTTTTTCGTGCCAGCTCCAAATTAGGATTTCTGGAGAATGTCCAAGTGAGCCCAATGGGAGAACACAACAAGAAAATCTCTGGAGGACTCACTGCTCTATCCAGGTGTCAACCCTCGGCATGAATGTTCTGGAAATGTTGCTGCTGTTGGGAACACATCGGACCCAGACGATCTCCTGCTGTGTTCTTCATGTGCGAACGGCAAATAAGTGAATGTCTGAAAACATCTTAAATCACTTTACTGTACAGAAAGAGTAAGGAATAGAAAGAGTAAGAGGGCAGGAAATGTGCTCACTAGAAAAATGGAAACACCTATTTCTACATAGTGTCACTCTCTGGAGCGAAATGTAACACCTGCTTGAAGGGAAGAGAAGTAGTTTCAGTTCGCAAGAAAAAAACTAAAACCAGCATGACTGGAGAGACGCACTCACTGACGCGCTCTGTCCTTAAATACAGCGGTGAGAAAATGAAGAGGTGGTTGTTTTAAGAAGCTGAACAGTCTAACACATCATTTCACGCTGCCTTGCAAGGGACCAATTGTGCTGCATCAAGAGAAAGACATGGAGAAAAAGAGAGAGAGAAGAGAGAAGAGAGAGAGAGAGAGAGAGAGAGAGAAGGGGATAGGGAGTAGAAGTGCTTAATTCTTGTTATCTATTGTGCCAACCTTGCAATAAAAGCTCGAACCCACAAACGGCTCAGAAATGCTCACTTCTTGCATTCTGAATATGCAGCGAGTTTCATTAGACAGCTGACATCTTTGTCCAGACTTCCTTCCCGGGGCCAGGGACAGTTTAATCAATATCTTTCCCACTGCTACGAACCAAAGATGTAAAGCAAGGTCCTCCGCGGTTCACACTTCTGACCGGACCAGTGTCTGTCATGTTGAAGTGTCCCTGGGCAAGACGCTGACTAACAGCCGACATTCATTGCTGTTCTTTTGACCCCGGTGGAAGGCAAATGAAGGAGGAGTCGCCTTGTGGGGATAAACACATTATCGCACTTTTATTACGTTTAACCTGTGAAGACATGGGGTTGTGCCTTAGCGCTGGGAGCTTGCTCCGCTGCCGATGAAAAGAAGGCCGACTTTGTGAGCAGAAAGAGCGTTTTGAAATAACAACCATTTAACGTCAGCGTTATCAGCTCTGAACAAGAGAATAGACTCATATGCCCGGAAAGTCCAGCCAGCGTCTCATTCTCCTCCCTTTCTGATTGATTCTCTATGGCGCTACAGACACTGTCTTTCTCTCATCTCTCTCACTTTGTTTTCGCGAGGGGAGTCTGATCCTTCAGTCACATAATCTCAACTTTCCTCGGGATTGTAGTTATACCATAAGAGAGTTGAAATCCATCAGTAATTCAGTTTCAAATTGTAGCATGGCAGTCGATCAAAGCCACTTGCTTTCTGATTGTAGAAAAGAACAGAAACTGAACTGTTCTGTAACCACACGATTTAAGGATTATAGATACAATGGATTATACAGAGAGGCTTGTGGTTCATATTTTAAATTTGTTGTATGATATCATTGTGACACCCTTTGACAAAGACCTTAGGTCATGTGAAAAAAGCATGTACATTCAGCATTATTAAATAGAAGCATCCAAAACTGGGTTGAGTCAATACCAGAATAGGCTTAAAATTTGGGTGATCTTGAATATTGAATTTATTTACATACCTTTTAATAGAGTGGTCTATTTGGGCTGAAACTTGGCCTTTCTTTTAACTAAAGTACAAATTTGAGCTTGCTAATTGATAGAGCTCATTTTTTTAAAAACTCTTTTATTGTCCAGTTAAAGGTGTAAAACTATTTTTGCCATTGCTACATAGAGTTCAGCGTCAAACTTCCTTTTTTTTTTTACTCACCCAGAGCTGTCTCCAGCAGTGGAAAGTGTAAAAGTGGCAGAGTGATGGGACTCAAACGCAGAGGATACTCAGGAGAGAGAGGATCAGGCAAAAAAAAGTTCAAGTGATCATACCCAGGGAGTCGGAACAGAACAGGCGATCAAAACCAGACAAGGAGCAGGCAAAAAAAAATCCAATCTGCTCCCGCTGTTATCTTCCTGTCCCTGTCTGCTGACATGTGTAGAAATTACTATGACTTTGACTGAACAGTGCATGGAGTCTGGTAAAGGCCCTCTAAAGCTGCATGGGCTCCCAATGCAGGGGCCGGTGGCACAAACTGGTGTTTACTAAGACAATAACTAATAATGTTAAGACTGGTCTTAACTGCTGAGACCGCCTTGATTTAGACCAGTCTTTAGAATGGACTTAAGGCCGGTTGCAACAGCTGGACTCATGACTTAACTATGCCTGGTCTTGGCGATGCGCGTTCATGCGACCACAAAATTTTGTGCAGATTGACCATGATGGCCGTGACTGACGATGGTCAGAGCGATCCCCAGGGAGCAATGCACCGGAACAGTAGCTTGTTTCGCCGTTTCAAAAGGTCTTTCATGTTGAGCAGCTGACGGTGATGCTAACAACGTGAGCTTGGCAACGCTGTCAGCTGGTGGACTCGTCTCTGTCATTGGTTCCGCTCGGAAAGTACTGACGTAATCGTCCAGATTCGAAATCCTAAATATCAAACATTATTATCATCCGGGTTCCCCCCGATGATTCTGCTGGTCAGTTCGGGGGGTTTTAAGAATGGCTCTGTTGACCCCTCACACTACCAGATAATCTGGGCCGAACATCTGTACCGACCAAGGTTCCAGATCTTTCCTCAGATTCTTTGGGGGTGGTGTTAAATCGGCCCCGAAATTCCTGCAGTCTGAGCCCATCTAAAGAGCTGTCTCTGTACTGCAGCAAACCATATTCTGTTTAGTGTAATATAGTTTTAGTTCTTAGCCAACATTGAGTGACACTAGCAAGACGTTAATGGATATATTATGTAATGGAGTCCCTGAGATTTACGAGTGCATTAGTGTTCTTTGATACTTTACTCGTTTAGCACCAATGTTCACCTTCTGACAGAGGGACACACCGTTTTGAGTCCGCCAAATTCATTTTCTCATGCAGCCTTTTATGCAACATGTTCTGATGTTTCTGAAGGTTTAAAGCCAAACGATTAGTGAAGTGAATAGCCTAACTGAATAGAATTGGATGACATTAGGCCTGGTTCAGGGAAGGTCGATAAACAGTAAAAGTTCTTTGCGATGCTTCATCCCAAAAAAAGACAGTGTCTGAGAGTGCACAGATGATAATCTGTGAGAGAACCAGGTTTGGTTTAGAGCTGCTTTTACCGTTAGCTGGCCATAATGTGGTTTCCCCAAGCTAATTTGCATCTTTCCCCCAAAAAATGACCTGATCTGCTTTCTGTTCAGTGCTAATTTGTCAATAATTGTTCCACTGAAGTGTCTTTGTGAATCTGAAACATGAAACCTTTATCGGGGCTGTTGTCATGCCAGGAGGAAGAGCATATGGGCTGTCTGGTAGTTGGAGAGAATGAATCGAGAAGGCAGAGAAGATAAACCTCAAACTGTGAGAGAAAGAGGGGAAGAAGGGAGAGGGAGCGAGGCGGCGCAGCTGGGTCGGAGAGGGAGTGACAGATAGGAGAGGTTTATTTGTTTTTGTTGTGCCAACATCATTTATCTCCAGTGAACAGCCTCCCAGTGCTGAGAGGCTGCATGACAGAAATCAATCAGAGGCCAATCGTCCATACACTTCCACTGATGCGGCGACCCATCGATACAGGCATTAAGAGAGGGATGGTGGAGGGGAGACAGAGGAAGGCGAAAAGTAGAGGTAAAAGACGGGATGCGTGGCACCACCAATTAGTGAAAAGAGAAGACTGGCAGAAAACGAGGAAAGTCGTTTTTGTTTTTTTTAACCCTAAATTAATGTTTTACATGTTTTACTGCGGATTCAAATGTCAGTCAAAGGTCCTTTCATATTTGTTTGACCACAGAAGCCTAGAGCAGCTGCAGGCTTTGCTTTTGCTTGCAGCTCTGTTTAAGAAGAAAATCCTCCTTATTTCTATCCCCCAGTATGAGCCAAACAGAAAGGGGAAAGTATTGGAATCTATTTGGACTCAACATGCTGTATTTTGTGAACAAAAGCGTTGACTCGTGCTGCGTGAGCCGTTGACATACATTTGAAAGTGTATTTTTTGTGCTTTTTGGACCCCTAAATTACAAATTTGGCAGTGGGGTTTAAGGGAAGGACACTTATCAGAATTACAGAATCGGAGCGGTTGATTAGCTATTGTTTGGAGTCGCTGCTTTTCTCCAGAGGGCGCACGGCTTCACATGGTTCACGGATAATAGGGCCAGAGTTTGGTGAGTAGTTGGGTTCTTGCCAATCTTCAACCACTCTGCCCGAGAGAAAGTCTCGCCTTTTGCGAGTCCAAAATCAGTGTGACAAAGCAGCACTTAAAGATTTCTACGGGTACACCAGGTGCGATATCAGTCAACAACTATAACACCCAATGTGTCGCCGTTGAGGCGTAGTGTGTAGCAAAGTTTTCCGTGGAAAGCTCAGCGGATTTCAGACGCGCACTGAAGTTTTGACATTTTCCTGAAATGTGGCTGTCTGGCTCGGACAGTCTCCTGTTGCTTTTGTGTGAAAGGCAAACTCTGGGAAATGTTCATTTCTGAAAACAGCTCTTGTGTGATGATCAGAAATATTGACATAGAATGAAACTGGCTACATTTATCAGACGACATGTTACACGAGTGTCAATCGGCAGACGTTCAAACAACAGCTGACATGAGGACATAACTTGAGAAAATTGGGTTTGTATGTGTGTGTGTGGGTGATTTTTTGTCTTTTTTTGCGTGCAGTGTGCGTGTCTGTGTGTTTGTGTGTGAGTGTGTTTGTTCCATTTGATTGTGAGCGTAGTGTAACTCAGCCAGGTCTTCTTACTGACCATAACTGACACAAGTTGTTGAGGTCCCTGCTGAGATCAATACAGCCGAGCCAGGAGCACCTGTCAGAACACATTGTCAGAGTGTGTGTGTGTGTGTGTGTGTGTGTGTATGTGTGTGTATGTAACAGCATGTGACGGTCATTAGACTTCAGTCAGACAACCTGCTCATTCCCCCTGGAAGAGAAACAACATGCGATCACACGCTGCGCATACAGTATAAGACAACAGACACACAGAGAGCAGTAGTGTGTGTACTGAGTGATGCTGGCCAGAGGCACAGCCGACAGTCTGACACCTCTGATGACACGAATGGGAACCCCACCTGACAACAGCCTCCCTTTTTCTGCCCAACAGCAGGCAGATAATAAATCCAAGGCCAATGTCGCTTCCACACTGAGGGATGACCATCGGCAAAACACACACGTGCACGAGCGCATGCGCACGCACACACACACACACACACACACACACACACACACACACACAGCTACATGTATGATTTATGTGAAGGAAAGACTGCAGTGAAGAAAAACAAACTGACCTACATCTGGCTCTCACATACAGTATGGGGCATCAACTCACACATTGTACTCTATGTACGTGGAATGGCAAAGCGGTATGTGTTTGTATACATTCCCATGTGCATGCACACACACACACACACACACACACACACACACACACACACACACACACAAACACACACACACACAAACACAAACACGCTCTCAGCCCTGAAGCAAAGTATGACCTTATCCTAACATGTGAGCTCAGGATGTCACAGTATACTGTATACCAGGCCCACACACACACACACACACACACGCACGCACACACACACACACACACACACACACACACACACACACACACACACACACACACACACACACACACACACACACACACACACACACACACACACACACACACACACACACACACACACACACACACACACACACACACACACACACACACACACACACAGATAACACACACACACACACACGCGCACGCATGCACGCACACATGCACGCACGCACACATGCACGCGCGCGGTATGTGTAGAAATACACCGTTTGGTATTAAAGACAGAGAAGCACCTTTACACAAACTGACAGATTTCATGAGCAAAGTTACTTTTTTTGGACCACTTTTATTTTCTCTGCACTACACTGAATAACAAGCACACCCCACAAAAAAATCTACGGCAGACTAGACTTTTATTTGTTTATTTGTAAGCCGACAATGCCCTTTCAGTTTCCAGTAATTCCTGCATCCAATTTTACACAGCAAATGCAATCTCACACAAGAGCTGCTCAACGCAACTAAAATCTCCTCACTTGGTCCCAGGAGCAGTTTGGAGATAAAGTGCCTTGCTCGAGGCCTTAAGGCAAGAACTCCTGGATCACTTATGTGTCCATGTGAATCAGCTACCTCCTTGTCACACAGCCACTTCTCCAACCTTTAATACTGCAGGGTTGTTGTTGGGTTTTTTGTATTAACTAATGCAGGAGATCTGTTGGAGACTGCACCAACAAAAGTACTGTACAACATAGAGCTATATACAGTCTAGTTTAAACATATTTGTGACATTGAGGAAAAGAAATTAAACTGTAAATCTGAATAGAATCCATTAAACAATATATCCCTGCCGCAGCCTCGTGTTGATTGAGCAAGCAATGAGTGGGTGGAATGATTTCATGATCTAACTGTTAACAGTATCGCGAGTTGCGAAACAAATAGTGCTTTTATGCAATTTGTACACATTCTCGCAGTACTGGTACTGCCTCCCCCTCGCCTCCTGTGATTGATTTAACGTCTTTCCAAAAAATGCTGACATGCACATAGGGTGTGATTGACAGGAAGGGGAGATACCCTCTCCCCAAGTCCTCTCCTGACTTGTATGAACAATGAATCTCTGGTCATTTTTTTGGAGTGAGTGGATCATTTGGGTGGAGAGTCGTCTATTTGTCGTCGAGAGAAAAATGTCAATTTCATGGCATTTTGAAAACTGAAATACCTCGTCCGTGACAGGAAATTGCCACTTTACCAATAATTATATCGAAATGGACTCTGTTTGAGTTAGAGCTGCACATAAATGCTACCAGTTATACAGCAACCCCCCCCCCCCCAACATAATGTGCCACACCACCGACTTAAACAGTACATGGACAAGATATTGGCCTATTAAATGGACTGCTCAGGAACGATGCAAGGGGATTCATCACAATCCCTGCAGCTTAAATGACCGCACGGGCAGACGAACAAGCAAACTTTAAATAACAAATGTCCGCCAGAGTGATGAATGCGGGCATCCTTTGAGCCACTCATTAACAATATGCCTCATTCCTTCTCAATACAATTACAATCAAACGGTTTGTGCAGCAGCCGTAGCCTTTCAAACTCTGAAACCTTGACCTTTAATTATGGCACCTCCGTCAGTGTTAATTCAGAGGCTCCGGGCCACATCGCCACAATGCATCATTCCGCCACGGTTAAGCAAATTTGCATTAGAGTTGTCTGATATATCGAGCTTGAGGCAAAGGCAAATGTTTCAAGCCTTGAATTGCTGCATTAGAAAAACGGCGTATTGCTTATTTCAAAATGAAACTAGTGGCGTTAACGCAGTATAACCTGACATGGTTTGTGTGAACCCGACCAGGATTTTCAGCGAACCTAAATATACTCAACATAAAGTGTGGTTTGATTTTCAAATAAATTGACCTTTAAACCAAATCGATGGTTTGAGTAAATGAAGATTCACACATTTACATTTTTTTCTATCATCGGGGAGCTTGTGCTCCAACTCATACGACGAAGTGTGTCGTTTCTATCGATTTTCCAAAACTCTAGGGCCATTTTTCAGGACACCAACTTTGAGTCTGCATCTCATTAATCAGAGGGGCCCCCTATTCACTCACGACATTAATTACTGTGACTCGTGCGTCCCTATAGACAAAGGTTTTTTACCTGCAAAACACCCTTTGTAGTATGACAACCCTTTTTATATGGTGTCTTCGTCTTGGACCTGTGTATATATATGTGCATGCACATGACAGCCCTAAATGCCGGTGGTAATCAAAGAGATCCAGAGCTGGTATGAGCGACAAAGAAGAGTTGTGTTCTATTTCTGTCACTGCCTTTGATGGGAGATGTTTAGCTCATATACAGTTGGCTGCAGTGTATGTGCTTGCACATTAGGTACTGTACTGAAGACTTCAAGTCTTCCTGCCATCTAGACTAACAGTGGAAATCAGTGTCAAAGATATTTCTCTTCTATTCATACTCCCATAAATGTAGTCGTGATACATGGTCGCCATTCACGAGTGGTACTCGGAGGAACAAATATTGGTTGGATGAATCAATTTCTGCTCTGCTGCGTCTCTATAAACAAGCCAAATATGCTGCTGAGGGCAAAGTGAATTAAAAGCAGGGGGACATTTATTTCAAGCAGTGTTATTTATAGTCCTGCACTATCTTCTTTGTAGTGAAATGCTCAGCAGCAACATAAAAGGAAACGGGGCTACTATTGAACTTGATGAATAGAGGATGCATGAAAAGCAGAAACCTGTGCTTGTGTGTGTGTGTGTGTGTGTGTGTGTGTGTGTGTGTGGTAAATGGTGAGGGTCAAGGCTCTGAATCATAAGCTGGGGCAGCGTTGCGCATGTATGTGTGTGTGTGTGTGTGTGTTTGCCTAAAGGGTTTTGATCTTTCTCCCTCCACTAAACAGCGCAGAGTCCATCAGCAACAGATACCCCTTCAATTATTCAGGAGGTTGAAAAATAAATGGCTGTTTCCTGCAGCGAGGGGTGTGGTGCCGCTTTGGTCTCCCTGAATCTTTCAGCCTACTGTACCCGCACACAGAGGTTAGGCTGGGCAATTGATTCCATTCAGCGATGATTATGCCTACCGGGTGGCTTTCTTTCAAGTCTCCAATGAATCCTAACACTATTATTCATCTAACACTAATGTTCCCATATCATTTTTACTTGGAAGTGTTCCGGTTGTGCCTTGCATTTCGCCCAACGTTAGCTGGAATTGGCCTCACGGTCTTTAAATTGAAAGATAGACAATTTCCGTTACTGTAAATACATGCAGACTATGTAAGTCTGGAATATAAAGTAGCTGCAGAAGGTTTTAGCGCCTCTACTTGTTCCATGTGACAGCATGGATCTATGAGGGTAGTTCAACAATACGGACTTGTCACAGTCAACTAGCTCATCAGTTCCATGATTAGACTGGAAGCAAGCCAGTTGTCCCCGATGTCATGTAACTTTGTTCCTGGGTAAAGGAACTTGGCATAAGCTGACTTTCCGTCTTTGTCTGTCGTCAGGGGTCCTTACTTTTCCATTCTTCTCCTGTCTGACTACTTTGTGCCTCTCTTTGTGCTACTGTCTCATTTCTCTCTCTCATGATGACTGGCCAGGAGGAAAGAAAGGGTGGGGGGAAAATAGCTCTGCGAAGGATCTAATGTTAGCTCCCTCTCTGCCCCTCTCTCTCTGCAGGTGGTACGTCACGTTGGTCCTCCCCTCCATGTGACTGCTGCTGCAAGAACCACAAGGGCGACGGCGAAGGCGAGAGTGGCACCTCCTTTAACGAGCTTTCCACCTCCAGTTCTGAGAGCCAGTCAGAGGCTAGCTCTCCGCAGGGAACAATCATCTGTGGGCCGGTCAGCCGCCAGCCACACGCCCACGTTCAAACCCTGGACCGGCCACTGAAAAAGGGCCCCGTAGCCATGCTCCAGCAGTCCGACCAGCGGCGGAAGAGTGACTTGCTGCGCACGCTGACGGCGAGCTCCCGCGACACCAGCACCTGCAAGAAAAGGCCGGCAAAAGAGAAGCTGACGGCCGAAGAGGAGCTGGACAAGTGCATTCAAGACTTCCGCAAGATCAAGATCCCTGAGCGGTTCCCCGAAAGGAAGTACATGTGGCAGGCTGACCTGCTGAGGAAGTACCGCCTCTGAGCCAGGAAACACGAGAGAGGGAGCAGAAACATGAGGCCAAGGATCAGTTTACATGTTTTTTTGATCATGACTTTTGCAACAAAAGCAAGAAAAAATATAAAACTCATACGAATCCAGTTCCTGAGGGACATTCCAATGATTTCTCAGTAGGTTAAAAGATGGAATGAAGCATAAAAAACAGACTCTTATTCACATATGTATGGGTGTGTGTGTGTGTGTGTGTGTAGATTAGGCCTACTGTAGGTATTGTAAGTATGTGCTGTACTTCGCTGAATGCTTCGGAGCTTTGAATAATTTATCATTAAGGCCCAATCGAAGAGGGCAAAAGACATCCTTAATGAACCCATCAATGACTCCAAGGCTTGCAAATGGCTACATTGGGATTTACTGCGGGTTACTGCACAAACTGTCATCTGTCATCATTCCACGAAAGAAAACCAACACTGGAGCCACAGTTTAAGTCCACAAAGACAAACAGTGATTTAGTATGTGAATGTGTGTGTTTATGTGTGGGAATGTGTTCGCACCCAGGTGGCCTAGAGGTCACAGATAAATCTGCATCGAGACCTATTAATAATGCATGCTGTCCCGACAGTGCTCTCACTATAAATACACTCAAAGGTCTCTGCTGCCAGGGAAGTGTAAACAGCTGGGTCAATTACTTTACTTTTTTTGCCGACATCTGTGGACCTCGGAGGCGGGAGGAGGCACGATCTCATCGGCACCACGATTCATTTTCTTCTTATAATATCATTTATATTGCACACGTACCCCGAGCGAATCAAATTGCCGTGCAGCGCATTGATTTTTTTTGCTGTGTCGGCGCGATGTAGAGCAATACCCCGGGTTACTGTGTTGGAGGTAAGTGAAAGAGTCAAGGATTCAATATGATGGCCACGCCATGGGGAAATACAGAGGTTCAATAAAGAAAAGTCCTGATTCAACGCACCTGTACACACACTTTTTCCATTTATATCACAGGCTTTTAGCCCTCTTTACGCTACCACGCACTCACAAACATTCATTCCCACATACAGACATGTGGCGTGATCAATTGTGAGGTCATGCAAACCATCCTCAATGTGACACCTGCAGTGAACACAGCCAGAATGGGACCGAATTGCTATATTTGCAAACCCCGGTCACGGCAGACGGATGCTTTCTGCACCGACTGGTGACACGTTCATCAATACTTATTGACGTCAGGGTGCGGTGATACAGCAGATATAGCTGTGGCTCTTGTTTACAGTTATTAATGAAGCCCCGGGGTCACTGATCAAGACAAGCTGTTCATGTATTCAGTGAAAATTAGCCATCATTCATGTGTTCACTTATGTCCTCTTGGCTCTGACAGGGTCAGTGGGATGTGTTGCAACGTGGTTACAGAAACAAACACTGCAGTGATTTAAAAGAGCACAATTTAAATTTCCTACCAGGCTGTTTCAAATTTGTTTAATGCTCTTGTTGGAACATATACTGACGGAAGGATTTAGAATACATGTCACAGTGCAAATTTAAGGACTGACTCCAGTAAATGGCGAAAGCACACAGACATCCACCGATGCTGGAACCATCAATAAACAGACATTTCTTCTTAGAGTAATGACGAAAAACTTTTCAACAATTGTTGTCAGGTTGATTACGTATTTTACAGGTAGTGTTATTAATATCACAATCTCTGTTTTAGGAGAGAACATATATGAAAAGATTGGACTTGTACAACAGTCAAAACAACAAAGGAAACAAATGCATGACTGCATTAGAGTTGAAGATGTTAGACTCTTTTATCGCTACACAAAAATCTGATGTTAAT
Organism: Scophthalmus maximus; assembly: GCF_022379125.1. Classification (NCBI taxonomy): domain Eukaryota; kingdom Metazoa; phylum Chordata; class Actinopteri; order Pleuronectiformes; family Scophthalmidae; genus Scophthalmus; species Scophthalmus maximus. The sequence continues at coordinate 20,339,115 of NC_061516.1, forward strand.
GTTTTTGTAACTGAGGCCGTCTGGGGCACATAAAAGGCATGCTGCTACTTCAAATACTGTAGAGGGAGGCTTTTCGAAACCCTCAGCACGTCAAATGTATGAGAGAAACTTGTGTTCAGATTTCAGATTTGACTTTCTGTGAGAAGAGGTAGCTGAAGGAGACGACTGGTAAATCAACTGCTTGCAAATACATGCGTTTGTTGATCACAGCTTCAGGTAAAAATTAAAGGTATCTATGAATTGTGTGATAGACAGCGATGATGAAAAATGTAGTGTGAGTTATTGATGAAAATTCATAATAACCCTCTTGGTAGCAGAAGGAGAAGGAAAGCATATTCTATTACTGAAAAATTTGATTGAACTTATATATTTGTTGTAAAAGCTTGTGAAGGTGCAGAGGAGTGGGCTTTACAAACAATCGCAGCTTTTTGCAAAGCACAAATTACACAGTTTAACCCAAAGCACATCCAAATATTAAAATATACAAAATATATAATTACTTAAAGATCACTTTATTTAAAAATTTCCCTGATATGTTAATAAAAACAGATACTTACGAAATGTTTTATTATAATTATTTTTCTATTGAAAGAGCTTTGGAATACTATATAACCAAATGCCCTTATTCTTCCCTTAAAATTGATTTCTGTGAGAAAAGTGGGTCGCAGGTTGTGAGAAGTTTCCAGTTCTATTCAGTAGTGCACATATGTCTGCTATGGTTTTATAGTAAACAGTAATATGGTGTCAATAGGTGCTAGATACAAACCAACCATTTTCCTCATGTCAATACAAGGAATATTACTTATTTTTCTACGTTGCTGGAATATTACATTTTCATTTGAAAGCAATTTATCTTATCAGTTTAAGTTGAAATATGTTAATCCAGACTAAATATCATATGTAAATAAAAACCATAAATCACACCTAACCAGAATAATGTATTATACTCTTTGTATATAACATGCAAAGCCGTGAGGCGTGGCTGCAGCTCTGTTCTTAGTGATGCAGTAGCCTGACGCTTATGTAATACAGGCATTCTTGTTTTATCATTTGGAGTGTCAGGCCATCGGGGATGAGGAAAAAATAATACACACCCATAACATATATATTTATCAGGATAACAAATGATGAGCTCTTTTTTTTTCAAGACAACAGTGTCATAAATGGACTGTCAGTACATTTGTCCGATGGTGCCACAGAGGAAGTCACTAGTCACCCAAACCTTCCAGTGACTCAATTATGTTTAGTCCTTTAAAAAACTGCCAAAACAAAAATAAATGCATGTTCAAAATTTAAAACTATACAACATTAACCCTGGATTTCTTTTTTTTCTTTTTTTGTTACCGTCAGAAATTGTTAGGACGGTGATATTTTTTGTTCTTTTGGCTCTGTACGCTGGAACATTTGATTTGAAATTAAACTGTGGACGAAAAGTGATGACTTTAACAGTCTTTGCTTTGCTTTTTGCTGTCAAACTTTTCCCCAAGTTATAGGACAAGGCAGGACAATGATTCTTAACATCCATTCATTTAAGGAACAAGGAAGAAAAAAAAAGTTTCTACGAGCAAATACTTCTTGTATGATGATCAAGTTGCTCATTTATTGTCAATCCAACCAATGATGCATTTTACTGACGAGGACCGTAAATAAGGGAAGACAGCGGCTGTAAAGGCCTAACTAGTTCACACCAAACGTGGCACAAATTTGTCACGCGATGATGTTACACACAAATGCAATGCAAGACGCGAATAATGCAAAATTTGCTTCACTCGCTCAAGTTGAAAATTTGGAACTCGAGCGGAATATTCGCGTGACGTGATGCTGCGAAAGTCAGATCCTCCCTACGTCAATAACCTCCGCGTATGACAGAATGGATGGATATACTGTGGTTGTGTTCGCTCTTGTTACTCCCAAACCCGCACAAGATGGTGTGAACGCAATGTAAATACCCTCAGGTTAACGCAAAGGTGAGATTCTGGGATTGGTTGCATGAACTGGTCTTATGCCTGAGAGTTTTGGCATTACGCGAGAGGATGACATATGTGGTTGGCCAAAATTACATTTGATATTAATGAATAGGCCACAGTGATTGCTTTTCCCATCATCATTAATGGAGATCATTGTCTATCGGTACGTAATTGGGCGTTCACAAAACCAGACGAAGTTGAGACTAGTTTTAAATTTGGTTGGTGGAGCCGATGTTAACTAAGGCAGATTTAGCAGAAAAGACCAGTAAAGTCTTAGTGGAGACAAAAGTTAGTGAAACTGGGCCCAGAACTTTAAGGTCAAATCGAATGTGCTAGAGCGCAGAGACAACACACCTTGAGATCAATACAGGCCGGAAAACAGTTTTCCAGGTTGATTTTAATGATGATTTTTCATGATAGATTTGTCCCCTTTTCCCATTAATTTGATAAGCGATAGAAGTCTTTGATTTTCAAGGCGGGATCACTGCATAGCACTTTTGCAAATGTTGTTCCAAAGTTATTTTCGACACCTTCAATACTTCGTCATGCGGTGTTCAAAATCCAGTTTAAGTGACAAAGCAAGCTGTTATTGTAGGGATCCTGTTTGCTTGACCCTGCCTGCCTTTTTAAAAAAATGTGTTGGGTTTGTTTACTTTGAGATGATTCAACAACAGGGTGCATCAGTCACGGAGATGATTAGACATTGGATACGATTAGAAATGCTTTTGAACAGACACGCAGTGAAAATACCAAGACACCTGGAGGCCTTCTAGAGTAGACTACAGCTGTATTTGCACAATGTATAAAAGTAGATAAAGACACACAAACAAGAAAGTATTTGAAAAAGAGATAACTATGTCAACAATAAACTTAAATGCACAATGCAGCCACAAATAGTGTGTCTGTCATATGAGAGAAAGATTCAAACATTTGTTGTATTCAATTTTCACCTTCAGAGCATGTGCAGTGATATTCAGTTATTTGGGCCATTACATGAACAACGGATGATGTAAATCTTATTGACAAAGAATGACTGGGTGTCGTCTAGTTTTTTTGTCAAATGTGATGTTTGAAAAAGGTGGAGAGACTGAACTGATGTTAAACTTGTCAATTTCTGTTATTTTGGAGTGACCGGCTACAGTCTGTGATTTTCTTTCCTCAAGTCCTGATCGTGCCCTGCAAGTGAAGCCTGTGCACACGATTACGGGCGCTGTTATTTTCCTCTTGCCTTTGATGAGCCTGCGAAACCACAAAGAAAAATCACATTGTTCGGATACCACCACGTTAGACCCAGCACACACTGTTCGAAAGACAAAGGGACGTCTGTTTTGATGTATGTTGTTCTGACGCAAAAGAGGAAGAAAAAAAACAAGAAGAAAAAATGGTTCAGAAACATTGTGAGCATGTTGGTATACAAAACTTATAACAGATTTAACTTAGTCTGTTTGTGTGAAAAAGATTGTGTCACAAACCGATATTTAACAGAAAAAAAAAGAAAAACTTGCAAAAAAAGGAAGAAAAAAAAAAGATAAGCACAAATGTGTTGATAGTGTCTGCTGTTCCTCCACAGTTATATAACATTATCAAATAAAAAGCCAACTCTGCGGCGGGACATGAGCGGGACCGAGCTTCTGCAAAACAGAGGGATTCTCACCAGAGGCATACAGCTGTGGAATACTTGTTTCAGCATTAATCATCTCTGCCAAATACTACTTGGGCAGCTGATTCATGTAAATCTGACCGCCAGCGCCTTTCTGACCTTTACAGTAAATTAAACTTAGATTAATCAAATTGATAATGAACTGTCAACAACTAAACATCTGTGGTGAGAGTTGCCCTGTTCTCCAGGTGTGACGTCCCGTCGCTGTGTCTGCCTCTAGAGGCAAAACAGTTCATCTGAGAGTGTTTAGATACGAAGCATAGTCTAGTAATTTTGAAAATGTATGAGTACAATGAATAAAAAAGACATTCTGTACAGCGACCTATGAGTTGTATTTATTCTCAGTGTATTGCGAGGTGGATTTTAATCAAGGAAGTGCATTTGTTTGGATTCTCAACGGCTTTCACCGTAGCAGTGGGATTGGAGGTCAAGACAGAGAGCAGCGTTATGAAATTAGTCAGTATTCATTTGCGATTAATACTTCATTCATGACTGGAAGACAGATGAGCTGCATCTCAGTCGTATTTTTAATGACATCACGAAAATAGCCAAGTATAGCAGTGCACTGTAAAAAACGGGAAAGAGTTTACAGGGTGTTGAAATGATTGGACACTGGTTGCAGAATATCAGCATTTGTGTTAAGTTCATAGTTGAGGAACCTGGAATTCCTGCATCTGTCCGGGTTTAATCAAAACCACGTCATATATATTTCATCAAATCAGCCAAACGCTCTGCATACAGCCATAGCACAACAAGATGTTTTTTTTATGAGTTTCAGGGAGTGTAATCATTTCATGAAATAAAATAACATTTGTATTGACATTAGTGAAGGAATATTTTCTGTGGACTGTGTCGAAAACCCCTTTCTTTTACTACATAGTGTAGTGACAATTTCTGTTTATCATATAAAAACAGTGAATAAGTGAACTAGACAATGATTTCAGAAAAAGGCCACAGATTAAGATCCCACATTCATCATATTGTCCAGGTAAAAGAGTTGCTCATAAAGGACATTGTTTATCATTTGCAAAATGTGTTTTTTTTTTTTCTTCTTTTCTCTTACAGGTTAAAGTGGAACTCGAACCTTCAACTAGACCGTCTAAGCGAAGCAGGCCCAGTTAAAAGCCTTCACTTAAAGGTCAGGGGGAAGTACAGCTGCCAACAGACTGACAGTAAGAGGGGGAAAACAAACAAGAAGGCTGGCAGTATCGAACAGCTCGAGCATGAACAGTAGGCGAGTAATCAGACAGGCAACAGAGGTAACTGGCCCACTGCACTGTGCTGCATGAACCGTGGGGCCAATGAGGAAATGAAAGGCAGCTATGTGTGGAGGGTGATTTAATCGGGTGACATGCTTGATGAATGGGCAGGTGACTGAGGCCTTGCTAATGGCAGGTGAGCTGAGTTTACTAAAGCACAAGCTACTGCTGCATTCACGCCAAGTCTGTGGAATGGGACGGACAGAAGAAACACATGCTATATTCTGACTGGGAGGTGTGCAAGCATTGTTCCAAGATGGCTAGCCCTACTGCTAAGCCAGGTAGCCACACCCGATAAACAGCCTAATTCAGCCTGAGTGATGCTCTGCTGTAATTTATTACCAAGTTAAACCAGATGGCTCCTGTAAAATTGGCATTTTGTCATAGACTTTTATCGAAAAAACTGACTTCTTTTTGCAACTAGTGGAGTCGCCCTCTGCTGGTGATTGCAGAGAAAAGATTCTGCCCGCTATTTTATTTAAAACCGGTTCGATATTCAGCCAAACACCAGACTGGACAGGTGTGCGTTTTATGAGTTTTACCACCAGGTGTTGCACTTGACTCGTGACGCCCCCGAGAACCAAATGCCATGATTACAAAATAGAAACTAGTCTGAAAGCAGAGTCAATTTGGAAAACTTATACTTTCATATGAGGATAGAGAAAATAGGCCCAGTCACAATGATGGTAAATCCATGAAAGCTCAAAATTGTTCCACCCAACTTAACCGGCCAAGACAAACGGCTGTTCACCCCGATGCCGGGTGTTTGAGGTTTCTTCCCGGTCATAAGGGTTTTTTTCTTACTTCTTTTGCCAAGTGCCTGCTCAACTTCTGTAATGATTTGATAAATAACGAAAAAATGAATAAAAATAAAAGGAGCGTCTGGTCATTTGTGAAAAAAAAGGTCTGATTATTTTGACGATGAAGGAAATTCATTTTTATTAAACTACTGTATATATGCACTTTCCTGGCCACAAGAAGACATTCGCCCCAGTCAATTAGTTCAAAATGTGTTTTCCCAATCGTCAAAAAGCAACTTCTTCCACTTTCAGCAATTTCTCTGATCATGCAGATGATGATGTCTATTAAAGCCTATAAGGTTTCTTCCTTAAGGTTCCCACTGGGACTGGGTCAGAGACTAATCAGACGCAGGAGATTGGAATAGAGACGAAATCATGACGACCCACTCAGTGAATCACGACGATTAACACTTAAAAAAACAAACATATAACCATGAAAAAAAACCTAGTTTTCTGTCTACTCCAAGTCCTTTGACAAAACTTCAAGAAATTAAATCATTATTTAGCAACAGCATATGGAAAGAAATCTGCTCTCTCCGTCAGACATGGCTGGTCCCCTGACAATACAGTTAATTATACCCATTTCAAAGTCAAAATCAGGAAGCGAAAGTCTGGTTGTGAGGGAAGAATGCATGTTTCATGTCTCTCTGTGTGGCTGCCAGCCCCTCTGTGGGAAGGGAAGAGGAGGGAAAGTATGCATGACAGGCTCAAAATAGCATCAGTGGAATCAGCTATCTTCTCAAGATCTGGCAGTGGGGACTGCATGCTGCTCTTAGAGCTGGCTTGAGCCTGCAATGACAAGACCGACTGGTGGATGAAGGAGTGTGGATGGAGGTGCAAGAGAGGTGATAAAGTGTGTTGAAAGAGGGAATGGTATTGCACGGGGATTTAGGTGAGAAAATAAAGGGAAATGAGGGAGAAGGTAATGCATGTGAAATATAGATGGGAAGAAAGTGGAGCCATGGTAGATGGAAGGAATGACGACTGGCGGAAGAAAAGGAAATAGACAAAAGTGAAGTCACAGAAATTATGAGTAAGACAAAAAAAGGGGCAAGTTTGAGAAAGACCTTATAAGACAACAAGGAGGTGTAGAGGGAGGCGGAGGAGTAAGGGAGCTAAGTTAGGGGCAAGGGAACAATGGCGGCGAGAGAGGTGCAGAAGAGGAAAAAAGAAAAATACGGTAGTTGGAAAAAAAAACCAGGAGGACGCACCGAGAGTCTGTGTTGGCTGTCAGCATCCATCTCCAAGATAAGAGCTGTGGCTACATAATCTGTTTTCCAGCATTACGGATGAAAGCAAGCGCTCCTGCACTGCAATCAGATCAGCCATGTGTATCGCCATTGTTGCCACCATAGCAGGGATGATTTTCTCAGCACAGCACAAGCTGAATGAGGCACAATGCTGGGCATTGTGGAGCAAACAATGGTACAAGCCTTTGTGCACAATGGGCTGATCCAGCTCCAGTTGTGTCCTGGAGCCGCTATCGCAGTGATCAGATTAGTAAAAGAACATTTAATGCATTCTTGTCTCTTTTTGTCTCTGTGAGCTGAACGAAAGCCAAGCATCACTTGAGGTCCTGCTGTACGAGGACCGTCACACAACAGATACAGACAGCTTACGGTGCAGCCCCCACGTCAGTGAAGGGCTAACAGCAGCAATTATACCACTGGACACTGGAGCCGTTGTGTTATTTATCCATCTTCTCACAATTTCATGCACTAGAACATTGAATCTACTTCACGTATTTGTGTTATTATCCAACCAACTATCCACTCATGTGGCAGCAGTGTGATGCTTAAACATTTGCAGATGTGGGTCGCGGGTTTAAAGTCAGTGACTGTTCTGGGGTCAGAAACTCTGATAAGTGTTCTTTACAACTGCAGTGAGCAGACAAGCATCTCAGAATGGACATCGCAAACCTTCCACGCCTGTCAGCCAAGAAGAGAAATCTGAGCCTGCAGTGGTCACAGTCTCACCCACACTGGACAATTAAAAGTGTGAAGAATGTTGACTCCTCTGATGAGTCTCTGTCTCGGGCTGGACCATTTGCTAATTGTCATCCCCTTTCTCTATCTCTTCCTCCCGCCACATTTCCTGTCTGTCCTCTGGCTATCACATAAAAGCGTGAATGACCTCAAAAAAAAGAAAACTTACATGCAGCTGACAAGTCTGTAGAAATGATGTGATGCGATCATGTCAAAATGGGCCAGAATCTCCAACAGGAAGTTTCCAACATCCTGCGGAATCAATGCCAAGAAGAATGGGGGCAAGTATGGTGTTTCTAATGAAGCACATGCACGTGACATAATAAAATAATAATAAAACAACCAAAAAACTAAAAGACACACTTGACTGCAGAGAAGTGAGAAGGCGAGCAGTAACATTTGGGGCCTTCTTTAATTTTGATCTCTTCTTTTTTTTATACACAGCGAATAACTGGTTGCTATATATAACAATATTGCAAATACTTAGAAGATATGACATCCATCACCATCAGCTTTTTTTATGAATCATAACAATGTTTGCAAGAAAACTCCACAGAGAACCTCTGTGCCTTTTATGTCTACTGTGGGATTAAAGTTTATTATTATATGTTTCATTAGCTCTGGTATTCCACACTGCCCTGACATCCAAGGCAAACATATGATAAACAGAGAACAATTTATTGTGTTAATATGAATGGGTGATTTTTTTTTTGTTCTGTTTAATTACAGACTGTAAAATGTAGACGGAGATAATTTCATAGAGCATTTTTAATATGGATTTGGGGATTGGATTAAAACATTTCATTTTGACCTCCCATAGATAAAAAAAAGAGATTAATAATTTTGCCAAATATTTTTTCTTTATTTACTTGGACAATTAAATACCCAAAAATAATTAATACTTTATAATTATTTCACACTGCATAATGTCAGATGAGGGATAATAGACTGTTTAAAAGAAAATGTTTTTATTTTTAATTGCAGCAATATTTTTTACTTTTTTGAATTTTTGCATTGATTTGAATGATTTACCTTTAAACTGCCAATATTTTCATTTTTTTCAATTTTTATTTCCATTTGTCATGAATGCCATTCATGCAATTAGCATCATGTGACACTTGTGCGCCTCTTTATGCAGTGTGATGTCACAAATGAAGGGAACACCATTTCCAGATTGAGGAGTCACAACCCCAGTCCATTAGCGTGTTGTTGTACATAATCATGCGCAAATTATGGGGAGAGATGTTAAATGTTAAATGTATCTGCAGTGTTGGTGTTGAGTAAATGGAGGACAATTTGTTTATCTTTGGTGTGTTGAATGTGAAAAGAGATCGGAGGTTTTCCTGCATTTTTCTTCTTTATCATCCTTTCACCGCAATGTCTTGAATGCGTTGTTCCTTTCTGTAAATGTATAAAGTGTCAACTTAAAAAAACCCAACTTAATATAGCGTTGCCAGTATTCAGGGTTAATTCATTCTTGTAAGGCGTTCCTGAAAGTTAAGAAGACGCAGACCAAAAGAAATTAGGGCATTTATGAGGCACACTCCAAACTAGTATCTATTTTTATCTCACTCTTGACCTGGTATATTTTTAGATACTTTGGTTGACTCATACCATTTGGCTGCCGCTGCTGTCAACAGCTTGTGCATCTCTGCCGCTGATGCCAGATCAGCGCAGCCAATAGGCTCATGACAGCTCAATCGGTAAAACGTGTCATTATGGCTATTTAAAGGCCTCGGATATAGGACTGCATTGTTATTCCAAAGAATGTGTTCCAGAAGAATGTTATTAATCCAAACTGAGGACAGAATGCCAAATTTCACAAGAGCCAAACCCAAATTAAAAATACAAAAACTAGCTGCCATTTTTTCTGCAATGCTTTTGGCAGTTGGCTGTAACTGAGGCGACACTTTTCAGACATTGAATTAGTTGGTACTATAAAAAATAAATCAGTTCAAATTAGCAGTTTATACTCACACAAACACACGGACAGGTGTTAATCATAGCACACAGGACGTGTTACACATTGTCAGGCTGGTGGTGGTAGTTTCCTATAGGTTCGGCATTTACAAAAACTGACAACAGTTTTTTCTGACTTAACTCAGATTTGAGCAAAATAATGTCTTTCATGTGCAGATGACATTAAAAAGCATGTTGACCCAGAGTTTCTATGCCTCAATATGTCTCATTTGGGTGTGTTAACATACATACTCTCATGGCCGCGGGAAGTGGGGGTGCGGGGAGTGTGAAAGCATTTTCTTTGGGCCGTTGCTGTTCCCTGCCGAATAGTAATGGGACCTCTCAACCCAAAATATTATGCAGAGCTTTGGCTCACCTTAACGCTTTCTCTGAGTCTGTGTCAAGAGCTGCCATGTATAATGCCGTATACCTGTTCTTCAACCCAGTGAGAGTGGATGCAACAAATGCATGTTTCTCTCTTAAAGACTGGGTATGAAGTTTGCTTCAGGTGCGTACATTTCGTAGGATGGCATTTGCTTTTGAGACACGTGACCAATGAAACTGCATTGCGATTAGGTGAAAATACACATGTGGGAGGTGAAATGCAATATGTGTTTGTTTTTCCAGCAATCGTAGTCCATAAAAAAATGAAGTGTCTAAAGCCGGGATTCAGAAAATGGCTGAAAACACCAGTGACATTTTGACGAAAAAGATTCAGACCCAGATTGTACGTACCTGCTGAGCTGCTAATCCTGTATCAGCCTGTACACATTCAATATGAAGGGGTGAGAGGGAGCAGCACTGCGTGTGACACATTAATATTGCACCATGTTCTAATATTAAACGTGTGAATTAAAGTGCCCTGTCGGAATATTATCTAAAATTGCTTCATTAACCTGGTGCAAAATCACCTTTAATTCTCAAAAGTCAGCAAGGTCTATGTATTCTTGTGTTTATGTGTGTGTGTGTAACTGTTACTGTGTATGTGCATTATTGTAGGATACACTGAGTTCAAGTTTTACACCTTGTGATCGGGCCCCGTCGGCGACGCTACAAGGCCTCGACTATTCATGTTACACTCTGTCGGATTAATAGAGGATGCTCATTAATACAAGCACTGTAATTAATTGTGCTACGCATGGCATGGCTAGGAAACAAGTACAGTATTACACAGTTAACTATAGTTTTTCTTGCATTATAAATCATGTTAGATATTATTAGATATTTGGTCTCATGTTCCCTCCAAAATGCAAATAGTTTCCCTTAATTTGTCAAAAAAACCAAAACATTTTACTGAAAGGACTCCACTTCTGATAACCAGGATGTCCTGGATATATATGTTAAGACAAAACAAAATGCAAATACTGTTTGCTTGTCTGTCCAGCCAAATATCCTGGTCTCATACTTATCATAGATCTTTCTCATCTCGATGACAGACAGTGGTGTTTCTCGAACGAAGCACATTTCCACTTGAATGGAATGGGGTGACACAATGCATAGAATTCAACACTACTATCAATATAATTAGTTTAATTCTGTGCGCAGGCTAGCATGTTAGCCTCTAAACAGCTTCAATAGAACATGGAGGATGCAGTATATGCATAGCATTAAGGCCCGAGTACATTTACCTGTGGCATCCCATACTGATGGGGTGAAATATTGAACATGCCACATTGAAAATGAACACAGTGACTTATTTCTTGTAAATAATACACTGAATAATAGCACAGAATACAGAGAGTGACCTGAATGCACTCGCATACTATTTTGAGTTCCAGTACCTCACGGCTAAACGATGGGCATAACAAGGCCTTTGAGAAATAAAGGTATAGAAAAACAGAGACTGGTGAATAATAAGATCCTATTGTTAGGGAAACTGGATGTTTTGTTAACGCATAAGAGGAAAAGTAGAAAATAATGTAGAAAGAAATACTCGACGCTCATAACCTTGTTAGTAAATGAAGAGAAAGAAAGAAAAAAAGATGATTTCACCCTCAAGGGCAGAGGGACAGGAATATCAAATTTATCTCTATAACCAATGATCACAAAGCCTGAAAGCCACAATGTCATAGCAACAAAGAGGCAGTAGAGCAGAAGCCGCAACAGTGGAAAGAACTGGCGAGATATGGAAACATGTGGATACTTGTCGACTGCTGCCAACGAGGCCACCGGGGATGTAAATGGAAGAAAACACTGGACCCTGCCAACGTGGCAGTCCAGTTATTATCATGTCCGCGGCCTGGGAGCTGAGCGTGGCTCTACGGAGAGCGTGAGGGTTGGCGAGGTGACTGATGTCAAGATCAACTCCACAAGCATCCAAACAGGGTCGGCAGGTCGGGGCAGACAGGTGCAGGCAGACCGGTGAGTCACTTTTTCATGTGTAGGGCTCATTAGTCAGACCGGTGTCATGAAAATGTACAACAGTGGCACGAAATCGACAATTAATATCAGCTCAAATCCTTCAGAAACTGTTCCCACGGCACAGCATGAATTGATCTTCTTTTTTTGATTACCTTCTGAATTCTTATCAAAGCATTGCGATTCTGATGGACCGGAAGGCTTCTATGATGTTGATATCTAAATGGTTACAGAGGCAGCAGTGTAAAGTGTCACAGCCCACTGCGATAATGGAGCACAATTACTGCGATTGCAGCCGGGCACATGATGTAGTTGAATGGTTCTAGGTGGCTCTCAGCACGCAGCTTTTGACGTAAGCTTTGCGCATGTTCCCTGGAATCAGGATTCCTACGGCTTAAGATTTAAGTTTTTTTCGTACCAGTTTCAGCCATGATGACTAATCTTGGTGGAATAGTCAATTTTTTTTAATGAGCTTTTACTCACCCGCTCAGCGCCGCCGGTCCTGACCTACTCGAGCACTGAGCAAAACTGCGGCTGAGGGGCCGTCCTACCTTCCCCGTGAGCTATGTATCCCACTTGCCACTGACACATAGTTACCTCAGCGCTGCCATAACAACCCACCTCTAAAACTATTTGCTCCATCTGTCAAGCAAAGGATAATTAGGCCTAGACGGGACAGTAACGTACATTTATCACAGAATATTTTATAGAAAAAATAATATAAGTCAGTATTAATATAAGAATAAATAAGAATTTGTAGAAAATATAACACTGACCTTACCCCAGGAAATTGGTCAAGGCCTCACACACTGTGTGGCCAGCTAATAAACATTTTTTAATTTTGTATTTCAACAATAGTCAAGCTCAATCCATTGCCTTCCATCTTACATTAGCCCAGACTTGTAACTAAACCTTTGCTGAGAGACGAGGCGATCATTGACTACTTTTTAAATTTTGTGTGTCCATGAGGAGGATCATCGCGCCCTTTATATTGTCTGGACTGAATCCTAGAGAAGTTGCTGCTGGAAAATGTAAGTTTCATTTCTTCCACAGGCATTAAAAAAAAAAAAAAAAAAAAAAAGCATATTATTGGTTTTCAGTTGCAAGCTTCATTTTATAACCACCATTGACCATTGGCATTTATCAAACCAACATATAAAACACATAAATAATGGTATTTCACTTTAATGGATTTTTGGGAGGCACCAGTTTCCTGACCAGAGAGATAGTTCAGCTTCACCGTGTCATTAAAATTGTAAAATTCAATGACTCAAAGTGGAGGCGGGGTCCTTCATTAATTTGTAGAGCTCTCCTCAACTTACATAGTGAGAGAGACGTTAATGCAAGAGACATTCTAAAAACAGATGTCGCCAATTAAATGCAATGTTTGAAAAAATAAAATGATACTTCTCATTTTAAGACTTTTCAAAGATTGATTTAAAGACACGTTTATACCACTTGAGGTCTCAATGAATCCAATAGTGTTTGAGAAGTTTAAGGGTCTGTGACAGGTGAGGTAAGGGGAGGGTGAGACAGCTGCCTCATGAAACAATCACCATTTTACCAGTGAATAAAAACCCAAAGCCATTAAAATACATGGAATAATTAGACTGAGTTTATTTTTAATGACACCTTGTTGCTGTGATTTTGTATATTTTGGATGGGTGCGTGGTCGCAGACTGAGGTTGACGGCTTCTCAGTGATCACCGTTAATCAGCACATATGACTCTGCTCCTCGATTTAAATCAAACCATTCACAAGCCATGTTTCTGAATGACTAGGTTTATGATCCATGTCTGTCTCCATCTGTTTTCGCTCCTATGCAGGGCTCACGTCGCCAAATTGAATACGTTTGTCACTGACTTTTTCTTAACACACACAAACTAGTTTTTAGTGACACGTTAGACACACACAAGAAGCTGTTTCTGCAGACAAGCTCATTCTTTTATGATGATTACATTGTCTGATAAAATGAACCAAAAAAGAAAGTAATGGCTGCCGTGCTGTGAGACTGGCAATGGTGACATTTAAAATGAGCTATGACTGTAAATAACCACCAGAGAGAAAGAGACAGAGACTGTAGCAATCGTTATCTCTAAAACCAGATTTTTACAATAAAAAATAAAAAGCTTGCCACTTTTTCAGGGACAGAAATAGAGGTGTGTCCTGTTTCACAATGATTTTGAGGATACTTTAAGATGCAACCGAAAAGAAAACACAAAAAGGCGGAAATAAGCGCAAACAATAATCATGCACAGACAAAACAATACACAAGATGAGGTCATCTTTCCAGGCCAAAGCAACACATATTGGGAAAAAAAAAAGGCCGGTGCTTGGCTGATGAATTTGAATTCATCACGACATTACAAATGCCACTGGTCATTCATCAGTCTTCAGGGATTCTGGCAGTGATCGGGTCTGTTTGTATTTGATTTTGTCGGAGTTAAGCCTCACCGCCTCCTCCTGGTTCAGATCACTTGTGGATAACAGCCGTAGCCATCGGTGTGTGAGTGTTTCATTTAAATCTAACTTTAGAAGGGAAATGGGCAATGAGCAAACCTCACAATGGAAAGCTGAAATGAAATGTAAATCCAGCCATAGGAAGAAAGAAAAAAATAGATATTAAAAGACTTGCTGGTTGTTCTTCCAAAGACGAAGTGTGCAGAGGCAATCTGGTAGTCTAATATGTGTAAGCCCATTAAACCTCCATTCCTCCCTCCTTGCACACATCCTCTGTGTTCCTCAAGAATGTTTTAGGCAGCCAAAAAACTGAACAGAAAACAGCCTTGTTGATGTCAGGCTACTGAACAAGCAAGAACCGGTGCAGGGATTTAAACAACCAGTGTAGAATGTCGTGGCATCTCGCTGTGAGTTTGCAGACTGCAACCAACAGAATACCCCTCACCCATAGAAATGCAAAAGGCCCCATTTGGACCGTTTGATTCGTCCATTCGGGGCTGCAGTAGAATAGTGGTGGAGCATGGCATGCTCTGTGGAAGAGAACCCGCTTCCCATAGCTGTGTTCCGATTCAGGTACCGCCACGTGGTCCAAGTGACCTTCGCTGGCCACGTAGACCGTAGCGGCCAAACCAGGATGGAAAATCCCTCTTGCCTCCGCCCTGACCGCTGTCACCTAGCAACCGAGCTGCAGTTGCCCATGAATCCCGGGATAGGTAGGGTTGGGAAGGATCCACCCGCTGGATCCTTCGTTGCTCAAGGATGGAAGGGGGGCATTTGTCGGCGGCGTTTGAAGGAGTCGTCACCGCGCCGCTGGGATGTAATCTGTCTTCAAACGTAGCAGCTCATATGTAGATATGAAGGGCACATTCTAAGCTACCAAAATTATAACTATTGAAAACATACTTGTGAAGATTACATTCAACATTCCCAAGCTGCAGCGCTGCAGTGGTGCACAGCCATTAATCCTGTATTCTGTCCCTGTCTGTGGTCACCTATAATGTGTTTAAATACGGCCACACCAAAAATATATCCAAGCCTTGACTGGACCACTGTTACGCCTTATTATCCGGATGTCCCAAAAACTATTCCATTTGAGAATGGATGTCAAAATGTGTCGAGTCCGGTTCCGGCTGTTTCTCTCTCCACTGTCACCCAGTGTTTGCTCATGGTCCAATTGTGCGGTTTCTCTCTATAATATTGTAAAGGCCCTGACCTTACTCTCCAAAGTTACTTGAAATGAGAATTGTTATGATTCAGGGCTATATGAATAAAACTGAATTCAGTTGAGGTTGCCTCCCATGGTAAATATACCTTTACTATCTCTTCTATCGTTTTTAGAATTCAAGAGATGTATTTTTCGCACTTTTACTTCTGTGCTGCTCTGCACACAAAACATAACTGCCAGGGGAGTCAAGGTAGAGTCCAAGGTTCCCTTTCCAGCAGTGAACACCTGCTTTGTCTTAGGAATGACATTTGAATCAAGTCAGTGTTGATTATTAGTTTCTGACTTACTAGTTCCTGAGTGACTCGGAAACTGTCTCGGCCATACTGTATTAATTAATCATTCGTTCAATCTCAGTTATGAATGCATCTCATAGGTCAAGACGCCAGATGCGGGCAAAAGTCATCGAGAAAGCCCTGGCATCTGTCTTGCCAGGTGTGGCTCATAAATGCCTCTTTATCCATTCAGTTTATTAAATTGTTGTAAAGTGTTTTCTGCTGAATGTCCTTGCCAGCTATCTGTTTATGTTCTGTCTAACTTGAATGCAATTATGTGGAGCTATTTTATCTATGCAATTATTCCCCCCCCTCTCAATTTAGTTTTCCCCTTTGTAAAATGCAATGGCTCAGAAAATAAAGATGATCTGCCCTGAGAATCGTTTTATGTGAAGCTTTAAACATTTAAAGCGCCACATTTAAATGTGTAAATGTAAAATTCAGAATACTGGAAACGTAGAAAAGAAAATCCATCCACACATAATGCCCGTCAATCAATGTGACCATTATAAGTGGCTGTGCTGTGCTCAGAAGAAATAAAAGAATGCGATTTGCTTTTAATTCAGTGCAGATTTTTATTCTTTTGAATGTTAATATTGAGTGAATGTAAAAATGAAGTCCAGCAGCATTCCAGGCCTTAAAAATGAGCTTAATCATTAAACCAGATGCAAATCTGCCTTTAATATTCTGTTCTGTCATTTTCATCCGGATATGGGTGTATCTGTGTAATGATGCAGGGGGAAATTAAAAACATTGGTTGTGTTAGTTTACATGTAGTGATTTGTGCAGTTTCGCGCACGCATAATTCTGTAAGCCTATTAAAACAAACAAACAAATCTTTGCAAACGTTGTCACTGCTTGTGTTTCTTACAATGTGCAGCATATGCTACGACAGGATTACTTGGAGATGGCAGTGAAATCCTTCCAGCAACAAAAAACAGGTATTACCAGGCAACAAAGAAAAAGCAGAGTAGCAAAATGGCATTTTCCATGCAATATTCTGACAGTAAAATGCCCCATAAAATCACAGGGCCACCCAGAACTTGACTGCCTGGGCTGAAATGGAAAAAAGTTTGATTTGGTTGGAAAGGAAAGTGCTTTGGAAGCTGTTTGGAAAAATTCAAACATTGAAACCAAAATACAATGGACATACGGCTTTAGTGGTTTATTTTGGTCTTTTGGTGATGTCAGATCATGACTCATGCCTAAGTGCCTATGGCATGAAAGTTGCCTTGTGTTTTCATTCGATAAGACTGGACCGACTCTTCAGATTCAGTCATCACAAGGGGGAAGCCTTTTTGTTCTAGCAACCACTCCGGGCGCCGCCGACGTGCGATGCTTCCTTGCTGCCACTGGGTGACAAATCGGACATGATATATCTCTAACTACTGTATCAGGCCGCTGTGGCACTGCTTTCGCTTTCATCCATCCAATTACATTGGCTCAGCCATCACAGGCATGAGATGTGCTTAGAGGTCAGCTGCATCTGCATCCAGCCGATCATATTTAACGTATTCGGCGATTAGGTCCGTACCCTTAAGAGACAGAAGCGCACGGCGCAGGCATTTTCTGTTGACAGGGATTTACTTTCTGGGGGAAAAAAATACTCTAACAAGGCCCAAGCCCACGATTTCCCTCTGAGAACCTGGGTGGCAGCCCTGATATCATCGTCACGGCTCTGACTCCGTTTTGAGCCATCACAGAGGGAGTGCCAGGCTCTCTGCTCCCGGCAAATCAACTCCTTCCAAATGTGGTTAGAAACAAATGCTCCGTGCCACACAGAGAATTCCAACTCCAGCCCCCCTTCCTGCGGAAGTTGTCAACATCACTTTAGAGAATATAGAGACGAGAAGGAAGAAGTACGTACACTGAAGCGCCTGCTTTGTTTACTCTGTTTTTCAATATTTCCACTAGTAGTTGCAAAAGAAAAACTAAGCGACCCAAGTATCAATAAACCGAATCATCACTGAAAAATCTGTTTTTCTCACGGAGTAAACGTAAACTGTTTAAAACACTTCATCAAACATCAGATTTTTAAAGGTAGAGCCTGGACATTCATGAATGAGAACAGCGAGTCAATTGTTTTCTGAAAAAAAATGACTTCATTTCAAATCCCAATATATCCGGCACCTGCCACAGTGAAAGTAGGTAATATTTCTGCTTTGTTGTACAGAAAATGAAACACAAAAAGGTGAACGGTGGCGACTGCGATGTTCGGAAGTGGGTGACAAATACATTGTTGCTTATAGCGCACAGCAGCAAACAATCCAAGTGCTGCTCCGGAGAGCGAGCCGTCAACGTCCTCACACTCAGACAGACTCGCACCATAAATATCAATAAAAGAGAGAAAGCGAGATGTCCTCAGGGAGACTGCAGCGAGGTACATGAATTAAAAATGTCACCGATACGTTTAGACGAGGGGGAGCGGGTCGACAGCATAGCTCTCAATTCATTCCTGCACGGCACAAATTTTTACCTTGCGGGAGATCATATCCAATGATAGCAGACTGCGGACGCCTCTCAGCTGTAATGGGAACAACTAGATAACCATCTATCAAGAGCTGATATGAAAAGGAAAATAATGAGTAGAATAAATTGATGTCACAACAATACAGTACTCTTACACTACCCTTACCTCTACATTCTATAGTTCAGGGCTGCAGCTTACCATTATTTGTTGATTCTTTTCTTTTTTTCCCAGATTAATCATTTATTTGTTTATAAGTCTGAAAATATCTGAAAATGGTTCTAATTCAATGAACTAATTTAAAATAGTTCCTGAGACTGATGCTTTTATGATGTTGTTGTAAGTAGGTTTTACGATCCTCCTAAAATGTCCACAGAGTTGAACGTAGTTTCAGTAAAAACAAAACATCACAACCTTTTTGAAATTACAATTCATTGCATGACTTAAGACTGTGTTACTTCAAGAGTGACGTTCCTTTTAAACTGCCCACTGTGTGTGTGTGTGTGTGTGTGTGTGTGTGTGTGTGTGTGTGTGTGTGTGTGTGTTATCGTGCTGATGAAGGCCTGGGGACGGAAACACCATTAATAAAATGCGCTGGTAAAAATACAATTTCATCATCATACTTTATTTTATCTTTAAGTAGTGTAATTTATGAGCCGACAGTGAGTGCTCACACAGAACTCCAATTCAGGTATTGTGAAAAGTTTTAATCATCAGTTTGTGTCTTTGAATTTTTTTTTCTAATGAAAATACAACCTCTAACTCCGCAGCCTGTGGTCAGGCATATGCAGCAATATATCATTCTCACATTCATTGACTGGAGCTTTAATTAATAGCTCGCTCGCAGTGCCTTCCCGCATCTCTAATGTTTAAAAATGTGTCTATACTAAAGTCCACCGAGGTTTCAGGCAGCATTTTAACTCGGAGGCCTTATCAATTAGCTGTTATTTCCTCCGCGGCTCCAGATAAAGAGGCATTTATGAGCCCCACCTGGCAAGACAGATGCCAGGGCTTTCTCGACGACTTTTGCCCCCATCTGGCGTCCTGACCTATGAGACGCATTCATAACTGAGATTGAACGCCAGGTCGGGCCGGTGATTTCTCAGAGGCTATATCACTGAGAGGTGGGGAAAACTTAAAGGGGCAGTAAGTGATCCAGGAGAAATAAAATTGATTGTTTTAGATTTCTTTTCACTGCACTAGTCGGGCTTCGAACCCGCAGCCTCGGGTAAGGGAGACGGACGCGCCGACCACGAGGCCCAAAAAAAACCCTCAGTTGTAGCATCTGTGGCTACCGCGTCTCGTAAGGTGTCGGGCAGTGATGTTTACAAACTGCACACACAGTGACGTGTGGTGCGGTCCGCACCATTTTTTTTTTGTCAAAATGAATAGGAATTTCTTGAGTTGCGGCCCAAAACATTCCAGCTTTGAGCACTTAATTCGAACTGTCCATGTCAACTTGGATGTGCCAAATCTGAAGAGATTCCCTTGAGGTCTTCCAAAGAGGAGACATTTATGAGAATCAGATGGGCATACAGAACATCCCAAAAATGTATTTCCTCCAGTCACGGCCATCGCATCGCAGGCACAGAGGCACAATGAAACTTCCGAAATAATATCCTGTTCTCTGACTTATTTCTCCTCTTTTTTCCCCGGTGGCTGCTCATTCATCAGCTATTCACACT
This sequence comes from Scophthalmus maximus, assembly GCF_022379125.1. NCBI lineage: Eukaryota > Metazoa > Chordata > Actinopteri > Pleuronectiformes > Scophthalmidae > Scophthalmus > Scophthalmus maximus. The sequence continues at coordinate 20,359,212 of NC_061516.1, forward strand.
TAGCACGCAGACAGGAGACGTGATCTCTGCCTCATCCCAGTGAGGAAGTCCTGGGCTTACGCCTTGCTCTGTTCCTTTTCATGAGATTCCTCCTCTGGTTAACAAGTCATTTATTACGCTCTGTATTATCTCCCACTGGGAGAGTACACTGAGCACCTCCTGACCTGCAGCTCATTTTTGGCTCAATGGCCTCCGCTCCTGAACAAAAGAAAGGGCCAGTCTTGGATGAACAGTCATAACAAAGAGGATGCGCGCGGCTCGACGGACATGTATTAGGCTGTATTGTTTGCCACATCGCGAGCGTTGGACAGACACGCTTCTGACCTGTGTGCCTTTATGCAGGGAGAACTCAGTAAAACATAGAAAAATGTCTCAGAGTTTTTTTGTGGAAAGAAACAACAAAACAAGTGGGACCAATATTTTTTCACTTTTTTTTTTCCCCAATAGAAATGTTTTTGTTCGTTTTGTATTCCTGCAGTGGTGTTATGTGCTTGTCTGACAGCTTAGTCCTTTTTCATCCTGTAGCCTTAAGGCGATGTACCGTAAATATTTCCTCTCACATTTCCATTGAAGATAAAGTAGGTACTCTTGAACACTGCTGTTCTGCTTATTGAAAAATAGGTTTTCATAGTGTCATAATATTTCAATCTTTCACACACTAATAATAATAATAATAAATTGCATTTATAGAGCACTTTTCATTGCAAAAATCGAAAAGTGTTATCTAAAACTGTTTTGAGGTAGCATGTCCTTTGAGATCATTTAATATGGACTTTAAAAACATATGTATTGTCGATTACTAGCAGTTTAAGTTATGGATTATTAGTTATTTGGAAATCGACAATTAGATATATTAACTTGAAAACACCTTGCAAAGTGTTTCTTTCAGATAGACATTTCATTAATACTGCTTCAGATGGGTAGCAGTCAAACTCATCTACTTCTGCTGTAGTTTCTGCCGCCAAGGTGTGTAATTATCTGTTTTAGCCGTCCCGGATAGGGAATCAAGACAACACCAGCCCGAGCAGCAGCCATCTGGCTGTCTGAGAGCTCGAGTCTCTGCTGGCAGGAACACAAATGTGTTTTCACCCTCGCTGTTCAAACACCCACCATAAAAACCTCAGCTGTTCTTGTTTTACAGATTGTGTATTTGTCTTGGTCACTTGGACACCGTCTCAGTGATTTGGTGCGTGCTCCTCTATTCCAGCTGCCAGCCAACCTGGCTTGGTTTACTCCTCCTCCTCCTCCTCTTCCTCCTCTTCCTCCTCTTGGCCGGACGAGCATTTACAGAGCACCAGCGTCATTTTTATACGAGGGGGCAACTTCGCCCAAAGTGGAAGGTCTTTGTTAAACGTGGGGGATTCAAATGCAGTTTGGTGAAAGTCTTCTGAATTATGCATACGATTAGTTTACCTTTTTATTAAACATGTTTTAGATTTGTAGGCAAGGGGCATGGAGAATTTAGGGTTGTAAGGGTTAAACGTATCAAAAGTATACAACCCATCTCTCTTATGCTTTTCTTGACATTCAATTCATCCTGCTTCATTCCTTCGACTGTGGAAGTTAATTAATTAACCTGAACAAGCTGCACTGCATCCCCACCCCCAACCACCAAATACAGCCAATATGTAGTGTGTGATGAAAAAAAAGAAAGAAGACTTGATCTTCCGGACGAATGCATAGGTCACAGCTATCTTTAGTTGAGACCGAAGGCCTTTTGCAGTTGTTATCTGTGTAAAAACAGGGCCAGATGGGGCCTAACCTTGGCTCGAACCCCCGCTGGGCATTCATCTTAGCTCTAATTAGTTGCTTTTAGAAGCTCGTTAGGCTAGTTATATCGCTCCGAACACAGACACGTCCGCCTCTCACACCTTGGCTCACAATGGCGCCCGGGCCGTGTTCGGAATAAGACATCTCGACGGCTTTGGAACCGGTGAGATTTCACTGGTTAAGGGGAGTGCCGAAAGAAGTGACTGACAACGCTTGGCTGTAATGTAAATGTATGATATAATATTAAGCTCAGTGAAGCCCGATGAAAGAGCAAAAACATATACCAGTTTACCATACCAGTTTATAGAGTTACATCAGGTTCAATTCACCCCAAGGATGTTTTTGACAATCTGTGTTCATGCATGAAAAGTGGGGAAACTTTGAGAATGACCTACAGTTACAATTAGGCAACTAGAGCTCTGCTAAGGGAAACACTGTTATGCTATTAAAGAAAAACGCAGAGGTTTAAACACGACACAAGGACTCTGGTCTCCTGCACAATACCTGCCGCAGCTCTGTCTGCATGGGAACTGAAACTTGGACGTAAAGTGTGAGGTGTGGAATTGTCCCATGTGAACCAAGTTCGGAGGCACACTGGGCTACAACACAACAGCCCTGTAATAAATCTTAAAAAGCCTATTAGTTTTTTTTCCTGACACCGGGTCCGTGAGGCATTGGCTCAACTTTACAGTCATGTTTTTCAATTTTGTAGGGACCAATGTAGTGATTCGGAAAAGACATGAATACAAGAGCAGCGCGCTGGAATCTCTTCCTTTATTTATGCCTTAACATTCTGCATCCCCATAAACTGCGGCGTTGACATTTCGGACACCGTGTCAACAAAATATTAAAACTTTCCAAGCAACGCACTGCGAGAGCAGATGCGGCAACGTGGGAGCGCGGTTCCATTTCATGTACAGTGAGACGTCAATCCCCTACACTGACCGAGTTGATGACTCAATCCTTAAAGTGTGTGTGTGGGTCCACGTGTGCAATGAGGCCCAAAAACAGACTCGTTCACACAGTTTCAATATTGTTTTTTTTAATTTTTTTTTATTCTGTGTGGGCTTTTCACTCAATCAGGTTCATTTGATTCACCCCCCAAAAAGCACAACCTCTTTTAATTAGGCCACCGCCGCCGCCACCGGCAGCAGCAACAGCAGTATTGATTGTCATTTCTGCAGCTGATGATGGATTATAGATCTGATAGATTTTAGCCCTTGGACAGGCAAGACGTGACGAGGTATTCTGTTAACATAAAGAAATCCATACTAATATTGAATTGGGCACCTCCCTACCTCTCTACCTCCTCTCTCGGTTTCCCTATTTCTTTTTTTTTCTTCCCTTTCCTCCCCTCGTTCTTCCAGTGTCATTACTTACCCACATCATTTTCTCTGCCTGTCAGTTGTAGTTAGTGATATTTACAGTTCTGCCCTTGTCATAGCCACTGTAAAAGGATCTCACCTGTATAACCTGACAGTGCATTGAAAGGAAAATGACCGTGTGCGGGTGTTTTCTCTTTCGGCTGTCTACATTAAGTGCATAGGAATAATTACAATTCCCTCAGTATGGTAACGGAGAGCAGAAAGCTGAAAATGCCCTGCCCGTAGAAATATGTAGACCAACATATGTGCATCAGGTAGGTGGAAGAAAAACTGTTTAAATGAAGAAATATTGGAGAGTTTTATAATTTCCAACACATTTTGCTGTAAACCTCCGCCACTTCAGTTCTCTGCTTCTGCTGCAGAAGTGGCAGTTCTACTCACACTGAGCCGTCTCGTATATCTTAACGCAACTGTCTAAACTTGAATACCCTTTTTGTGGTGGGAAGATTTTGACTGTACTTGACAGTCACTTCTCAACTTCCTGTACTTTTGGGCAGTATATTATCCAACAATGTCCTTGAAGATGCTGGCTCTCAGATATATAGCGTATGTCTAGACTCTGTAATGAATGCTCTTGCTCACTTGCAAGTTCAACAGCACTTACTGCTAGTGCGTCACACAGAAACACACACACACACACACACACACACACACACACACACACACACACACACACACACACACACACACACACACACACACACACACACACACACACACACACACACACACACACACACACACACACACACACACACACACACACACACACACACACACACACACACACACACACACACACACACACACACACACACACACACACACACACACACACACACACACACACACACACACACACACACACACACACACACACACACACAAACAAACAAACAAACAAACACACACACACACACACACACTGTACATACCAACTGAGCGGGCACTAACATACCTTGAACTGCGGCAGCACCTAAGACCCCCCTCTCCAACCTCTGGACCAACTTGAACTCCCAGTCCAGGAGAGCAGAGTGATTTGCATAATTACAGGAACTCATCTGACCTGGTGAAAATTGTGTGTCACGACACTGTCAGGGAACGATTTCCATCTAAAAGACCAATGACCAGGGGGGGCTGAGAGGAATAGATGGAAATAAGACGGACCCATTGCAACTAATTGGATAGAAGTCATCCTAAAACTACCGTCCGTGGCGATTAACAGGAAAATCAAAGCTGCTCTCACCCAAAAATCTACATATGCTTACATTGTTCTGACATGCGACTTTTAATGTTCATTTCCTAATGGAAAAAATGAAGATCATTTGTTTCAACTTAACTTAAACTACTGAGTCTGGGTTGATTCGGGAGGTGGTGACAAATTGGTAACAACCATATAGTTTTGAGAACTTTCTAGAGGGGGGGAAAAAAGTTTCTTGTTGTCTCATTCAAGAGTAAATTGATTTTTCAAGGTTGTTGATGAGTCACTCAGAACATTTCAAGGAACGTAAAGACAACCTAAGAATAGCCACATGATCAATCGTTTGAGTCGGTTCCCAGTAACGACATATGTGACATTTGAATAACAAAGCTCTCCGGCAGCCAGGAATTATGGCTGTTGTCCTTGTGGAGGAGAGGAGGGAAATAGTGTGATATAGTTATGCAGCCGTGGACATCAGACGTGGACACATGAAAATGTTGTTTTCGAGGGCACAATATTTCCCCGCTCTAATCATCAAAGGTCTCCCGACCTTAATTAAGATGAATTTTGTTGATTATTTCTGCATATAACAGTAGGTGCAATAGTCAAAGCTTTCTAGACAGATTCAAATAAAAAAAAATAAAAAACTAATCGAATTGAGATGTAGGGTCCAGATAGCAGAGCAGATGGGACATTAATAATAATTCAATAATTCATGACTAGGTGAAAGGAGATGAAGAAGGAAGATGGTGAAAGTGGGGAGACGACAAGGCTACGCAGCATTCAGTACATCCTCCTCTAGCCTCGTGTGCTTGTCCAACAAGTGTGAAACTGATGTGAGCAGCCAGAGGATGAGTGACATGACAGAATTATTTGAGGCTGCAATGAAACATTTTGTGTGGAAAATGTTGAAGGTGGTTTCCCCCCTCTGCTCCAGATGGGAGATGAGGGAGACAGGAATAGCAAACTTAGCTTTGGAAGAATATGACTTTGATTTTGACAACTGGTTCAGCTCCGTGAGTTTCTGACTTGTCTCCTCAAAATTAAACAGACAGTTTATTTGAAAATACAATTAACCCCTTAAAATTGCTACGACCAAAGTACTTCTCTAATCAAACATTAGAACACGAACAATACTGACTTCTGAGGTCAACTGATACTTCATTATGTCACGTGATTTTGCTTAAGGCTTAATATGTAAGGTTTCTTTAATTACCAGTCTAAAATAAGCCAGATGAATAAAGGCTCCTTATTTTGATTCTTATACTACTACAATACTATCTATAGAAGACTATCTATAATATCAACAATGTCTCTATATGGAAAATCCCTCCAACACGTAGGGATTTTCCTTATAGAGACATTGTCAGAATCAAAATTACCTTTATAGATCCTCGGGGAAATAAGACAAAGCCACACGGAGCTATGCACCGAAAAACCTGAGTGCGAAACTTTACACAACTGTCAGACTTTTGCTGATACCGGTTACAGTAAATCCCTGTGATCACGCGGGGCACGGTTAGCAATGGCACCGAGTCCCCGAGGTTGCTGCCGCTAATGGCTGTGGTTCAAAAAGGAGCAACGCTTTCATGTCCCCTTTGATTAGTCAGGTTTGCTGTGACTCAGAGCTAGAAAATACTTTGGAAACAGAGCGAAGGGGTAACGGCATTGTGACCTGGATTGCGATGTCCTTTCAAAAACGGCAAAGATTCTTCAAAGTCACACCGGATTGCCGAGGAGATATGTGGCCGTACCAGCATGAATAGGCATTCCGTCTCTTTTGAAGATACCAATCACATTATTTTCTCAGCCTTTCTTCCAGCCTTATTTTTTTTTGGAAACTTCACAACCCTAATTCGACATTTTGATCAGTCAGAATCTTAATAACCTTCCAACATGAATTATTAGATCATTTTTAGTTTTTGGGCCAGTCTCTCTCTGAACCACTCTCTCTTCCCTCTTTGCACCCTCTAACTCTGCAAAACTGATTTCAGTGTCTGAGGAAAGCGAGTAAGTATTCACCATTTATTTGTATTTCTTAAAAGAAATCCATTGTTTCAGTTCTAGAGAAAGTGATCAGCCAAAGGGAATGCTAATGCCCTTCGGACTGAGAAACACATGAAAAGAATTCTAAAAATGTCTAGGACTACACAGAGCGCTTTCGCAAAAACAAAAAAGCATAATCTGAATGACATAATTTCAAATTTCTCCTCCTGTGGCCTCAAATCACCTTTCTGATGATTCTGCACACCAGCAGTGCAGCTGGCTCGATTTGTGAGATGTGGTTATTTATATAAACTGCATATAACATACATGATTGCTTTGGGCTTGAATAAAGACTGTTGGGCAGGTCAGTATGTGTATGTTTTTCCATTTTGCTTGCTCTAATTGCCATTTGAAAGTGAGGAGCACAAGTGTTGCTTATTTGACCTCTCGACTGAAGGCGCGTTTGTCTCCCAGCTCTTTTGGCCATTAGCTTGACCACTGGAGTGCCATTCATGACCTTCTCACGGTTTTACTATCGGCTGTGCTGATTTGTTCCGTCGGCCAGATGTCCATTTCTTTTTCTCAATTGTTTTGTCTCCTTTGTGCGCAGGTTTTTATTAAGTGCCGTCATTAAGGACTTGTGCACATACCCAGAGTCCAAATGTCCAAAATCCCTAATCTCATAGTTTAATTTCCTCCGTCTTCATTTACATGCTGTAATGTACAGTAGCTGAGTGTGGCTTCTACTGTGCCCGTTTTCAGACCCCTTGTGACATTTTAAATTAAAATCAGGTGCCTCATGTTTCTCTGGATCATTTTGGGATGTTTCTACACCTCGATTGGAAACCACCTGTGATAAATCCAACTGATCAGACAAGATTTCCAGATGCCTACACTTGTCAACATGCAAGATCTCTCTGCTTACAACTTCTGTAATTCAAATTCACCAACCTGACAGAGCATGAGAGCATTTTCCCAAACATAGCTTCAACTAAGTACTGAGTAAAGGGTGTCAATGAAATATATCCTCTTTTTTAAAATTCTGTTTCACTTGAGTGTAGATTGGGCAGCAGCTTAATGTGTGTGGAACAATCGAGTGCTAACCCATGTCAGTAGTGATATAAGTTACTTACTCACTCAATTACCTCTTCTGGTACTGGATGTGTGATAATCCCGACTGTATAAAAACTTTGAGAAACGTAAAAAAGGAAAAACACTCGAATGCAGGCAACCAAAGAAGGCCTTCTAGATGCATCAATTATTCAGTTGTCAAAACAGCCAGGCAGAATTCTGGTTTGGGTGAAGAAAACTATTGTGGTTGTAAAAAAAGAAAAGGAAAATCACATTTCTAGAAATGCAGAAAAGAGGAGGGAGCAGTTCCCACAAAGCCACACAAGCTCATTCAGATGGTTCTCCTCTTCTTCCTGTAGTAAAGGTTTTTTGTTTTTTTTTTCTTATGGCAGTGAGGAAATTAATTCAATTGTAGTTATTTTTTTCAAATGTATCAATCTTAAGGGATTGTTCTCACCCCAGAACCCGTAACCACAAAAAGCACATCTAACTGGTAATAAGTGCACGGTTAACTGTTAATTAATGCATAATTAGGTATGCATTCATCTTAACTGTGCAACAATACATCTTAGCTAAGGTTTAACAGTATAGGTAAGTTTGTTAAATGTATCTAATGTGTTCATGATAAGGCTTTTTGTTCTTAAGCAGCCTATGAAGTTTCTTATAATTGCTTATTTTATATAAAGTTAAAAAAGGTATGTGATATTATTAACAAATAAATCATGCATATTAACTTTATGTATTAATAAAACTGTATAAGGGCCTTATCACCTATTAACTGACACATATTACAAGGAACTTAATAAAAAAGATTGCTGGAACAATCACAAATCATAAAAAAGCTATTGAATATTGGAACTGTATTGTTTTTAATTTTGTTTTTCTATCCAACAGTGCGGAATCTCACAGCTCCTCAGTCTTGTGCTTTGTGTTTTTCAAGGACATTGGCTGCCTCCCGTGATCTTGCCAAAAAATTCTATTGTACCCTAATTTGTTTTTCCACAAGGATGAATCCATCTTTTGACAGCTTTCCTTGTTGGAGACAATAACACAAACCACGAGAGAAATGGGACAGACCCGTGGGTCACTGCATTTAACTGCAGGTATCGGAGAACGGAGGTGTCAACAGAGATTGTTGGACCACGAACGTACAGAGGGAGAAGGAGGATGAGATGATAGAGATCGGACGGCTTTGTTGTCACAGACTCTTAAATTATGGAGCATTGACTTTGTGATTGTATTCGTGGGTTTTTGTTTTGCTGCTGCACAAAACTAAAGAGGCATATAGCCAGCAGCTTTTACTGTGAACTCAGAGGCCAACATTATTATTGTCTCGTCAGAGCAGGAACAGGCAGTTCTTTAGAAGAAGGTATGAGGAAATTGTGCCAAATGAATGGTGTGTGTGAACCAGTGATGTCAGTCATCAACGTATCTTCCATGTGTTATATAACGTTGGTTTATTTATAAAAGCCTTGTGAAAGTGCAGTTGCACTTTTGTTGAACTGTGGTTGTCTCTTTCCTGACTCTGAATGAACTTTGCTTTTTACATTCCCTTTACCTCATGATGTTGACATCGAGGTAAGGGAAAAAATTGTTAGGAAAGGAGAATGTTGTGACCATTCAACTGCAGCCTTATTCTCCAGTTCATTGATAGTGACCAGAACTTCATAGACCTTTTTCAGTGAGGGCATTTTGACATGATCCAGGAAGAGAAATGCAGGTGTAAATCATAAAGATTCATATGGAATGATGGAATATCATTAACATACATGAAACTTCATATTGCCATGAAGCTGAGAACAAAGTTCTACAGACAAGACAACAAGTGTCAGTGTGTATTCATGGTGTACATGCAAGAAGAAAGTCCACCTGAACATCACAATCATTTACATCATGTTACATCAGACAATGGGTTAAATTTGTCATTTGAGCAGGAGTGGGTAGAATTAAAAAATTCAAAGAAAGTCTCCACTAAAGATGAGTTTTTTGGTATCTTCTTTTCAGCCTATGTATTTGACAGCTTGCATACATAGTGAACTACCATCAGCTAGTAAAAGGAGTCATTTCCCTAACTTATTGCCAAGCAATCCTCCAAGAAGGCATTGAAGGGAGACTGATAGCAATGGTCATTCAGGTATCACTCTGCATAAAGGATGCTAACGGGGAGGTATTCACCCTGCACACCCGATCTGATAAGGGTCACACTGGTGGAGGGTTAAAATTAATCTTGATTTGTAGTAACACCTGCTGGCTCCATGGCAGAGTCAGGTGGCTGATTATCGTGTGTTTATTTCCCCTAATTTTCACATCATCTTTCACACAATTCTCACTTTGCTATACTCCCATCATCACCCCAGTATTGTTTGAGGAGAGACTGTGTGGCAGGTTATAAAACCAGACAAATGAAAGACTTGTTTTTTCTAAAAAAACCATCACATGACAGCAAGGGGAGAGAGGGCATTGCCCCAGTTGTTAACATAAGATTGAGAAAACTGATGGTAAAAGTTGTCTCCACGCTCTTTGCATTGAGTCAAGCACATTCTCAGAATGTAATGCATCTGCCAAGACAATTTTGCAACTGAATATCTTGCTGATTTTCATAGACAGCAAATCAACTTGTAGGCGAGGACGTAATTGGGTCCACATTGGTGACCTCAGCATTTTGCCACAATATTTTCTGACGATGCAAATGTCTAGTTTGTATGAAAACAGTTGTCGTGCACGGTTGAAGGTCAGCACCGCTAATAGAAAGGCCACAGTAAAGGCAGTGAAAAGGTTTGCTCTGCGTTGGGAGAACATTGGTGCTTCAGTGAAGTATGAAAGAGGCAAATTGAGGCAGCTTCCACAGCTATTGTACACAAGTGGTGGGGTTAAAAGGGAGCTCAGTCGGAAAGTTAACCTCTTTACTTACTAGCAACAAACCTTGGTTGTGGCTTAAACCAAATATTCCAAATATAATCCCTCAAAATGTTTCCTCAACAGAGTGTCTGAGCTTGGCAAAGTGAGGAAGAGGATGAGGACGAGTTTATAGAGCTGCTGCTTCTTTGCACTGAGAGGATCTAACTCTAACTGTCATTTTGGCATCTTGGCTTTATCCAACAGAGGAAAGATGTAGGACCTGCTGGAGGAGGACAGTGCCTATCAATCTGAACTGCCAAACACTTTAGGAGGATGGATCTGAAGGGATGCTTAGTTCGAAAAATGAGTTGTTTGCTGCCGTCACTCTGGACTCAGATGAGCCATGGAACTGGATGGGTGAATTAACGAATGGATGCGGGGATGAATGAAGAAAAAAAACATTCTCTCAGTTATTGTTTTTTTTATCACGCATTCTTCAGAAGTTTCCACTTTACAGCTGTGTCCAGATTCCCTGTTGTGTTGAGCATTTTGTTAAAAGTGCAAATCATTTAGCCGAGGATACTGCCATCCAAGGATTTCTGTTCACCAGAGAAAGAGAAATCTTCTGTAAAGTCAAGAGGATAAATTGAGGAAAGTGGCCAACATGGGGACTCACAAGAACGGCATGTCCTATGAACTTGTTGACTGAATGGGGAAAAACAAGATTGACAGCAAAATTGGCATGTGCATTAACTTTTCTTTTCTTAAATATCATCAGTTCCTGAAAGTTATCAATTTGAGGGAGAGTCAATACACACATGATTCCATAAAAATACATCTAGTCTCTAATTCCAACATTTAATTAATTTTCTGCATTTCAGAATGGCATTGAAGTAGGTAAAATATTGCCTTATCTACGTATGCATTAAAAAAAAAAACCCACAGCTGATTACATTCACATTGACACTTCAACATATTGCTCTGCAGGATAGATTTAAAAGAGATTAATCTCGGTCACTTGACAATGGCCCATGGTCCTGTGCTTTTTAAAGCTGGCGACTGGTTCGTCAGCAAGTGAAAGAGGCACAGTAGTTCAGTCGCTGTTGTGGTCACAAAACTCTTTGATTATTGGAGAGAGCTGAAAAGACAGATTATCTGCAAGAGAACACTTGGACTTCCTCTGACTCGCGGTTATTCTCATGGGGCAAAAGTACGAGCTGTGCCAAGATTTGTACAAAAGCTGTTCCCCATTCTCTTGAGAAGCCACATGGCTAATATCAAGTTGCCCTCAAAACTAATATACCATTTTTCTAATTGGACTTAACTATTAATACATCTAAGACAACACCAAAAATACATCAGAAATTCTGCAGAAAAATTAATTGATTAAGTAAATGAGATAATCTGGAATTTGACATGCAAAACAAATTTGTTGAACAAGATGGTGGCAGTGTTGAAGGAGAGAAAGGGAAAAGAAATGCATTAGGTTGAGTTCAGAAAGAAAAGGTATAAGTGAACCCTTTGGAATTATCTCCTTTTATCTAAAATGATAGTCAGATCTGTGACTTCAACAAAAGTTAATTGAAGTTAGAAGTTAACAAGCGATGGAGTTCAGCCAATAAAACCAGACTGAAGGTTGGGGTTAGAGATTCATGGATTCATGTAAAAACACTTAAACATTTTGAGTTTGCTAATCACAATAAAAAAGAGTCTGCTGGTGTGAACCACGCCTCGCAAAATAATGTTATTTAATTCGGATAAACACGGAAAGAAGTGCAACACAATCTCAGAGTTCAATATCTATCAGTCATTTTGGACAAATTGTATGTAAATGGAGATGATTCATTTTTTTGGCTACTCTCCCCCCAAAAAATGGGCATCCAAAGGAAAACCGGATCATTCCAATGGGCCACTGTAGAGCCATATTATGTCTGTTTTATCTGGATGTAAATACTTTTTGCGGTGGAACTAGGGCCAAATGTTGGTAGATGTTATCGGCAGCAGAAGTCCAGTCAGTCAACCCGTACATGATTAACCTCTGCCTCTATGTGTGTGATTGGAGAGACGTCGTGGGAGGAACCCTTGTCGATCTCTGTGCCAGAGAAGTGGGATGTGCACAGAGAGGCTCTCTCTGTAGACTGTTGCATATACGTACTGTGCCTCTCCAAGGGGAGCTATTGATTTCTGTTGGATGTATTCCCAGAAGGGGAACCGTGAGAGCAAGTGTTTTATTTGTATCGTGTGAATGATTTCAGTTGTGAGCAGGGAAAATAGAATGATCCTTCTGTGTCTTGTCAGCGGCTGCATGGTATTGCTAAGGTCTCAAGGGTTTCTGAAAACATTGCAGTCCATTTTTTTGGAAAGCACAGTTTTGACTTAAACAGAATACATATCCAAGTATTTAGGGAGTAAATAATGAAAAAGAGAGCAGAATACGATTATGGTTGCCTCCTCCTATAGAGACTTCCTCACTTTAGATAAACATAACTTGATCTGTCCAGTCATTGTCCAATGAGATTGCACGTTATCACCAGGGTGATTGTTCGCCATGACGTCCGATCCCCAATGACAAGGGTCCTTGTGTCCTAAATGCCTTTAGGGAGAATTTTTCACTGACAAGAAGCATAGACGGCAAAAGATGGAGCACGGATAGAGATGTACTACTTAGAGGGAAAGAAGAAACACTGCAGGGTAAAAGAAAGCTTTGGTATGTCAGCGCAGGAAAACAGGTGGAAGAAACACCTGCGGTGTAATTAATGGTGTGATCTTGAGCACAGAGCTCATCTCGAACTGCAAAGGCGCTTTGTCATGCTTCTGTTCCCTTTCCTCCCCTAGATGACTGAGTGGGAACTTTCTTTTAAGGCTTAAAGAATAACTTGGCACTCTCAGACAGCCAAGCTACCTCAGGTTAAATTCCAACTCAATGTTTTACCAGCTGTTCCACCATTTCCATCACGCAGGATAGATGGAAAAGAAAGGCTATTCTCTTCTTTGTTTTGGTTATGCAATGGGTGAAGCCGTCACTTCGTGCCATAAATCGAGTTGTCATTTTTCTGCGAAAACCACGTCAAGGTGGCTGAGAGAATAACACGGTTAGACAAAGGCTTTTATGAGATCCGATATGAGTGAGGAGGGTGTTGTTTTTCTATCGCCGCTGTGCTATGAAATCAGATTTGAAAATTCGAAGGACAAGTTTATGCAAAAAGCTGTCTGTTTCTGCTTTAAAGATACCTCAACAACACCACCACCCTCTTCCAGATCACTATCTTGTGCCTTTAAATTATCAATATATGGTTACTGAATCCATACTTCTGTAAATCTATTTTGTATTCCGAGCTGCACAACTTCCAATCAAGAACTGACAACATTTTAACATTCAACTCTAATTGAAAATGTAATTAAAGCTGAAAGGCATAATATTGGTATATCAGACCATCCCCCAGTCGATTACTTTCGTCCTAATTGTTAACAAAAACAAATGGGAAAACAATGGATTGAATGATTAAATAGAAATTATTTCGTTATCGCCCTTGTCGAAAAGAACGTAGAACATAATTGCACCTGTCAGAGTTTGACTGTTTCCTCTATTAAAACTGTAGAGGTTGGAAATTCAATTGTGCTATCAGATGAAAAGGAGAATGCTTATGAGAAGAAAAATAAGTTTACTAGCAGAAATGAAAACAAAAGAGTTTAAATGTACATGCAGAACCCTAAAGACCAGCTTCATAAAGCTTTACCAATAGTGATGGCTGACTTGCACGCGACATGAGGAGTTGGTGTGAGCAAACTTTGAACCGATTAGCTTCTTAAGGAAATGTGCACGTCTATTCATATTAGTTCGGAGATGTTTAGGTCTACATGAACAGCTGCCTAAGAACCTAAATGTTAAAAATTCAAACCCCACTTCAGCCAAAACATGTCAGCTGACAAACGCACACCACATGACCACCTTTAAAAAAAATCGGAGGAATCTGCAGCTATGATGGAATAAACTTGCTTCATGGTATTTTTTATTTTTTAAATATAACATGTTTTTGCCATTAATGAATGTGAATTTGCCTGTGGCAAATACCAAACTATTCAACCATTTGCATTTCCCTAAGCCTAAATAGCCTGGCAGATTTCTTGTACAGAGGAGGTGTGACACTGGCTGTTAAATGTGCTGGTGCTCGACACACAGCAGGTGTTAGCAAGGCAGCCTTTTGCCGTCTGTATAACACATTAGAAATCATGATGTTGTGCATTTGCAGGACAACACAAGTCCTGATGTCTTAGTGGCGTTGGCCCGTACCATGTTCATGTTCTTCTCAGTGAATTACCAAAGAATAAAAAGGAGCCACAAGATCATAACGCTCCGAGTGTTACTTTTCTCGTGGTAAATGGAATCGGTCTTTCTGCATATCATAATGGATCCACATGTGCTGATATTCATCTGATGTTCATGGAGCAGGTTGGTGTGTGCGACGAAGGCATTTAATTAAACAAGAAATGTGCACAATCAAATATTTTACACTGTCTCAAAGAAGACATTATATTATTCAAAGAAGAAAAAAAAACGGTGTTGACTTTGTAATTATCTGCTGCGCTGTATGTGTGTGCATTTGTGTGTACATGAGATATTACATGTGCTTGTCAATATTATCAGTGCTCGGAGGAGCCACGGTGAGGGACAATGCCGAGGGAATAACTAGTATTCAGAGATTTCTTTCCCACATAGATCAATTCAATTCATGAAAACATTGTTTAAAAAGGATGATATAGGCCACAATGAATGCGATCTATAATATCTGAAACAAATATATGCTTTAATAGTTATATATATATATATATATGTTATGTTAATGAGTATTTGTAGTCTATTCATGGCTCTGGGCTGGGGAGCATCACTGAGGAGAAGCTGAGAGAAAGGAGGGACAGCGAGGGAGGAGGGAGTGTGGCTTTCAGTTATTAGTTCAGTCTTCAAAGAATTGATTCCCCCGAGGAGAACTTGCATGAAACTAATAGTTGTGAGCTCTCTCTCTCTAAAAATGAGAATACTGCGAGTGTTTTGATGGCATACACAAGAGCAATTAAAGGGGAGGAACCGCTGCCATAAACCTAGGGCAGATAAACAAAAAAACCTGCGTACAGTACAGTCTCACATGTGCAGCTGCAGGTACACTTGTTGTGCACCATTACTTCTGTGTGATGCCATTTTGTGGACTTAGTTCAGCGTCTTTTTAAGTGACCAGAAGAAACAAACACCTGACAGAAAAGGTGCGAGGTAGTAAAAAGGATGTGTCAATCACACCTCCCTTTAGTGCGAGAATAGTTGTTGAGAAAAGCAAAATGTTCCTCCTCCATTAATTGAGCTCCTGAGCAGTCTTTGTCTATTAATATGAAAACATCTTCCCACCAACTCTGTACGCCTCCGCTAAGTGAGAGGGTTGTCAAGCCACGGCAACAGACAATGTTGGCGGCGAGAGTGGAATTTCTGCCTCGTAAATGAGACTAATTTCCCAGCATATCACATCAATTAGGAATGGCAAATATCTCTCATGATGTTTGTCAACAGCGGGGCTCCGTTGGAAGCTGCGAATTCGCTGCGTAAAGATTATTATTGTGCTCTCACGCTGAGGAACCAGGAAAATGGGAGATAGATTTGCAGCAACATTCAGTTGAGAAAAACCTAATCCCTATGCCATTGTTAAATGGTTTCAAACAAGCGCATGCGGGGCCCTTGAGGAAAAAAAAAAAAAGGTCATAGGTGTTTTCATAAAAGCTTTTCTGTTCACTGCAACGCCGGTGTTTATGGCAGGAATATTCAAAATAGGCAGGATGTAATAGGAGGCAAAGCAGTTTACCCCTTAATCAGTTAGATGTCGAGGCATTGGCTCATTTTCATTTGAATTACATTGGGCAGAGGTCTCTTGACGGCCAGAATGAGCAGGAGACGGGCGGGACAGCCAGACACGTTTCCAGCTCACATATGGGCACGTTGTATTATGATGGACGTGAACAAAGTAAGCCCGTCTTTTAAAAGTTTGCAGATTGAACAGCTGGACTGTTTGTTTGGCCTCGTCAAGAGGTTGGCGTTTGCTCTTAACCTGTATACATTACATGAGGCGGATGAAACAATCCTTTTAACACGCCACGTTAAATATGTTGAAATAATTACTTCCAACACTGCGTCTGTATAGTTGTCATGGTGCAGGGGTCTACAATGCATCCTGTGTATATCAGGGTTTTTTCGTCAGTGGGGTAGAGGAGACCACAGGGAGACATCGTCTTGTTTTCTTCTCTGTGCCCTCAGTTGAGGTTGACACTTGTATTTTGTATGTATTTTGTATGCTGTCAGAGTGGAGGCTACTGGTGCAGCATGAGCCGCCGTCCATCCGTGAGGAGCTGAAGCACAGAGAGCCAACAGGTGGTGCAGACTGGTCGTGTTTTGTGCTCCAGCCGTCTTTTGCCGACTGTGCACGCGGCAGCATTGACGCCAATGATTCGTCTCAGGACCACATAGTAGATATAATGCTTCTTGTGAACTTTGCTTCCCCCTGCCTCCCATACACTCACTGGACTATTTACATTTGGGCCTCAGGATGATTAAAGGCCTTTAAAAAAAAAAAAAAAATGTTTTTGAACAACAGCTTCCAGCAGCCAATTATTCAAAATGACCTAATTGCATGGGAGACTTCTGCCCCCCGCTTTCTGCACTCATTGTGCCTGTGACTGTGAGTGACTGTGTGCGTGCGCCAAAGAGCAACATTGACTGATCCGATCCAAAAGGCACAGGTCCGTGTCTGAAGAATAACAAACATGAGCATTATTGACATTAAGAAAAATACATCTGCTCCTTAACAAACCCCACTGCAGCTGCTGAAGTCGTTTTGCATGTACAGTTAATAAACTGGAGGTTTGGAAAAATGGATTACAGCAACATGCTTATTTGGTAATGCAAGAAACGTACACAGACCTTTGGTTGTTTTTCCCCACAGTTTTTAGTAAAAAACTTTTGAATCACTTCATCTTTACTCAATTCACTGCAACTGCAGGAAAACAATTTGCGAATTTTCAACCTCTTTGATTTGAGTGATGGACTGACACCAACACAAGATACTTAATAATCATAACCAACGATGTCTGGGGAGTCTTACTATTTTCCAAGTGCTCCTTCAGAGACAGCCACACATAAAACCCTGTGAATAAAAGCCAGGTTTCCCATCAAGCCTTATTAGGAAAATTTTCCTCCAACTGCCAACTACCTTTGTCTAAGTTCAAATGAAGTTGATAAAGAAGTGTTTTTTGCCTCTAAGGTTCCTCTACACAGTCACACATTGTTTTTACCACTCATAATTACTCCCACTGCTGCCTTTCATTATGATCTCAGAGTGATGGATGCCTCTTCCATTCTACAGACTGCAGGTCTATCTGGTTCCGTATTCGTCAGCATCACCGCCATTATTCTTGAATCATGTGACTGCAGCTCCGGAAACAAGAAAGATGCATTGGCACTGGGGAATGGTTGTGTGCAGCAGGATGAAAAAAACATTAAATACATCAGAAACGGAGAGAAGACTGCGTGCTTCGGAGCTTTTCTCTCTCCCGCCCCCTCTCTCTCTCCACTTCACTGTATAAATACAAACGTTAGATATGTAAATGATCTCTATATGTATGCAAAGCTCAGTCCGACCATTTGTTTTAACTGCCTGTGCCGTCACTGACACTGCAGCGTAAAGACAAGAGCTTTTCCCCGCTTGCCATCCACATCCGTGCTAACTAATGCTGCAGTGTCAGTGCATGTGTGTGGTGCGGGCTGCGTGTGCGGTTATATATGGGCACGTGTACGGGCATGTGTGAAAGTACGTGTGTGTCCGCGTAAGAATATAGAGGATGGTGGGAAAGTGTCAACACTCAATTTCTTATCCTTTTTTCTATCTTCAAATGGATAGGGCCACCTGTCCCATATAATTTCCCCCTGTCAGCCACGATTGCAACACGTTTAATCATAGGGTGTGTATGGCTGCAGGTTTAGGGGGTCGATGTGTGCATGTGTATGCATGTAGACGTTTTCACTTTAAATCATGCACATTAAAATGTCCGAAATCCTTGTTTTCCTAGAACCGTTGCGAAGATGTCTCCGTTGCCGTGTGCAGCCTGCAGTGAGCCAAGGAGGGCGCCGAGGTCAGGCCAACGAGGAGCTGGTTATTGTGATTGCTCAGTGGACACACACACACACATGCAGTATGCTCACTTGCGCACCAGAATGACAGGTGCACAGCCTGTTGAGATCTACATGCCCATCCTGGGGAATAAAGGCAGAAACCACGAATGTTATCCTGGCGTCTGACTTGCTGCTGAGGACAGCGTTTTGACGGCCCGACGGCCCGACGGCCCACGGACGTGGCAGGATTTCTCCCGATACTGCTGATGGCCGGTCCAACTATGAAAGATATATAAATATGAGATATAGTGAGGGAGCCAGGCGAAGCACTGCACACTGTTTTCCAAAGAAGCAATGTTGGTAAAACAATGTTATTATGAGAATTTTGGATAATAATATTGTAGTGGGACAATGGCGGGCCAGCACAGTCTAGGTAATTAATGAGGAGCACTGTAGACACACTGAGTAAAGCCCAACATTAGGCTTCATTATTTTGTTTATGAGCAGATTTTTATAGGTTCATCGTCTGCTGCATCAGCACCTTTTTTGGCTTTGTCAGATGCCAGCTAATTCTTCCCAAGGCTAGACCGTGTTTCGGCACAGACGGCTCACCCAGGTGATGTGCAGTATGTGCAGAAGGGCTCCGTGAGAGTTGGAGAAGAAACTAGTTTTTTTCCCTCGGTTTCAAAGTTGTACGGTTAGACAGAAACTAATGAGATGCGGCGCGCCTGTCAGGGCGGAGGATTTCTCGGATGAAAACGATTCATCCTGTGTGATTTTATCTCATTCATGTCATGGCGAGGCCCCTCTGCAAGTGCATAATAATTCTTCAACCTAGAGCGAATTGCCTCAGCCTCAGCCACTTCACATCTCCCTGATTGCTCTCCAGATGCTTCTCACTGCTCCTCCTCATTGAGTGTTTCAAGCGGAGGGGTCAATTAAAACTGAAAGAGGTCCAGTTAGTGGAAAATTTCCTCAAGCTGAGGTCTGGAAAAGTGGGGTAGGGTCTGTGGCTGGGGGGACAGCAGGGCTAATTAATAATACTCTTATAGCAAATCAATGTAATGTATAAATTTTTTTTATAATTACAGGTTAAGTTTTCAAAGGTATGAAATCAAAAGTATAGCTTGAGTTTTCATTTTCTTCTTTTTCACCACATATTTACAGTTTTGAATTTTTTTAAATAGAAATCTCAACGCAGCATAACCATTGAACAGCTTTCCGTCTTTCCATCCCGCTTAAGCCCAACTATTGTTTTCTTTTCTCATCTCTTCCATATTGCAACGATTGGCTCAATAGGTTCATGTCAACCAGGGCCACAGAGGCTAGAAAAAGGTGTGTAGGTTAAAATAGAACTTTTATAAGTTAGGTCTGGATTTGTTTAGGATAGTGTCTGGGTCCAAATCCGGACCAGAGATATCTATATAAAGTACACGTTTTCTATGTAAATGAAAGAAACTACTAAGATTTACTATGTCTATTTCGTGGTTGCTTTGTCACTCATTACGTCTCTTACTGGAAATGTTATTTCCACTGTCCTTACTGCATATGTGCCTGAGAAGTGAGGTTTAAGGCCTTTGTGGAGACTCTGTACAATCAAAAGATTGATTACAGTGGAAGGCGAAAGCAGTGGTCCTACCCCTCTGCTAATTATATGATCCATTATCGGGCTCAAATGAGCAGCCTACATGACAATCCCATTCATTATCATTCTCTTCAAATGGACTAATTGCATGATGGCTTTTTTCTACTTTTCCCCCTCATTGATGTCCTGCAGAGCAAATTTCATAGTACAGTACTTTAATTTATTCCCCATGTACCCGTGGTGCTGGTTGCACTCTCAGATTGTTGATTTGTGTATGATATCTAATGGCAGATCCTCAAAGCTTCTGCAGTGTATAGCGGATGATTAATGCTGTTGTAGACCCCCCAAGAAATCTATTTATCATTCACACATAACATGCATGACCTTTACGGTATATCTTTTAGTAGTAGAATTTCTACTGTGAGTTTGCACTGAGAGGGGAGTTTAAACTTGTTTCCAATGTCGAAAGGCTGTGAAGCTCAAAAATTGCAGTTTTTGGGTTGGGCTAAATTCTGTATCACGCTCAGATCGGTTCAAGCTATTTTGCAGTTCCGCTCACTCTGTCTTTATGAACAAAAGCATGCGAGCCATTTCCACTCTATAATTCAGGTCTTATTTTGTACCTGTAACCAATGATCTATCTCTCATGATGGAAATCTCGACGCAGCAGCCAGAGAAATTCAACATCTTCCTGTGACAGACAGAGCCAATTCTCTCCCTTCGCCTCATATCACATTTTCATATTCTCAAGTATGTTTTTAATCAAATGAATTGTCCGCCGGGTCTTTAATGCAGCAGGAAATATGTACTGTATGAAAATGACTTGATAGCTAATAAACGCCCCTCAAAACCATATGCACACAAACACAAATAAAAGAGAGAGGCAGAGGGGGAAAAAGTGACAGAGAGACCGAGAAAGATTGGCGAGGAAGAGAAATTCCATTATCCACTCTTCTGGCGGTAAATAACATCACATCATTTTTTGCAGAGAGAGAGAGAGAGAGAAGTACCTGCTACGCTGTGCTGGACCAGTAAGTCGTAGCACACCTGCAGAGAGAGGCTGGCTTGCACTGCGCCATTTACTTTCCCCAAGATGAACATATTCAATATTAGAGACAGAAAAAAATTAATGTCTGTGCCAGATGCATTAAAATGCACATTAACCTATACTCGCCTAGAACAAAGACTATTCCGAATCGACCTCTTTTCCTAATACCTCTGTGACTATTCGCTTTCGCTCCTCATGAGACAGCTTGAATTTTCACAGACTTCTTTACCGGATCTCCTACACTTTGTCCCATCGTACAGATTACAGACTGTCTCATAATGTCCTGAAAGCTTTGGGGCCGTCCCTCGGTCGTGAGTCGCTTTGGATAAAAGTTTCTGCCAAATTAGTAACTGACTGTAAATGTAACCTTCTATAATTTCACATATGGACACTATCACTGGATATGTATGCGCGTGAATTCACTGAATTAACTCGTTAGTGTGTATTATATATACATATATTTATTTTTATATTTATTCTTTTTTTACTGCCAGTTTTCATTGCCGTTTGTTTGTCGGTCTGCCTGTCGGCCGGAATTACTCAAGAAACTAGTCAACCTATTTCATTTAAATTTTGTGGCGGGACGGGGCAAGAAGACTCAAGGACCAACGGGTTACATTTTGGAGCGGATCAGGATAGACAGGCAGGACTATTTGTCCACCGTCTTTAACATGGCTCTGAAAGGGTCCTTCTAGTATTATCATTGTGCCAAACATTTTGAGATATGACGGAATTTCTTGCTAAAGTGAAGCCACCGAAATGGCAACCCCTCCTCCGTGGCCACTTCTACTGCCACTCCTACTAATTAAGTGAGGGAGCTTTCAATAAGCGTCGGCAGAATGCTCACTGAAGTCGAGCTACTTTATTACCTTAGTTCCCTCAAATAGTGACTGGGACCTTTGTGTAGATCAACCGCAGAGGGTTGCTGGCCTTTATTTGAGGAAGGCTTATATAAGGCTTTGTTTTCTAATTCCCCGTGTTTGATGGGCGTAATAGGTCATATTTTAAAAGGAAGACTTGTTTGATCGCTGCTCTCTGCCCGGGGCAGGGCTGCCGTGTAAAGCTTCGTTTTGTGGGGCTCCACACTCGCACTCAAACACGGGGATGAACAAAGCGGAGTGGCTGCGTTGGACACGGTGAAGTGAAGACAACTCAAATTTGACGACAACTACGCCCGTTCATTTATGCAGTTAAAAATTCCCAAACATGCAGAAAAGACACATTTTCAACCGTTTGGTCCACACTTCACCAGCGCGCTTTGTTAAGGCATCTGCAAATGGTCATCGAGACGCTATTGTATGCACCGTCTCGCCATGAATGTCCAGAATTGCAAAAAGTCAAACTGCATATGACGGATTAGGACGCCCATGTAAACAAATGACTAACTAACCAGAGGAAACAGAAGTGGACCTGTCTTCAAGTGGAGGTTTCATGCATGTTTCATGGGTGTTACCCAAAATCCATAGCACTCAAACGACAAAGGAAGAAGTAATGCTAATAATCTTTGACAAGGATGTGACGCTTTGAATTTCCTAAGTGGTCTCGCAAAGTAAGTTGCTCACAGTATGTGAAGCCTAAATAGTTCCGTCCAAAACCTTTAGACACTTGTTTAGATTCGTATCCATGGCTCAGTGCCCCCGGGGAGGCGTCTGGTCGGTCCCGGATTCATTCTGTCAATGACCCCAACAAGATGTATTGGTGCCGTTTAAATGGCAAAGGTTGGTCACAAAAAATATTGATTTGGTTTAGGTTTTTTTTGTTTTTTTACTTGACTAAACTTTGTATGAGGTCACTGTCCCTTAACGTGAGCAAGATAGTCTGGAAACATATCTCAAAACATGAAGTCAAAGAAAAGTGGGTGAAAAAGAAACAATCAAAATCAACACCAGAAACGCTCTGACTAGGCAAAAAAAAGGAGTTTGCAAACTCACTTATAGGGATGGCTGAACTTTTGCACATTGCACAATTGTTTTATTTATTTCTTCTTTTTTTTTGGTTTGTTCATGAAATAAAAAGTAACAGTGGGAGGTATTTCCTTCTTTTCACCTGAGCAACCAACAAAAACAATGTATGCACAAAAGTGGATTTAATTGAAAGGGAAAAAGGCACGAGAAAGAAAGTTGGAATGAGGAATAGAGGGCATTAGCTGTGATGTGAGATACAGAAAAATCCCAGAGATATACAGAAAGATAGAGGAATGAGAGAGAGAAACGTGTTTGATGTACAGGAAGAGAAAGCAAAGAGCGGGGAGAAAGAATCAAAGGCTCGTATCTTCACAGGAGTTGAGCAGCAGGTTGAGACAGAGGCAGCCTTGTGAGACTAAATGTGCTCTCCAGCGCCGGCACCCTCCCCGCCCACTGCGTCAGCCCGCACAATGTCTGCCTGGTCAACCGTAACATTCTTCTCTGAACGAACACACGCACGCACGCACGCGCGCACGTGCAAAAAGTCCGCACTGCTCCTCTGACTTGCGTCCCGTTATCCTCAGCTTCCACAGCATGATGGAAACCAGAGAAGGCGTTTGTTCAGACCCAGAGCAATTAGTGTTCTTTCACCCTTCTTTTTTCTCTTGCCCACCGTTAAATATAATCCACAGTAGGCGGCATGCGGTACATTCAGAGTCTGTTCCGATACCTTCTCGGTGATTTCTCCCCGTCTCTCCTGCCATCACCCCGTTTCGACGTTCTCATTGCCAAAGAACTGAACACAACACCAACACCTCAACCTTGGACCCAGAGGGATGGTTATGGCGCTGCGGACTTACTTTGATCAACACCGCCCCGGGACCGTGCCAAGAAAATGTGAAGCAACCCCAAATCAAAACGTTGTTTCTTTACTTTGTTATCATCCATCACGAATTAGATATCTAAAAAAAATGATCTATTGTTGTTAAAATGTTCAAATTATTAATTTGCTTCACTCAAAGTAATAGCTTTAAAAAGAAAGAAGAATCCGTAAAGATTAGAGGTGTGGCTTTCCACCACGAAGGAGGTTATGTGATGGATTTGTCTGTTTGTTTGTTAGGATTACTCCCAAAAAAATATGGACGGATTTACATGAAAACATTTTGTCCAGGGTCCAGGGCAGAACCCGATATATTGTGATAAGTGTGAATGCGGTTAAAGTGACTGATCCTGGATCAGGCGTCTTTTGACATTTTCATTTCACAGAAAATAAGACCTATATGAATCTCGTACTTTTGGTGCTGAGATGTAGTTTGCGAGACTTGGTGCAGATTTTCAGACTTCAATCACAAGAGCCATACAGTGTCGGATTGTTTGGCCTTGACAGAGCTATGCGCTCTACCGAGTGCCAAATGTGCTGTGTTGGAGCGACTTTAAACTTGTGACCATATTCATCACCTCGGGCCAGATTATTCAGCCTCTTGTCCCTACAGACCCAGCGAGAGGGAACAGCAATTTCCGTTTTGTGCCTCCATGGGACCAAGGCCCCATTTTGATTTAGAAGAGATCAGGTTTACGTGTGATGGGCGAGCATGAAATTGTACGTGTTGTTTGTATACTCTGTGCATGACATTGGCTGTGCCTGGATGCTATTTTTTTTTTTTCAAGGTGAGATTATGCAGTCTGTATCCCCATATGTGTCTGCCCTGGCCCAGAAAAACAATGTGAAAAGGCCGATGCATATCAGCAGTTTGGTAAACAACCTCCTAATTAGACTCATTGATTACACACACCGGGCCCAGTCAACCATGAGATAACTGTGTCTGAGGGGCCAGACGACATTCTGTCAATCTGAAAGCGTTCATACCGAAGCTTCTGTATGATGCAATGTCTGGGAGAGAAAAAGAGAGAGGTTTAAGGTCCGCATTGTTGCTATGGGAGATTAAAATGTATACCCGAATCTCTTTGATCACAAAAACACTTACTCTCGGAAGACGACCAGGGAACAGTTGTCCAACTGCATAACCTTCAGCTTTTTACTTGCCAGCGGGAAATAAAAGGGGGGGGGGGGGGGGGGGGGGGGGGGGGGGGAAGCACTCAAAAAAAGAATCACTGCATTTTGTGCATTCAATTTCTGCACCATTGTGTTGACTTGGTGAGATGGACATTGATGAATCTGTGCACTACACATGAAAGTTGTAGAATATGAAGCAGGTGGGGTCAAGCTTATCGTAGGATGGTCTGACCTGGACTCTTACGTCAAGATGGTCAAAATGCCAAACTCGTGGCTTCAAAACGGCAATTCACAAACCAGTGGGTGACGTCACGTGGGTTGCCATTGGGTTAAAAGTAATTCTTTGGATTGTCTGAAAAAGACTTGTGGAAATATATATATAATGTGTTCAGGCCTAGAAATGTGTGGAATGGTGTGTACATAATTGTGCAGGCACTCATTTGACTGTATGAATTAATTTGTATCTGTTAACACATGAATTAATGAGTGTGAATAAAGTAGAGATGCATTTGAGACAAACATTAGTCCAGTGGTTAACCCAACCAAATGTTAAATGTTATTTCCTTTAATTTTCCATAAAATTATCCATTTCCCTTACTTCAAGGTTCAATGTCCTTCGCCGTTTAACATATCTCGGCAAAAACACCAGGAAGTAAAAGGTGAAATTGACTTTTATGTCGTAAGGCATTGGCTCTGTGTGTGTGTGTGTGTGTGTGTGTGTGTGTGTGTGTGCGCACGCTCACCCAATACTTAGTTAATTGGGTCAGCACTGTTATGTAGATACTGTAGGTAGTTGGGCTGCAGCCCTGAAGCTAGCAGTGGTGTAGAGAGTATGACAGTAGGGGAGAATATGAAACAGAGTCACTGTTATATTCAGATTGATGAGTGCCACAGGGAACAACACGACTTTGTTTCTCTGTCTCGCATAGAAATGGCAGTCCTCAATTTGGCAGGGACAATATGTCTGCTCTCCAAATCCTCTCTGACATTCAGAGGGGGGCTACGACAGTGCCTGCAGAAAGTCTGTGAGCCTCTCGGTTCCCTTTCTGGATACTCCAAAATTATGCGTGTACTCTATCCATAGCTTTAACATGAAGTCCATACTTTTTGGTAACAGGTGAAGATTTCGCCAGGACTGCTGCATTAACATATTCTAGTTTTATAACAATATTCAGCTTTCCCCTCAGGTTGGTTATGAATGACTTTGGGAGGACAGTGCCCCATTAAAGATTCTACTTTTTAAAATGTGTCCAGTCATCAGTGTTCAATCTCTGCTCTCTGCTTCAGAAACTAATAATGCCCTACACAATAAACATCCATTCATGGAGTGAGTTGGATTGGCTTATTACGATCAATAGAGCTACTTTTGTGTGTATGTGTATATGTGCATGTACTGTACAAATGGATTAATTGCATAGGGACTGATCTGTTCCTCCCTTTAATATATGGGTGTAAAACCACACAGCCACTTATGTTCATCTATCTAAACTGATCTCACCATCACCTCTGTTATCCTCCCCTGAATATATTGTCTTTTTTTCTCTATTTCTCTATAATTACATTTTAATCTCAAATGTTATAATATTACAGACAGGTTTATTCAAGGCATTCAATGTAATGCAAAGGCTGCAAGTGAAAGAGTTTACGCCATCTTACGTTATCGTTCACACGTTCAAGTCACATCTGCAATATTACACGGCTCCATCCCTCTATAATGCACTGCCCCCACAGTCTGCTCCTCCTCTCGGCCGTCTCATTACGAAAGCTAAATTGACCATGGCGCGTACCTCCAGAACAGGCAGGCGGTTTTACATCGCCATCGGCCTCGCTTCGCAAATACTCCATCATGTAATTGAATATCAGCTCTTCATAACTGGCCGGCCCTCTGCACACGCATAATTGCACACACACAGATGCGTCTGCGCAAACAGACACATGCAGAAGCATTTCAGCTTATGTGACAACGCAACGGTGAGGATGTCGTTTCTAGCCACAAGGTTTTCACGGCTGCAGGCGCACACCGCATACAGACAACCACAGCGGCAGAATGGGAGACAGAACGCGCCTTTCAGTTAAATTTTGTTTAGCTTGTGTTACAAAAATGTCACGGATTAACATTAATCCAATTTAAGTTTAAGATTTAGGGTGGATTCGGATTGTCCTTCCCATCTACTATTGTGTAAATCTACTAAAGGTGTAAAGGAGGACCCATAGGACATAGGACAAGGGAATCCGACTCAACTCACACTACACTATGTAATTATGCAACGCCGGATGTTATCGAAGTGCGTCTTCCATGGTGAAACTACACATTTCCAAAGATGGACTATAAAATGCTTATCTTATAGGCTACTTCGCCATGCTTCGTAGGCAACGGTAACTGAAATGATGACTTGCGTTCCGTCTCGGTCATATTCATACTCGTCCATACATGGCACGTCATGTAAAATATTGCTGCCGCAATGAATTGTGGGGCATCTATTTCTCCTTTGCTTTCGCACAGGAAAGTCCAGCGTACCCCATGCTAATGCAGATAGGAAAGGAAGCATTGAAGCACTTTTCCTAAGCATTTAAAGAATTTGAAAAGCTCTTATCATGGCTGCGGATGAAATACTTCTGGGTCATTTCAGGATTTAGGAAACGTCCTCAGCAAATTCGACAATTCGACCGCCCCAAGCTTGGGCAGTCGAATTGTCAAATCATTGTGGTCCTTAATGTAAAGATCGCTGGTGTGCAGGTCAAACAACAACAAAACCAACACAATTATATAATGCCTAAATCATCAGTGATATATTATCTCCAACTCAAACATCCAAACATTTTATAGATACTGCATACAAATTCTAACTGGGATGGTGAGCCTACACATTCCAAGTTTCCGTTTCCATAATTTTTACTTTTTAGAGTTAATTACTTTACTGTGTAAAGGTAACTTATTCCAGTTGCTTGATTCCAATCAGCTACACAAGTTCTAGTCTGGTGGGCAAATTTTTTTTTTTTCATTACAGTTCTAATTCGCTTGCCAGGGTAAACATTAAAACTTCAGGGAACAAAAAATACTTTCTTTATTGGTTAGCCTTGTAAACCAAAACCCTAATTCTGTTGTAATCTTTTCTTCAGTGCATTAAATGCAAGGCTCTCCAAACTGACATTACTGTTTAAAAGATGTGCTACATTATTAAAATCTTTTGTGGTTTTAAAATAAAATAAAATCTGACCTTCACGGATAATAATGGTCACATTTGGCTTGCTCGATATAGATCACAAAAGTATTTGCAGTGTCTTTTTGTCAATATATGTAATGTGAGTAGCATGTGTGGTCCACGTGTTTCTTGCTCTGTAATGTTATGTTAGGGGCCTCCTGACGACCCCCTGAGCTTTCCTTGCAAGCCCTATTTGGTCTACTTCTTGCATTGTATAAACACGTGAAACCAGAGGTTCTTTCTGAAGTACACGACGGTCCTATATAAGTCTACGTTTTACGCAGTATGAGCAGAGTTTTCCTTTGGCTGGATGCTCTCCAAGCTCTGCAGTGCTTGAATCGATGCTGGTCTTTTTGTAATAAACCTTTATATACAATCAAGACGGTGTCGGCGGACTTCTCTTCAATACATCTTCACATCATCGCTACTTAGTATATAACATATTGCACGCTGGTTCGGCCATATGAAGAGAAAACTTACTGTCTACAAAGCTTTTTTCATTTGAATAAGTCCCACACTTTTAATTGCACCCCGTGTGCTTCCTTATGTAACAATAAGATGCAACAGCTGAGTCATCAATATATAAAAATACATTTTCAGTAGAAGGAGCAAATCAAAAGGTTACAAAAATAAGGAATATTCATGAAGTACTTTTTTTCCAAAAGAAGCACCAACGGCGTCCCACTGAACTCAACGTTTTGACTGTTTTTCCCACAATGCTGAACTGTAGTTCAACTCCATGAACAGCTTGTTTTAGACTTGTTTGTTTTGGCATTCATCTGAACTCTATGAGAATGAACTCAAACATCACCAATACTTCTTTCTTGTCTTCTGTTAGGATGAGATAATATCATCAGGCATTGGGTCCAGGAGGAGGTGCGTGTGTCAGCACTGTACTTCTATGCTGTGTGTCTTTGTGCGTATGTGACTCGAGTTTGCCTTAGTCTCCTTCGAACTTGCACGTCTCTCTACCTCTTTGTCACCAGGTCCACCTCTGAATCGGTTGCCTCGTATGTTAACATTGTCTTAATTAATTCCCTGCGACGGAAAACAAAATGTCTGTCCAATCTTTTCACGTCAGATTCGAATGGACACGGGAAGCTGTGGTAAAACTGAAATGTCAAGCTCACAGCTGCCAGGGTAATGATGTTGTGGTATGAAGCAGTGTTCACGGTTTGCATTAGCTATACTGACATATTTTCAGTCACTGAATGTGCATACATAATAAATGTCAAGTATGCACATCCATGAAAAACTACTTTGGCCCCATAGTGATAAAATGGCAGCTCTGAGTCTGTGTGCATGCTTGACAGCATTGTGCTAATGTTGAGGCCCTCTCAATTCAGGTTCATCAGATATAAATATTCCTGTTTTCTGAGGTTTCAGGGTTATGCTATTACAAACTACAATGTATGGTGCCATCAGCTGTTGATTCTCCTTCACGGCAACTGACTTAGGTCCGTCTCGTCAGCACCCGAATCTCCAAACGTCTCACTGATGCTGCCCCCTACATTCAGCCTCCAGTAATACAGTCTGTGCAGCCGGCTGTTGTGTAATTAATTCCTCATTAGTGTAGGCAATAATGACAAACTTGCCCTCTCTCCTTCTCCCTCGCTGCAACTTCCCCCCCACCAACATGCCTATCTCGCCGCCGCCCCAAGTTCTCTGCTGGAAGGAAGTATTCACATCCGAGGAAACGAGAAAGCAAACAAACAACAATTAGCTTCCTGTTGACATGGTGGACCCATCTCCTGCATATTATCCCTCACTGTGGAATGGACATCTGAGACTTTCCCTTTAGGTGTTCTTCAATGAACCGTCGACATCAAAACTAATCATCTATAGAAGTCAGAAAGAGTAGAACGGACACCAAACCTGAGTTACAGACTCTCTTTTTTGTTTTGCCTATTTCCCGCCATCAAAAATGACTATAAGGTGGGACCTTTTGTCTATTAAGAAAACAAAAAAACACTTTGCCGTAGTTACGTCTGAACCAATTCTGTGTTAACAGCTGTTGCACTGATATCGTCTAGTATGAAGCCTTTCAAAAGATGCGCACGGTGTCAAGGTTGTTCGGTGACCGAGTCGGTCACAGACCACAACACACACATACCTATAGAACCATGACACAAGAGCTTGGAATTCTGTTGATCCCGTGTTTCATGAGCTAATGTGCTTCTTGCCATCCCACTCCACCATGTCCATCTACTGCATATTTTGAATCTCTCTATTCCCTTACTTCCATTCCAGTAGTGGTGCCGGCCCTTCTGTCCATCGCTCAAACTGCAGTGATGTGTCAGATAAAAGTTAAGACTTTGATCGCTGCCTGACTTTGAGCGGTGCCCTGCTCCACACCTCTCTTCTGATAAATTTGCCATTTCGACAAGCGGCATCACAGTCAAATTTCAGATCAGTTGAGTGCTTCTTTTTTGTTCTCCTGTTCATTATGCATCACTGAAAGTTATGAGAACCTTTTAGGCATCTGCTTGAATATTAAGTAGCATCACTGTAAAGCAAGACTTTAGCCAAACAAAACATACTTTCATTGACTTGTACAAGATTATTCTAAAACTAAAATAAATTCTAAAAATAAACCGTTTTGTTTCCAAGAAAGCCAATGCAGCCAAGTCTGAATGATGTACAACACAATTAAAAGTAGTACTAGCACGCAATCCTTTTCTTCGCAAATCCAGGGAAGCTAAATAATTGAACACCTGTCTTAAACTGAATAATTTATGAACTGAATGCCGAACCATCCCTTCTTACGTAATGACACATTTGACAGAACAAGGAGACACTTTCAATCACTGTGTGCTCTCACTAACTGGGTAAACACTGGTCGGGTTTATTACAAGACAGCAAGAGCTGAGCAGGGATCGTTATTTTTTTTCATTTTCTTTTTTTCCTCCTTGTACTTCCAAAGCCTGAAAAACACACAAAAAAACATATAATATAACGCTGCATGGAGTTGATGCAGTGTTCAATTTTGTGAAAGCACAGGTGCTCAAAGACATAATGTCCAAGTGCACATAACCACTGACAAACAACCTCACAAAGTATTAAAGTGTGTTAATGCTCAGTGTTCACCTTCCAGGGGAAACCATCTGAATTAGTTTGTACAAACATTGTTAATGATGCAACGTGCGCGCAAGCACATACACACACACACACACACACACATACACCTCTGCAGATGTTGAATTTGCGCTTCTGCAAATCTTTGGGACTATTCTTAAAAGGATATAGTGTGTGTGTGTGTGTGTGTGTGTGTGTGCGTCCACAGAAGTGGAATTTGCCCAAATCAAGAATCCTATTCCGCTTTCCAGCCCAGTGAAACTCAATGGCACATGCCTTTTGACAGGAGAGCGGGGGGCCTGCTGACTCAGAACATGAGAAAGCCAAATTCAAATTTTCCACCACATGCCATCTGCAGAGATTGCTCCGACTGCAAATTGCGATTAGTTGTACACATAACGCAGGAAAGTGCCCCCAAACATAATATATGAAAAGCAGTCACAGTGAATATCAGCATTTTGCATTTTTTGAGCTGTTCATTGTAGTGAGTGAAACAAAGCTAAACGTAAGCTGCCTGTGCGCAACAATTCAGTCATCTGCAGAGAGGTGTTAACACATTCAAACTGATTAGGCTTCAAGTCTTAGTCAGATCTTGAGAAAATTATGCATGCTTTCATCTGAAGTGGCAGAAAATAAGATACACATACACGAAGGGTCAGCGTCCCGCGGAGTTAATCAATTCAGCCCACAACATACGAAAGAATCCTAATTTCACAGCTTGTAAATTAACACAGATGCACGTAATGCTAAAAAAAAAACCCAAATATAAATCAACTTCGCCACAAGAAACAATGAATAAAACCCTAGCTTAATGAAACCGCCAAGCACACAGACGGGAATAAATTGAGGCAAGACAACAACGCATGATGTTTATGCCATAGCAGCGGCAGCACTTTGCCTGGTGAAGTAAAGCAGCGATCCCTTTGCATTGAACCCTCCGGGGTTACACGCGATGCCTCGCAGTCTCAAGCTTCCAACAATAAAATGACAGCATGATCTGACCGGACCAGATGCTCACTGTGGCAAAGGGCCTCTCATTGAGCGAGTACTTCAGGCAGCCCTTCTCCTGCCCTTCCGCTCCCAGCACAGTATTTTCAAAACCCCAGCAAGGTACACGCTGGAAAATGGCAAATGTGACAAAGATTGGGAACTTGCGTAATCACACATTTGACACGTGTCCTTTTGCCGTTTTTCGCGGCGTTATGGTTTGGGGGCATCAACCGTTTTAATGACAGCGCTTGCGTCCCCGAAAATTCTGCCAACTGCCATACGGACTTGAAACGAATAGCCGAAGAAGGTCCATCTTTGGTCACCTTTAGTTTCCTGTACACGTTTACATACATTCGTGTGCGAGCGGACATTTGTCAATGTAAAGCCGATGATAAGAGCTCGGCTCTGTCAAAGCACATCAGTAAATCAGAATAGTTCTCCGACGCAACTAGGCACAGCATGCACAGCTCTCGATCTGTTATTATTTTGCATGTCATTATAAGCTGAAAGGATTAAAAAGAGGGAGAGAAAACAGCTCACAGCCTTCATCAGGTTAAGATAATCATCCAGCCACTTCTGCGATCAGAACATTTGCCGTTATTGAGTAAATCTCATACAATCGTGAAATCTGCTACGCTTGATGTGAACATGCAAGCATTAGAGAACATGGTGTTTTTGCTTCAAGCCGATCTCCGAGGCCTCTTCTTGCAATAACCAGCAGCTCTTCTCTACAGTCTGGTGACCTAATGGATCAACTAAATCTTTAAAAGAGTTTGTGGGGAGAAAATAGAGCGAGAGAGATGGAAGAAGAAGAAAAGAGGGTGAGACGAAGACAGTGAGCAGTCTCCAGTTTACTTGAGCAGTGTAGATAAGAAGATGGCGGGGGCCGGGGGACAGTGGCAGGATGGGTAGTTGATCGATTATGGCTCTATCTCGGGGAAACTTAATAGCATATGAAAGTCAACCAACGACAGGTCCAGATGAGACTAGAGCGCAAAGCTGCCACACTGTAATACACATTCTGTAACATAGAGAGTTAAGGAATTGATTAAAAATAAATAAATATATATATATATAAAAACCGAAGTGCCCTGAACTTTCCACCCACACTTATAAGAGCACTTATTTTCTTCCAACGTAAGCAGCACACAGTGGACTATATAGAGGATCGAAGCAATATTTTATTTTTAGTTGACAATGATTTCACCATCGCAAACCTCATGAACAGTGTGTGTCACTGTTCCCAGAGGCCGTCCACTCTCGAGTATGGACAAGAAGTTAATTATTGCCAGGGACACTCCAAATATCATAGAATGTGCATATTCAGCAACCCCTCTGCCAAAACCTTTTATATATTATTGTGAATTATTCAGGTGCACTTGCATCCGAGTTTTTATTCTCTGAGTCTCTAATAGACTTATTGACCAATTCTCCTGCCGGCAATTATAATAAAAGGAAACCCCAGATACATTTTTAATTCCTTAAGATTTATTATAAAAATATATGGTTTTAATGATGTATTTTATGTAATAGATAAAATACATCATTACCTTAACCTAACCCTTGCCACTAGGGCACAATGGGAAACAAACTGAAACAGTATTTTGTACAACGGTCTGCTGAAGTTTTGCCCTCTGAAGTTAAAATCATATTTTTATCTGTAAAGATCTCATACATGGCTTCTCTTGAATGCCGTGTGCAGCAACACACAATTTATTTTAGGGCTTGACTCAAAATAAAGACATTTCACAATGTTGATGATACATTATTGGTTAGTTGCAGTCCTCTTGGGCTTGTGTCATTAAATGTTAAGATAGCCTTTCTTCCCGGGTACAAACACATTTATTAAAATAAACTGCAAAACTCTTTTGATCAGATTTTTCATTTTAATTAAGTGCTGAATTTTTTGGTGTCATTCTTAATTATCTCATGACAATAAACCCCTAATTACCACAATGATTGATTTCATCAAGGGTTTAATTGATATGCACCAGACGGATTGAGGATCTTTTCGAGAGTGTGTCCATTGCTTTAATGTCGGCTTCCTTCAAAGCGCTTTACCATCTAGTCACACGACAGCCAACTTTCATTTGTTCAGACTTACGAATGAATTGAAAACACAGCTGGTGAGTGCAGAAGAAAACTATACATAAGCACATAGGTGTGTGCGTACATGCACACACATGCATATTGCCACGCATGAACACACCCTAACTATATTCTTATACCCCTGTAATCCTAGTTGGGACCCAATCCTTGGAACTGTAACTAGCTTCATGAGGAAGCAATAGGCAATGCATATTTGCACTCACTGGTTAACATGTCCGTTTCTGAGAATACGGCTCTAAATAAATAGCTATAGAACAGGAGGAAAGTACAATTGAATCAAAAGTAAAATTTGAATTACTTAATTTAAGTAATCATTTATAATTTCAGTTCCAGATAAGGAAAGTACTTAAAGGAGACATATCAGGTTCATAATTTCAATGTGGGCTACTACATGAAGAGGTTTACATGCACTAATGTTCAGAAAACTCACTCTAGTTTCCTTACACTGCAAGCTGGAGACTTTTGAAGCTGTGCTGGAGAGGACAGTGAACAAACTTATCCATCATGGATAACCCTGACCATCCTCTCCACAACACACAGCGGAGCTCCTTCTTCAAAAGACTCATTCAGCTTCACTGTCCCGGGGACCGTTCCAAGAAATCTTTCCTGCTAAAAGCCAAGAGGCTCTGGACTCTGTCTAAAACTAATCCCAGCACATTTGCACCTTCATGTTACCAGGTTCCTATGCACATTTCTGGCAACAGATTGCACGTACTGCACTATTTCATGTGAATTATTTATATTTATATTCCTTATTCTTCATATTGTTTTTGTATACATTGTATATTGTGTAAGGTGTGTTGTGTTATACCTGGTGCAATACCACTGAAATGTCCCAGCTTGGGATCAATAAAGTACCTATATCCTAACATATGCTTTCCATTTGTGCAGCTCCTCTTTCCAGCACCTCTCTCTGTAACAGTGGGTATTATATATATTGTCTCTTATAATTTGTCCTTTAAAGCTGTTGAGAAGTTGCACATTATGAAAAATATGATTTTTTAAATAAGCTTGGATGATGAGCATTGTAAGCCATCTGCAGCAGAGGCCAAAAGTCTGCCGACTGTGTTGCTGTGGCGGCTCAATTCTGATCTCTCACTCGTTCCTCTGACAATTATTCTTTCTGACATAAAATGTTTCAGACTTTTTTGAGCTCATCATCTGTGACAGACATCCTTTGGTGATTTACAGAAACTCCAGCAAGTTAAATTAGACACTATTTTGAGGCTGATTAACTCTGAAAGACTCGATACAAATGGACACATAATCCAAAATGGAACAATTTGACTATAGTTATACTGGACTTTCTATTCTAAAAAACAAAACAAAAAACGTGTTAAATATCCATCAATCTGACCAAACACAATTGTTTTTAGAATTGTCCGCTGCAAAAAGCGCCATTCTGTATCAGGATCTTTGCAGCACCCTCTATTCCCAGCATAGCTTTTTTTATAAGAACTGTTTTCTGTAGCTCTGGAACATGCACCCAAGTTGTGATACTAATACCACTCACAGCACTGATAAATGTCATCAGTTTTTTTCGGCATCTAGCAGTTTCTGGCTGCCCCTTACTGCTCACACCTGTAAGCGATCTGTGCTGTAGCGCTGCAACAGAAATCCATTCGGCCTCGCCACAATAAAATATCTGATGGAAAGAAAAGGGTACCAATCTTGATTCATCATACCAATCAATATTTGTCTGTGGTGTTTGAATGAGAGGAAACAGTCGTTTAAACAAAGACAAACAGGCTCCACACATGACAATGGCTTACGATGGGAATCCTCTGTTTTTATGAGGTCATTAAATTGGAAACGATACAACCAGCTGAGATATACGAATTTCACATCAAGTTTTAAAGTGAAGATATTTCTCCTGAGATGTCCGTCTCTCCCCTGAGAAAAAGGCCACAGGGGAGACGTTATATTTTATGGTTGTTCTGTCACTCAGAGGCCCAAAGCCATGTGATAACCAGGGATTTATGAGCCCTCACCATTGATGGAATATAGATTACATCACTTCTAATCGGAAAATTTGCCCTATATGCACACGTACACAGCTAACAAACACTCTCACAGAAAAATACCCCCCCTCACATCTCCAGTATGTCATCTTCTCCTGACTTGTGGTCTTTACGTTTCTTTCCCAACTAGTTCAGGCTCACCCATCTGATGACCTCTCAGTCAGAGCTTTGAAATGCAAAACCTTTTTTATACATAATTGAATCTATTTCTTTATAGATTGTCCCTAGGTGACAGTTTTTAAAACGCAAATCATAAAGTAGCAGCATATTGTCCCAGCTCCCCAATGGACAATGCTTCTTTTATCACCAGTGACAAACAATTTTAATTTTAGAAAAGCCTAGTTTTAAGGAGCCCCGCTGACATCTGACACAAACGACACATTTCAGAAAAAAACTGGCACAGAAGAAAAGCTTGAAATCACTGTTGACTGCAGAGATTCATGGGCACGCCAAAGCACAGTGTGTGCATCAGATACAGGACTTAAAACAGCTGCATTTTGTCCAATACTTTTAAATTACAGTATGTGCCCCAAAGGGAACAACATCAGCCTGGAATTTCCCCCCATGCAATCCCCATTTTGAGCAGGACCAAGGCCAGAGCCACGAGCTGCTCCAAGGCCAACCAGTGTGATTGAGGTGATGGCGGGTCTATCAGCACATGGGACGAGACACACCTACGCCCAATTCCCAGATTAACAGAGAGTCGCAGTTGATGTGAAGCCAGCGATTTGGAGATGCTCTGGTCACTCTGCTCCTCCTCAGGCTCACTTCTCTTTGGTGGTTCTCTTAAAGGGACCACCCTTAGCATGCTTGGCGAGAGATGATTAACTCTACCTCAGACCACAGAGATATACAATTTGTTTTCTTTGGCGAGACTCTTTCTTTTCTAGGTCCCTCCTATGTTTGTCAATGCGTACCTCGGCTGTTTCCCTTGAAGTTGTCGTCAGATCTCAGATACCCATCACCACCAGCGTAAGGCAATTTCCCCCATGTGCCTCTGCTGTCTCCTTATGAAATCTTCTTTCATGTCGTAGCTCTCGGGAATACTCTATGTGCTTTATTTCACTCTCCAAACAGAGAAGAAACAATAATAATGTAGGTCTCATGGTATCTGCATGCCAAAGAACACCACTTGCACACTGAGCAACCTATTTGCATATATTTCACAGAAGGTCATTTAAGGCAGGACAAACATTTTCTCCCCAACTCGCTGAATATTTTCATGAATGATTGAATGTTGAAACATAGTATAGAGATTGCAGTGTTTCCTGCTCCACTGCTGTCTCTTCAGTTCACAGCTAGCTGCTTAACTAGTTATATTAGAGAACAGAGATCCCAGAGTCTGCAGAGCACCCATAGCATCTCCAGACATCCAGATGAGAAGTCCATTTCAAACTTCCCAAACACTGAAAACACTACATCCCCACCGAATCTCCACGTCTGTCTATCCTCCTCCATGTGCCTCCCTGTCTCTGCTCTTTGAAGAACATATATCAGATTACCAACTTGGCAACTTAATTTTGCCCAATCGCATCATACACTTAGCCTTGAGCTATGCATAATTTCCATAATACACAATTTCCACATGTAAAACTTCCAATGAACCTTACCCAAAGTTCACCAAAATAGTTTTATAGTTGCAAGATGTCTGTAAGATGAAACAGAGAATAGCAGCTTTATATTTAATTTAGAGTTCTCTATAAGTCCCGAATATTTTCGGTATTCATGTTTTTTTTATTATTAAATAAATTATGCATGCATGCATCAAGAAGGCCTGTTTATATTTGACAAACAGTAGCATGCTCCAAGATGGCACTTTAGTTGGTAAAGTGAGGTAATAAATAATACTTAAACTACTTAAACAGTCATAAAATTTCACATCTACCAAAACACAGCATACTAACGTTCTGTTTTTGTTGATGTGCTGATATTACTGGTCATTTAAAGGTAGTAGTTTGTGGTGCTGTGAAATTGCATTATGTTGTACCGAACCTAAACACCTCTCTGTATAATGCTTTCCAATTTCACAGCACCACAAACTGCATCCTCCTAAAGTATCATGAAGACGAACGCTTCAGTTAGTATTGAAACGAAAACTGTACAATACACTGCATTAATTTTAGCTTGGTGTAGTAAATGAATTGGCAACTGTGTGCATCTGCGTATTAAGGCTGAATTAAGGCTTTGACTATATATAGCATTACGTTATGCTTCCTAAATCTAATAATCCCCCGGAAATCCACATGGAAAAATGAAAACCCTGCACAAATAAATCTCATATACACCTTATTACAACCATGTGTTCTTGTTTAAAATACCTGATATTAGTCCAAACCTTCAAGTAAAAAAAAAAAAAATGACAGTAGGATGATATACTAATCTTGATCCTGACAGAAAGCTTCAGAAAACAGACATCCAGCAGAGCTGCTTTACTTCTGCCAGAGTTTTTTCAACTTAGTCCAACTAAGCCATTTCCTATTTACTATATTGGAAGAAGTCCATGACTAACAAAGTCCACGCTCCAGATCAGCGGGTGACGGCAATGCACCCGAAAGCTTAAGCAGAAGAGACCAACGTGATGTCACACTGACGGAGCTGAAAGCGAGTGTGGATAAACCTCTGGAGAGCCGCGTATCTGCAAGGCTCGACGCAATAATGGTGATACGAAATGCAAAGCCGTTCCAAGACAACGCATTCAACCTGAAGGAACAGATCGGCTAAAGGCCAACGTTAGCATGCCTGAACAAGTTGAACCCCTCGATGAACGATGAACAGGTAAGCGAGGCGTCATTCACTTCATCACCATCTTCGGGTCAGTCATTGGCGTTGCATTAAGATGTTGTGAGCTTTCCACCGTCTTGGTTGGCATGAGCTTAGTAACCAGCAGCAGCAAACAAAATTCTCTCCCAACATGTGCTCGACCTTACCTTGTTATGCCGTGGGAAGCCCTTCAAAACTCGTAGTCAGACTCAGAAGCTATGTCCAGGTGTCACAAAGAACTGGTCCCATGTCACCTGTGTGAGCAAAAAACATGTATGAAATAACAAAGAGAAATAACAAAAGCTCAGCTTAACAAAACTAAACTTACTGAAAGTTTCAGAGGCAACTGCTTAAATAGTCTCCTCCATTCATGCAGGTGCCGACCCAGACTGTACCATCCCGGCTAACCACGCCTCTTCTGGAAGCAGGCAAAGGAGAATTACCCATTTATTCTGAATTTTTTTAAAGGTGTATGGTGCCACTCGCCACAAAGCACACAATGAACAGTATACTTACCACAATTAATACAAAATACGTCGATTAATACTTTCACAATCCAGTTCCCCACCCCTCGCAAATGGCTGCACCCAGTGACATCACTGCTGATGTCACCAAGGGTACAAATACAGGAAGTGTTCGAGCGCCTCCTCCATTTGTTCCTGGAACACATGGTGGGGAAAGGTGAGTACCAAAAAAGGATAGATTAATTGAGGAAAAACTGACCCAATAAACTCTAACTAAACTTTTCTGTTTTCATTTAATGAAGATGGCAGGTGAGTCTTAACTTAAGATAATGTGAAAAAAACAAATAAACCTGTCTGTGCCTGCAAGCTACAACTTTAGGCGATACTATGGTGAAACGAACAATTGGGACAAATGGCGTGTTCTCACCCACTTTGTCACACGTCCCATCTTCTCATTGATAAAGGGAGCTTTGGTCCATGATAGTAGATAAGAACTCTGTCAGGCACACACACCTCGATGTACATCCTATTTCGTTAAATCCTAAAGGAGTTGTTGGACAGAAAATGAAGTCAGCAGTCCCAGGGATAACTAGCGGCTCTTCGGTGTAAGCAAGTCACTGTCACTTCTGCTTTAGAATTCACTTCACTGTGTATAGGATGTCCTCTAAAGCAGTCTGCAGGCTATAATGTTGGCAAGGTAAAAAAAAAAAGAAAAAAAAAGCTTGAAAATCCACTTTCATTCAATTGGGCCAATTGGCAAGCGAGAAAAATTTGTGCAGAGTAAGAAAAGCTTCACCAACCAAGGAGCAGCAGAGACAAAAGCTGGCATCTATTCAAAGCCCGAGTATATTTCAAGAAATGAGAGGTTAATATTTAATGCCTGTCACAGTTATCCAAGGCAAACAATGTATTCAGAGACTATAGTCCTCGGTGCCTATACCCACTAATATCACTCAAGGTGAAATTGGAAAATTACAGTTGGAGGCCTCCAGCCTTTAATTCAGCACCTCCTGTCAGATCTGTCTCTCTCCTTCACTATTAACTGGATTTGAGGCAGAACCATAAGGCGACAGGACTAAACCGTAGACCCACCGTCCCCATCTGCTTGTAACAAGCCGACAAATTAGCAGCAAATAAATCACTTGGAGGTGGCACAAAAGGTGCCGGCAGAAAAAAAGAAGTGGGCCAAGGGTTCAAAAGAACTGGCAGGCGGTAAGAGATTAGTTTCCCCGAAGTTTAATACTGGAGGGAATTTAAGGTGAAATTGAGTCCGTTTGTCTCCGCTGTAGCCGGCCGGGCCACATTCGGTGGGGACTCTCCGTCTCCAGTGTTAACAGCCAAACATGATTCGTTTCAGGCACAACACAGGTCCGTCGGCATGAGTCTGCAGGAAGGGTTAAATATTTGTCTGCCAACAGCTGCTGGAACTGTTGGATAGCATCGCCGCTCGTCTCAAAGGCTGCTTGGTTGAATAATCCGCGATCACCAACATTATAATCGTCTTGTAAAATGACGAAAGAGTGTCAACACATGAAATGCCAGAAGCGATCAAACAGCATTGTCACTGTTGCCCTGCTCTTCCTTTAAATTCCAACCTACGAAGATTAAGTAGGTGACATCCTGTTAAAAAAGGTTATAGTTCGAGATTTATGATCAATAAAAAGCGCTAGTGTGAAAACCACAGAAAAATAAATATTTTAATAGTACCAAAGCTTTCAAAATTTTACATTGCGGAAAAACACAGGCCCACACACGTTCACACCACACTCCTCTGCGCCCACAGCTCTCACACAATATTCTCATAACTGCCATTGTCATCCAAACGAACCATTCTTCTGTATCAATCAGCCTCTCGCTCATAATGTAATCTGCTGCCGCAGCTGCTTCTACCATCACAGCATCTCCCTGCGTTTCCATCACTCTGTCTCACACTGTCTCAATCCGACACAGGTTGGAGGGCGGCCCAACGGGGCGTCAATTGATGCCTCACCCTCCTCTCCTCTGCTGACCGGGACTCCGGCTCTTTCGGAGATGAGCACCTTGCGAGCGTCTTGGCCGGAGCTGCCAAGGTTGGTGTGGTGGGATTGTTGTGATAATTCTGTGGCATTGGGCAGCCGGTGGCAAATGATAGCCCCGGCTGACTCACTGCCTCGCGGTTAGGGCTGTGTGAAATCATGTATTCTATTAATCTGTGGTGTATGGTTATATGGCGGTGCGTTTAAGGTCGGCCATTTGCAGATGATGATACCTGCCAAATGTTGGCAGGTATAAGTCTGCCTGCCCTCTCAGTTTCTCTTTCCAATCACAACGGGTATCAATCACTGATAATGAACAATAAAATGAAATTACTTGAAACTAACGATGTTTCTTTTAGTCAACCCCCAAATAAATTATTCACCTGTGCTATGTGAAAGTAAATGATTCATTAAATTACTTGCAGTTTCACTCTATGTGGAAGTAAAGGATTTCAATGGCTCATTTCAACACGGCCATAACACATATTGGATAGGAGCCGTACATAAATATGAATGACATTTCCCCCGTCTTTGTCTGACCTTTCACTCCAAATCACTGTCTATTAATATAGCTCCTGCCACAATTAATTGATTGTGACACTGAGCCCTTGTTTACTGACCTTCTTGGCCTGCTGCTTCTATGAAGCGTCTTGATTAACTGAAGTGGGAACAGATTTATCTTTCGGCCTATTGTTACTGCTGGTTAGAGGTCAGAGGTTCACACTCCATGTAGGACACTGGGGGAGTCCAAAGAGCTATGACCTGCCAGTATTACCTGCAGGTATAATTTGTATTAGCATGAAACATCATTCAAGTAAGCTGCAAGTGCAAATGGTTATGTACATCCATTTACCATGCTGTTACAGTTGAGCACATGCAGTATACGATTATATACAGTAGGTTAAATGAATGCAAGTGTGACCATGTTTTTTTATGTAATTTATGTAGAGATGGATATGGATGCATTACCATATCTTCAAGCATAAAATGTTCTATTTTACAGCAATCTCTCTGTACTGTATAAAAAAAAATGTGTTGAGTAGGAAGGAGGAATGAATTGCATCTATCTTCACCGTAGTAAACCAATAGATTCTATTTCTGGTGTGTCACCCAGTTTTAACAGCAATAATTGCAAATACACTTCACGCAGAGTGAAGCATATTCACTCCCAGCAACAGCATTAAGGCTTTAAGGACAGAGTCTGGAAGAGAGTAGACAGAAGGGACCCAGATTTCTCTGACTCATCTTTCCTATACACCTATGTGTTACTCACATTACTTGGAACATTACGCAACAACACAATTGGGATTTACACAACGATAAATTGAGGTAGATATGCAAAAAAAACATATGCATCTCTGTCTGTGCACAAATATTTATTTTAACAGAGATGGTAAAGAACTACTGTAATTTGTCTCGTAACCATTCAGTTTTGAGACTCAAATGCAAAAACAAAGCAGGAGATGATTAAGGATTTACGGGTAAACAGGAGAGTTTGTTCCCAGGATTTGAGTTGAGGGGCTGAGTGTGGCGTTTTGAAGCAGGTAGTTGAGCAGGGCCGAGAGGCAGAGTAGACTGAAGATGAGGGGAATGGTTGAGCACGGCATGATCTGCAAAACTGGCAGGAAATTGCAACCGGGGACGGGTCCGAGTGTGGCTGGCAAGTAGCAGAACTGGCGAGGTGGACCAGAGGCACCGGGGGGGCAAAATTAGCCAAAGGCAGGTGAACACAGGAACAAATCTGACAAAGGCAGAGTAGTTGGCGGTGACATCCTGGCCACACTGGTGACTGAATGATCTGGCAGAGTCAGGTAGTTGTACTGCAGAGGCTTCAGGTGTTGAGGAGCTGATCGACTGCATGTGCAGGTCAAGCAGCAAGAGAGGAGGCCAGGAAGCCACGTCCTGCAGAAGACACACAAACATACAGAGACAGAACAGGGACAAACATGAAGCATGAGTAAAACTACGTCATGTAATATCATTTTTGTTTAATTCCAATGTTTTTTATAAGATAAATACTTGTGGAAATTGGTGCAATCTTTGTTTTGTTTTTAGTATATTTATCTCAGCATTTCCAGTTCAGATCGGGCATTATACCTCTTCTCCATCAGTTGAAATATTATAAAGTCTTGCGGTCTTATAGTATTTTGTTTTTCATTCTGCCATGCCAATGGACACAGAATTTGCTAGTCAAGCTTTCCTTAATTGGAATTTTATGTGGCTGAAAGACATTATCATTTATAAATTACTATGTTCCATATTCTCAAACAATTTCACAATGTAATAAATAATGTATAAATCAACATTGTCATTATTAATTATGGACATATTTTATCAAGAACTAAATTCATTCATTTTATTTTTATAAACAAAATGTAAAAAAAAAAAGACATCTGGGACTGATAAACGTTGTTCATACACAATAATAATTGCCATCTGATATGCATCCATTTTTCACTCATGAAACGGCAGCAGGCAGGTTTTTTTTCGATGTGACGCACCACTTGTATTTCCTGTACTTTATTCTTATTTGAACAGTGCAGGTGGCATTTATGCTCCGACCTTTCTTTTCAGTGTAGTAAGGCCAGTAGGCAGCCTACCTTTGATTTTGCCTGTGGCTTCTTCGTAAAACAAGCCTCTGCAGTGGTTGTTTTGAACACTCTGGGTTCCTCTTTGTGTGATTCGACACATCTCACTATCTCTGCCATACAGTAGCAATCCGTTTAGACCAGCCATGTCCATAACATTGGAAAACATGCAAATCTGCCACGTGACCAGACCTTTATATAGTACGACAGTCTGCAATTAGTGAGTCAATCAGATAA
Source organism: Scophthalmus maximus (assembly GCF_022379125.1). Lineage (NCBI taxonomy): Eukaryota > Metazoa > Chordata > Actinopteri > Pleuronectiformes > Scophthalmidae > Scophthalmus > Scophthalmus maximus. The sequence continues at coordinate 20,403,619 of NC_061516.1, forward strand.
GCAAATGTCTATGTTTCAAAGTCTTTCTTCCTCTGCTGCCACCGTCAGTTGAAACTCTTGTGAACCGTAATTGTGTGCTGGCGTCAGTGCAACAACATGATTGGCTTGCTATTTCCCTGTTTAGCAAGCAATGGTCTTTTTTTCTTGGGAGGGGCTGAACACATGTCAATCAACCACCAACGTTGGTGTTGGTCTCCCCTTATAAAAGTTTATTTTTCCAACAGGGATCTCAAATTGCATGCAATACCATTGGAGTTACATAGAAAATATCAATTGTATTTTCATTTAATGATGCGTGCACTCTTCAAATTGACTTCACTTTATATGAGGTGATTTGCTCATCAGAGATGCTTCTTGTTTCCTCAACCGTACATTTAAGAAAAGATAAGTTTGCTTTGCTCCCATCCTATTATTGGCATCACACCAGCTGTTTTGTTAATGCGCGTGCATGCCGGTGGCACATGCGTGGCACATCGAAGACTGACACCAAGAAGGCAGAGACAATGAACTCCACCATTTCCTTCTCCGTTGAGCTCAGGGATTCATTAACATCTCTTTGCACAGACTAAAGTTTGGTCTCATGTACAATGTGTTTGAGACACACAGAGGAGAACATCTGCTCAAAGTAATAGATTGGGGAATGCACCTTTTCCTGCCGCAGTCACATCTTCCAGAAAGGGATCTGAAGACAGGCACGTACTCCTAACTTCCACGAAAACCTTCAACCTTTCCCTGGCTGGAGATGCACTGCTCATTTGTCTCCTCAGGCCCTTCCTCGCTGGCATCAGTCAGACTGGCGCTGTTTTCCCGAGGCTTATTATTCCTGTCTTCCGCTCTTACAACAACTTCGTCCTCATTGCCGTTGCTCTCACTGCCCTCGGGAACAGGCAGAGGTTTGTCCTGCACCTTGCCATGAAGCTTTAAAACGTCAACCGAAGAAAGATATACAAGTACATTTTCCACTCATATATATCACAACAAATGAAGAATGGATCATCGTGGAAATCTCTATCCCTAAATAAGACTTTTTAGAAATATTCTATAAGAAATTACTGAGTGTTAGAAAACAGTTTTGGTAATCTAGCAAGAGATTTGGGTGAAATCTCATTGTTTACAATGGACTTCCCAATATTCAGACTCAAGATGTGCACTTGTTTCCTTCACTTCCTCGATTTTATTGGTGGTCATGTGACACATTATCGGAGGGTAATGTCATTGGTTAAGAGTTTGTGTTAGTGTAAGGGTTCGGAACACATGCAAGTCAAAGTGTCGGTGTCATACAAACACAGTGATCTTCAATAGCGTTGTCTCATTTGCTGATACAGAATGTGACTCCAGCATCCGTAATGCATCAAGTACAATTACAGGGCAAGGTAGAAAACCTAACACCTCAAAGGGAGAGAGCATCAGGGCAGAACTTACGTGTCGTCTTGCACTGTGGACATTGTGCTTCTGAGCGATCATCAACATTTAAAAAAAAAAAAAGAATGAAATATGTTACATGTAACACTACATGAGCTTATGTGAGAAAAGAAAGCGTATGTGAATGTATCACATATGAGACCACAGGCCGATACATGAAATTCATTACATTTATATTGTTTGTCATGTGAAAAATATGCGCATGAATGTGCAGTAGCTTAAACATAAGCCACCTGTTTATTGAAAAAGAATGTTGTTCTAATGAGACAACACTTCATGTCAAGTAATATAAATAACTGGACAGAAAATTGAACATGATACAAAAATCGGGATGTAGGATGAGAAATTACCTTTCTACTGATATACGCATGAATTCTTGACCTCTCTCTGTTGCACATATTGTTAATAACATATGTCGGGGGGGGGGGGAGGAGTTCACCATATTCATGTGCCCCTCCTCCCTTCCCCAGAGAGGCACAGATCAGCTAATAGGAGCTGGAGGGGAGTTCAGTGTTTTGCCAAATGATGCTTCAGGAGGGTCGATGTTCACTGTGATGAAGGCTCAACGCCCGATCTGTCCGCTGAAGGACAGTCTCTCTAATCACTCAACCGCCCTGCTGCTGCTGCTGCTGCTGCTGCAACCTCGGGGGAAAAGTCATGTAATGTGTGTGTCCGCATACAAATATATATGCACAATTATATTAGTTAAGGAGCTAGACACTTTTTACATTCCAGATGTAAAAGGTGTTAATGACGAGTTACATGCTCATTTAATGAAAGTATATTTGTGTTGAGATAAAACAGGAGTGAGACGGAGATGTAGTGAGTTCAAAAAAAAAGAAAAAAGACACGGACAGGAGGACAGAATGATAAGCACTAACCAAACATAGAGAGCGCGAAGTGCTCGAAGATGAAATGTGGCTCACTTCCCTACACGGTGTAATATTCCTGTATGAGAGTCGGATGATTGATGTGCACAGTCTGCCCCCAGTCTGCTTCCTGTGTGGTATATTGCAAATGGGCTATAAGAGATCACAGAAACATCTATAAAGCAACATAAATGATAATGCTGCCACCGGGGGGGAATGATTCCATCTGTATCCATAAGCCTTTGTTTGGTTGCGGCTGTGATTAAACGGGACATTGTTTGATAATCTCTAATAAATTACTATTTCATGTAATGTTCCACAATGTGTCACGAGAATATACAGTGGCTTTCTGCCTGTGTGGGAGTGTGTGTCCACCCACCAAAAATACAAAAGCCAGATCAGCGGATTAGTCGGCGAAGACTGCAGGATTTTTGTTGCGTTGCTTTGGGTTAAGAGCTCTGTAATTACTAATAGAGGGGTATAGACAACGTGAAAATGGATCAATAGAATGATAAATAGTTGTTGTTGTTGAGTAGAAAAGGACAAGGAATGGGGGGGGAAAAGTAGAAAGTCCACAAACCGAATTATACCTCCCACATTTTATCACACCGAACATCATCAAAAAGTAGTTTTTCATGATATGGGTGCACGGAGATAGATTGTTTTTGAGAAGATGATGGGGTAAGACTTTCTTCAATGTGACACCCTGTCGATTTATTTTCTCCTTGCCCCCCGCCTCCAACTGATGGTCAGTGAGGATTTCAAAATCCAACCAGTCTCGTAAACCTCCTAATTGGAGCGTACAGATGCTCTCTTCTTTTTTTCTTTCACTGAATAAACTTCCCTGCTGCTGGCCCCCAAATGTAGGATTTCATGTGCACACAAACACTGTTTTACAAACAACAAAATGTGCAATCTTCCCTCCTCCAGTGATTATTTCTTTTATATTTGTCTCATTTCCCCTTCTCTAAGCGACGCACACCCACAGTATTTGGTGCTCGTTGTTCCCCTTGCGGAATACCGAGTGAGACTGGGGGCTGAAATGACGAATTTGAAAAAGCTCAGCTCCAACTTCAGCATGTGTGGCAGATTTTTAAGCAGAGCAGTCAGAAATACAGAGAGGGGGAGAGAGAGAGTAGCGTGGGAGAAAAAGAAGGAGCCTGATGACCCGGGCTTCTCCTGTCATCCCAGAAATTGCAAGTATTTGATTGCTGATGGGGCTTTTGGGGTAGGCTGCTGATAAGACAGGGGGTGGCCACGGCCCCCCCTTGGAAATTGCTGGCCACCCCACTGGCCCCCCCAGTGGTCCCACCAATTTCCCTGACCGACTGAGGCGCTGGCTCAACGAGGAACTGCGGTTTAAGTCTCCACCACTGGGGGCGCCAATGTGCCGAAAGGCGTGCAGTCTGACGGAAAGTCAGCGCAAGAAGCAGAAGAAGAAACAGTGCCGTCGAACAGTGTATTTTGGGCTAATTCTAGTTTTATTTTCTAGTTGTTAAAATTGCACTTTTGGTTAAAATTGCACTAATTGTTAAAATTGCACTTTTTGTTTTTGGATTCATCCTGTTCATGTTTTCTGATGTATGTTTTGTGACAGCAAAATAAAGCTGTATTGAAAATTATTTGAAACATTTTTGTGTTTTTCTGAAATGTTTGTGTGTTTCTCAAACTTGAGGTAAATGTGTTGGATGCATATTGTCTTTTTAATGAAAAAGAGTCGAGGGGAATGCAATACACAGCCACAGACTGGAACTGAATCTGAGTTGCCACAAGAAGGACCAATTTGGTGTGCCACCTTAAGATTTTCACTGGCCCCATCTGGCCCCCCCTATGAAAATGTTCTCGGGGCGCCACTGATAATTAGACCAAAAATAATGGAAACGCCAGTGCGAAGATGGGAGTAAGGGGCAGGGATGGTGGGGCTGTAATGGTTTTGGGTGCTTTTTCTTTTTCTGCCATTAGTTTGGGTCACCGAGACCTCAGAGGATGTGGTCAGTGCTCCGCACTGCTAACAGTGATATTGATTGATCATCTGGCAGCAGGAGGATAGTGGTTAAAAAAAGAAGAAGCGAGTAGCCAGTATAATATATCCCACGGCTCAATGCAGTCCATATCTGATTATATGGTGCAGTTAAGCACATCAAAAAGGCTTTTTCTAGATTTTTTTGAGAGATTTTTTTGACTTTACATGGAGAATTGATGCTTCCGCCATAGACGAAATGCACAATTGCATGAAGGTCATGACTCAGACAGACTCCAACATATTAAAACCTTTTGCTATTGAGGCAATAACATTTAATTTAACTTCTTTTTTTCCGCCCCCTTTCCATTTAATTCATCCTAAAATTGCATGATACAAAAATACTGCGGTTGATTGCAGTTGATTTGAGGTGTAATGAAGAAAATGAAATAACTTGGAATCATACGGTGTCGCCTTTGCCTTTGTGGTTTTCTTTCATTGGGCTTTCAAGCTGGGAGCTCACAAACAAACAAACCCCAACCCCACTGTGAAAACAGATCAAACATATAAGCAGTGACTTTCACACATGAGTGTGATGAGATGTTGCCTGTTAAATTGTGATGCCGCTCTGATTATAGAAATCAGACGCCTCCGATATGATAGTGACACTTCTGACTCATACAAGACTCAGTGAAACAAAGAAGGTATTATGAACGCTGAATAATAAAATATGATGACTGTCTTTGAGCCTCACTGCCGTAGACATTTTTTTGGTCACAAAGTTAACAACGCATCTGAGCCATATGTTTGTCCTGTGTCAAATAAACCACCACAAAATAAGTAGAACACATTATCCTATAAATCAGCCGTTGCTTGACACAGTGAAAGAGACAACATTGGAAATCAATTTGTTTTATTTCATTCATATACCAAAACTTTGTGGATGGAGCTTTGAAAAACAATAAGTTGGAGTGGCAAAAACCTGAGAGTAGACTATTAATTCAAAATAAAACATCACATTCACCATCATCTGACCTCCTGAGCTGGTTGAGATTATTGTTACCATTTATTTAACCTTTGTCTCTCTTCTTTTCTCTATAGAGTCCATCTCATATGGAATTCTTTCACAACAAAAGGAGCTTTAAGATATACATCAAAAATCTGTATTTTCTATACAGATTTATACTCTGTAGGCTTACAATGTGGTTTTTAACAAGTGCGCTACTTCTCTCCTTACTATCAAACAGGAGCTTTCTTTGAGACGCTATCACTATCCTCAAATCAGTGCAGCGTTTTGCCATCTTTAATCTTAACCGCCTCATTTACGTTGTGACCATTTATGAAACTATCGTCTCTCACTCTGTTTATATTTTCCTTTCCATCTTAACCTGTTTATCCTCCAGTCTCTTTTTTCGCTCTTCTGTTGTTGTTTTGTTTTTGTTTCCTCTCTCATGCAGTATGCGATGCTGGGATGAAAAATGCTTTATTCTCTCTCGGTAATAATGTGAGGCGATAGGAACAGCGCTGCCTCCCCGGCAGATAAAAAAAAATAATAATAATCAAATGCAAAATGTTTGCATCATTTTAATGAGAATGATAACTCTGTTGTGGAACCGGGTTTTGTCAGGGAAGGAGGGTGCAGATGCAAAATAATGTGACAACAAAAGAGTGATTATGTGTTTGTGTTGTCGCAAGCCATTTTCACTGCACACGGTAATTGAAATGTATGATTTTTGTGCCCCGCTGCACTGTCACAATTCCCCTTTCCAATGATGGCTTATGTTTCCCCATATAGTGCTTCGAAACACCCCACCAAGAACATTTTGGATTAGAGCAATATTGCCACTGAGACAATTCGGACACACACTCACTCGCTCGCTCACTCACTCACTCACACACTCACTCGCTCGCTCACTCACTCACTCACTCACTCAGTCACTACCACACATGGGTCTCAGACAAGTGCTATTTGCCGGAGCAGGACTGGCACTTCTCCAGACCATGGGGGTAGCAGGCTTGGCAACGCAGATCACTGATGGACTCATTGAAGCGATTTGCCAGCATAGACAGCTTGCTGCCGTGACACAGGGAGCAAGGGGCGCATCCCGAGCCGCCACAATGCTGGCAGCTGTCAGCCACCTGGAGGTAGAAGAAACACGTCTGAGGAGGCGGGGGAATGGCAGAAGTGAAAGACAGGAACCATGATGGTATTGGCAGGGTAGGAAAAAAAAAATGGGGAGCAATGGGTGGGAATGGGTGAGTGCTGAAACTGAAAGTCAGCCAAGCTCACGTTGAGGTTAAAGTTTCCCGTCACCCAAATCTAAAGAGTTGCTGCATATAATGTTTTGAAATGTTATTCTACTTTGCTACTTTTGAATATTTTTTTTTTTTTTAAACAAACCTCTTCTCATTAAAAATTACTGTTTCAAAACTGATTAACATGCAATCAAAACAGCAGAACTAGAAGAATAGGACAAAGTTGGTTTCGGAGCATCCGAGTCTACAGTCGTTTGGATGCTACAGTCCATCTGTTGATCGCGTTTGAATCTGAGTCTATGTTCGAAGACACAACGACGAAGATGAAAAAACGACCCACCGCGGAAAAAAATAAGAGATTGCCAAATAATGGAGAGAAAAAAAGCTGAAGATTAACTCTTTTTTTCTTGTTGGAGAGAAAATGAAAAAATAACAAGAACAGTGAGAGAAGGATGGAGGGAGCAAAAGGGAAGCAATCACCCAAGGAGGTGGGAGGGAGGGAGTAACAGAGCGGTGGGTATCCTTGCAGGCTTGGTAAGTGGCAGGCAAATGCTGCAAGGGCAGAGTAAAACTGTGGACTCATCAGTATCCGTTCACACTTGATAGATAACACGAGGACAATGGGGTGGTGGTTGCTGCAGCAGCAGGAGGAGGAGGCCACAAGGAAAAGGAAATATTAGGGGTCCAACTAAGGTGGCGGTTACAAGGGAACACGGAGGTGATTGTGTAAACACCCCAGATTTGAATGACTTCAATATAGCGATCCAGCGATCATCACCTTGAAAGCACATAAGTGGAGAAAAGATGGCGAGGCATATATAAAGACAGAAAAAGGAGGGATGGGGAGGAGGAGGAGGACATAGTGAGAATATCAAGAAACAGAAATGGGGTGATAAAAACCCGACCACACCACGGAGTATAATTTGGCTAAGGACCATTACCTCGGTCTCTGTGTGGCTGGTCTGTCTCTCCTCCCTCTCCTCGCCGTCCCGTGTAGACGGAGCTTTGGCCCTCCTCCTGCTCGGCCTCTCCCTGGCCTTTGGGGGTCCCTCAAAGTCCACACGGGGCACTGTTTGGTGTCGCAGTGCTTCAGGATTCCTCGGCGGTGCTCTCACGATGCGCAGATTGCTGGTGTAGATGATTATCTTCCCAAAGTCCAACACCTGGGACTGGAGGAAACGGAGAATGTCGCATAACCCTGCATCAATTTAACCCGCATCTACTGCCATTAGATATTTCAGATCTCAGTTATTCCCACGTTCAGTGGTGAGCTCGGCTCTCTGTGTGGGTGGGAATAGGTGGTGGAGAAATGAGAGAAAAAGAGTAATTCCCCTTTTTAACTCAGATTTCCTCCTGTCTGGAGAAAAGCCATTGATGATTGATACATGCAAGACAAACCAAGTTGGTCCACAGATTAAACATACGTATAACTGGCTACTACGTTTAACTATTATATTTTCAACTTATAAGAGTGTACGATAATGAAAATGAAAATATCTGATGAGTTGATTTCAAAATCAAATTAAACCACCATCCAAGATGAAAAGAGCTCTTTTAGGACCCCTGCATGACGCTTATCCCCTGATACATGAGATAAATACTGACCTCAGTAGCAACACTGACACTGAGCCAGCAGCCACTGTACCTGACCGCCGTCCCATTCCGCCATCATGAAGCCGCAGCCACAACAGTTCAGTAAGAAACAGCTTTTTCCCCGTCAGATGTTTTTTTTGTTGAATGAATTTTGTTGCCGTGGTCGTTTCACTTTAATCGTACATTTTTCAGCAAGCGGCTCGCAGTTGACGCTTTAATTAGCCAACGACTGTCACTTTCCGTTTTAAGTCTTGATTGCTTGTCATGTTCTGAAGATGTGTGAACTGGTGATTAAATTACTCTGCGTTTGGTTGATAATTGTGCATGTGCGGTGTCTCTTTGCTTTATAGCGTATGTAGAGCCGCTGTGCTCTGTCAATAAAAGAAAAGAAAAGAAATACGAGCAACTCTTCCAAGGAACTGTTATCCTTTCTCATTGTACTTCCAATTAAATCCAAAGAGTTGCGGCATAGTGATCATATTGCAACATCTGTAACTGACCATTCCGAGGGTTTCAGAGAGATTAAAAGTGAAAATGCTGTCTGTCTGTACTTAAACTGTTTATATTTACTTTTTGCACAAAGGTCTCGTGAGCTGCTTTCAGACTGTAGTCCAGAAATTCTCCTGAACTTTACTGAAGGGTCTGTAAGCAGATCCTCACCTTCTGCCGACCACACACACACACACACACACACACACACACACACACACACACACACACACACACACGGCGTTGCTATTTACAGCACTTTTCCTGTCACATTGATTCACTGCCTAAAGTGCTGAGCAATTTAGGGTTGGGTGTCCGGACACTCCGGCATATGGACTGGGGGGAGTGGGGATTGTACCGCCGACCCACTGGTTGGTGGCGGACCATCTCCTGAGCCACAACAACAACCACCACCACTTGGTATTTCCGGAGGCCAATGTGGAGATACAGCGAAGGGGGATTCTAGAGATTTAACTGATTCCTATGACTTGAGGAGTCAAACACATGCGCAGGGGAGTCTTCCAGGAGCGGACCAACGAAAAATTCCTTCCCTGACCGGGAATCGAACCCGGGCCGCGGCGGTGAGAGCGCCGAATCCTAACCACTAGACTACCAGGGACAATGTGTACAAAAAAAATCTGCACACTTCGAATTGAGCCTATTTGAGAATACAGAAGGAAAATCTCCGTCGCCCACTCGGCTCACCTGAATGTTCTGGAAATCTTCCTGCTGCTGTGGACGCATCTGACTTTGACAATGTCCCGCTGTGTTCTTCATATATGAACGTGGCAAACTCAAAGTTCAAAGTTCATGTCTGAAAGCAAGCTTTGGGAAAGAGATCCTGATCTCAGTGAGACCAGATCTGATAAGGATCTGCAGTTGATGGGACATTCAGGGACAGGGCACAGGCGCCGTAAATCTATCGTGGGAGAAATAAGAGCTTTGCTTCCGTGAGCAGATGATGAATCCATGCAACAGGTTGGATGCTGGCTCATCCTTAAACATTAAGCGTGACCCAAGAACCATTGAGATGCTTATGCTTTAGGTCTACCACTATATTGTTGTGTTTTAAAGATCACGTTGAAGTGAACATGCTGGAGATTTTAATTAAAAACTGCAGAATCTCATTATTTTTGATTCTTGCTGAGTGCACCACAGATTGGATTAAGACAATTAAGACAGGTGTTGGTACTTGACATTCAGGCAGAAAAAAAAAAAGTCACTGCAAATGGGAAATCTAATCAAACTCTCACCTTGGTATCAAACTTCAAGATTCAAGAATGGAGATAACAAGCATCGCTTACTTTGGCATCTCCCTCTCCTTCCCCGGTCAGGCCGGCAGTAGGCTTGTAGCTTCCCATTCCTCTGTACACATTTATTCTCTGGGCAATGAGCCCTGTTGGAGGACAGACACCTGGGGACAGAATGACACATGTTGTCAGTGAGAACTTGTACCAGAGATTTGAGACTCAAGTCTCGAGTGTCAACCGGACCAGGTGTGACCGAACACAGGCTGAGTGAAGCACTGTAGCCTTAACAAAGCGTGAATTTCAGGGATCGATTGCTGAGGGAACAGGTGAAGTTGCAGCCAAGACATGGTTGAACAACCCGCCGCCAAACAACAACATGTTTGGTTTTCATGGGTAGAAAAACAAGATATCGTACGTTAATTCCTGAGCTTTGCAGGTGCTAGCGGATGGAATTTATTATCTTTGGACAGAGCCTATAGCTACCTATTCTTTTTAGCTTTCAAGCCAAGATAAGCGAAGCGGCTGCCAGCAGTTTAACTATACAGATATGATATATCATATATATATATATGTAACCATATATATGGTTTGTTCTCACTCTTTGCAAGTGAAGAGAGAGTTGGAGTATTAGAGTACTCCCCCAAAATGTCAAACTATTCCATTAAAGGCACACTGTACTGTAAGGTGTAATGTAAATAACATATTGTAGTAAAAGTATGAAAAATCATATATATATATATATATTTATACATCCTAATAGGCCCAGATGCTATTTTAACATTTAATTTTTGGTCACAGTTTAACTGAACTGCTTTGGTGAGTGCAGCTATAATTCATTTGGGTGCCAAAAAAATGGACTGTAATGACTTTTGCACTCAAGGATCAGGTAGATTTATTTTAAGATTTGTCACTAACTCTCTCGGCACTGTAGGGAAAATACACCATATTTTACAAAATGTTAAAATACCTTTATCCCTGTTTCCATTCAAACCTTGATAATGATAATGACGGAGACTGTGACAACTATTCATGTGGTAAATTTGCTTTGGTATGCCGATGCCTTGGGGGTTACGGTGAATACTTACTGGCCTTTGTAAATGTTTGTATGTTTCTTTGGTAGATTATTTCACGCTTGCAGCAGCACAAATGACTAATTGTGGGACAAAAAAAAACTAGTTGGGAGAACATGTATCGCTGATTTCGTTGTAATCATAGGTGAGCTAGTGAGTGTGTTAAGTTTGTAGCCTTCTATTGGTCACCATCACAAAGATTGGTGTCGCACTTGGTATTGACGATGTAGCACTGGCAGCTTTAGTTTGCACATGCACAAATACAATCGCGCTGTACAAGCCATCTCTTAAAAATGAAAGTGAGAAAAACTTGCTTAGAAAAACGTGGCCAAATCATTCCATGCAAATCCCTCCACAGTATAGGCCGGAGTACCGTATGCAAATGCAAACACAATTCAGTGGTCTCCCTAGTAACCCACCTTCTTTGCCCAAACAAACTAGAACAGTGCAGCGCGTGTGTCACACGATGATGAAAACCCACCCGGCTGGTCCCCATGAGTATCCTCAAACCCACAGAGCTGCTCCACCTCGAGGTGGCTGGGGGGAATCTTCCGGTGGACGAAGCTGTGAGGATACTTCTCCTCCGGACTGTCCAGCTCCTGACCGTCCTCATACACGTGCTTCAGCACCCGGCCACTGTAGGACGACGCCAGCTTAAACCTCACCTGTGGTTTGGAGATGGAGGTGAAATTTAAGGGATGCGTTCACACTTGCTGGTCCAGAAAAGGAAGATGTATGAGTAGAACAATTCTTGTTTGATCAGACGGGAGGAGGGAAGCGCACAAATATTAGCAGCATGTCAACAAACAGACTAAAATCATGTTTCATTCCCTCGCTCAGTTTGCAGATAAACACCATCAGATTAAGCAAATCTGTCAGTGACACAAACCGCATGAAAATATCATCAGACAGAACAGCTCGGTGACTGGAGCGACCTCAATAAGTCTTTTGCTCAAAGTGCTTCAAAAAGTACGTCAACAGAAAACGAAGTGGCCCCGCATATAACTCACCTTTCTGGGCTTGGTGCCTTCATAGCGCTGATTCAGTTTTCTCTGGAGCTCCTCCATGGTGGCGGACTGAGGAGGGGGCAGAGCGAGAGCGTCAGCGCAGCCAAGGAGCTCCTTACACGGGGCGAACTGACACAGTGGTGCGTGTCGTGATGTGAGGAGGTACAGATGGATGGATGAAGGAATGGGTTGATGTACCTCTCTAAGGAAGTACGGGCTATGTTGAGAGCTGCTTTGTGAGGAGTATAGGCGGATGAAAAAGATTTCTCCCTGCGTCCTGCCTCCTGGGTTTGACTGTACCTGCTGTTTTAAGGGACCCACCTTTCTAGCTCCGCGTGCTAAATTATTCACAGCTAGATCGTATGTACAAAAGGATGGTTGAGAAACCAGAAGCTCTGTCATCAAATAATTATGATCACCAGAATAGACTGTAGTTGGAGCCTGCCTGGAGCACTGTGTGTGTGTGTGTTTGTGTTTGTGTGAGTGTAAGTGTAAGGAAGAGTAGGAGAGGCTGTATTTGTGTGTCATTGGACGGAAGCCGAGTGCATCAGTGTTGAAAAGTAAACACGATGTTTGATGTCAGCTGCATCAGGCTGAAATAACACCTTGCTTCCATTGTACTTCTTGGTATTGTTTATACGTGTGTCTCTGTGTGTCTTCGTCTTCCCATCAGTCCCTTTGAAAGCATAATCTCAAGAGTCCCATTCACAGCGGATCTCTGGGTTTGTAAAACATCCCAATAAGGAGGTTTTTCCGACACCTGAGAATGAAATGTTTACTCCAGAGGACAAACCTTGGGGACCGCCTCTAGAATCCAAGATGATGCAAAAACAGATCAAAAAGACTCAATAATGCAAACCCTTTATAATAGACAGACACAACATGAAAAAGTTTCCTCGGTTCAGACATTAAACTGAAGTGAACCCAACCAACGTCTTGTGGACTGACCCCAATGCATTGCCAGAAAAAATAGTTGAGATAAGTTGGAAAGAATAGAAAGAAATTATTGAAGTGTTTTACTGTGCTTCAAAGAAAGTTATTTGCAAAAATTAAAGAAATCCTGGAAAGCATACAATTCATTATTTTGAAACCTAGTCCTGCAGTGTAATTACTTGAACTGATGAGTCACACTTTGTTTTAACTAAATCACCATGTGCTAAGTGTTTTCCTGTCTAGTGTAATGGCTTTAATTATTTGGTCAATTACATATCTTTATTTTGTGTTTAACTTCCAATTACCTACTACTTAGTCTGAATAATCGAAAGGGTTACCATGCAATAACAGTGTATTAAAGGTCTGGGTCACATTTTCAAACACGTCTTAAAATCATGTGTGAACACCTTTTTTCTCTACTGACCAAAAAACCATAATCTTATTGAAGCAATTTCTATGTAAATTTATTTTAACATTCAGCTTTAGCTAATATGAGGTTTCAACAGACAAGCTGAGTGTTGATCTTCAAAAGATATTTGTCCTGTTTTTTTGTTTTTTTAACTATCCCTAACTCGGCTGCGAAAGAATAATAACTTCAGTTTTTGCACATAAATTGTATTGTGTATTTTTCTCCCAAGCTTCCAAGCACAAAACTTCAGCTTTGAGGCCCGTGTGGACAAGATAAAGATTACATTGCCTGACTTTGAAAAACATGAACCAATGTCTGAGAATTTTATGTCAAATGCATCTTTTAGTATCTTTAATATTGCGTATAACGTCTATTATGCCTGACAAAAGTTATGTCCAGATGGTTAAAATTCTCTGACGACCAACCTATCAAAATGGGAGACTATCCTCCGACAAAAAAATGAAAAGATGGGTTGTTTGTTCAAGCAGCTTATTACGACATATAGACCTCTAGTGGTAGTTATGTACAGTACATGCCCCCTAGAGATCAGCGGTGGACCTGGTAAGTCTGTCAAGTTTGTGTCTTTCAATGGATTTGACACCAGTAGATTCGCTATTTTAGGAAACGACCACATGTGACAAACTGTGTCGTATGTTGCACCCACGCCTCGGATTTCAATTGGTGCAAAATTTCTTTCTAACCTTTTCCAAACCCACCGGATGGTTTGTTACACAGGAGCATCTGGAAGGGCTTCCTCAACAGCTGATTGAAAAGGGCAAGCACTTTCGAAAACATTTTGGCAGATGATTGGATGACCATCTATCTATCTATCACTGTCTACCATGGATTGGTCTGCACCACTGTGGTTTGGCCCCAAGTGTATAGCTTTGAGCCTGACAAGATGGATCTTCGAAATCATCGTTTGCAAGAGATCCAGTTGCCTTGCAACATGGATGAAATGCTAGCCCTAACATTGCGGCATGTAGAGATGTTAGCGTGACCAGACATCTGTGATCAAACGTGGAATGAAGAGAAATAACTGAGTACAGATTACGACCTTGAGGCTCAAAGTTTTACTGAGAAGCTCTCAGATTTGAAAATGTGCCATGTGTGAAGCAGGACAATGCGGATACAGCTTCTTTGGAAGAAACAGCATTTATATTCTTCATGTGCCAAAAAGTGGGTTAGACTGGTTATCTATTTTCAAAATATGGCAATTATGGTCTAATCATAAGCCCTTGATAAGCAATTATTTCTGTCCCATTTTACAAAAGAACCTGCCACTTCTCTAATTTTGCTCTTTGTGGTTTTCCTAATTGGCACCTCCTGATTCTTGATAAAGCTAAAGGGGTATGATTCATGCCGTCACCATCCTTTAAAGCATAATTTTTATCACTGACTCAGAGGCTAGTTTGAGATTTTGTTCACATCTGTGAGTCCTGGTTCTGAGGTTGAAGTCTACATCCACTTTCTCCTTAGTCAGTGTCAAGTCATATCCTGGCATTGTGTGTGTGGACCATAAGTGCCTGTGCAAATATCTAAAGGTATTTAATGTCTAAAACACAAATCTAAAATGGAGTGTCCAGATCAATCTCATAATTATCCTAACAGATAACAGACTGTTATGTGATGTTATAGCCGAGAGTGAACGGATTGTTTAAAAAGACATGGGGGTTGTACTCCCCCCAACCCCCATCTCTTTTTTCTCTTGTCTCTTCTCTGACTGAGAGTCGGCTTAATCAGATCACAGAACAAGCAAGTGTGGTCACTCAAGTGAGAAATTGTTTTTGGGAACATTGCGGCGAAGAAATCGTTTAATGCGTCAGGATTCCTGGTGCTTTCAGTTGAAATGATTACGACTGTAAATAAGTCTCAGTCACCACATTAACACTTCATTGTGTACATTTTATTATCCACATTATCCTCACTAAATACATTATGCAATATGAGCTACATCACTCAGGTACAGTACATGATCCCTGCTGGTTAATAAATCTTCCTCTCATCCAATTTCACTGCTCTGATGGTTTGGATAGAAACTTTACAATAATCATTCTGTTTTTAAGTTTCCTCTGTGCTAGTGATAATACATTTGGACCAAAGTGCCTTGTTGAGCAAAAAATGTCAACCTGAAATGGAAGTTCAGTCCCTAGATTGGCTGACACATACTGTAATATGGCTAATTTATTCTCAGTATAGTGAAGGCAATGGAGAACTACAGGAGTCCATATATCACAGGGAGAAAAAATGAGGAGTGGTCCATGTACAGGATCGAATATCACATGATTCCATAGGTGTGGGACTGTCCCAGTGCACCAGAACGCCACTCCAACACTTTCTTATCTCCAAGTAAGAAGTAGAATATTCACAGTTCAAATAATCTGGTTGAAATTCATGTACATTTTTAATGCCTTGAGATATAATCATCACGAAAGCTGAAAAAAAGCCAATAAAAAACTAATGGAATGGACAAAATTGTCATACTGACATTAAAAGCATCTCAAAGTCATGCATTGAGTAACACGCAAGAAACATTCCACCTACAAAGTTGAGGCAAATGTACCATTGATGTACAGCTCTTCAAAATATTTAATACCTCTTGTCATTCAGATTTTAAAAGCAGATTCCTGCGGTGGTGTGGGTGAATGATTCTGATCTGTTGGTGCTGAAGGGGCAACTGTGGATCCAAAGGGAATTTCAACGGTTGGGCTATTTTTACCTGAAAAGAGTTCCACATGGGACCTGTCAGGTAGTGTGGGCATTACAAAAATTAAGAGCTTCAGTGTCCAACCCAGATTGCTTTTGTTGAACTTTTGTTTTCCAAAATAACATGCACACAGTGGGTCCCCGATAGTAATATTCAAAGTTTGGGAAAGCCATTTCTCCTGACTGCAACAAAAGCCTCATGGATTCTTGTAAGTTTATTACTCCAAACAAATTTTAAAATCTAGATTTGCCTAGAGTCACAAAGATGTTTATTTTTCTCTGATCAATACTGGCACTCATTGAAACAAATTAAGAAATTTTGGTTGAACATCCATCCTACGCCATTGATTTGGCCACTCAGGGACAAAGGGAGTGCTCTCCATCTTTGAAAAAAAAGTTCCTGACTGATTTGAAGAGGATGATAAAAGTTGGGTCAAAGAGTTTATTATGTGGTAGTGTGATATGGACCCCTAAGTAAGTGATATATCCAATGAATATTTTTGATCTACTTCTGTTTTTTCATTTCCCTTTGCACATAAATCAGAGGTACTTGCAGTTGTTTACGCCTCAACCCTCTGCAGCTACAGTACCTCGACCCATCTCACCCTGCATCAATGGATGTTAATTATAGAAGTAATTTTGTGTTTATGGGAGCATGTGCGTGTTAAATTTGATTGTTCCCCCCCAAGGGTCCCAGATTACCCCCAAGGAGGTGTGTGTATTACGCTTGGCAAGTCTCGTTGCAAAGGGGGGCGGAGGTGGCATACGTCCTTGCAGCCTCCTGCCATGTACCGCCTATTGTACGATTTCCTTCTCCCCCCTTGGCCTCTCTCCCTCTCTTTTCAAACTTTTACCTTGTGTAACAAGCCCAAAGAAAGAAAGGTGAAAGTCTCACTTTTAAAAGACACCCACTCTTTATTTTGCCTGTGCTATTTCCGACGCCCTCCCAAGGGGAATGGTATTGACTGACTCTCATATCAGCAGCACCTATTTCCAGGCAACAATGAAGGAGCGATCGGTCACAAACACTGGATTCAATTTCTCCATACCGAGCGGTCATTGTCCTTGCGGCTCATGGATGCCACTTTTTTGGGGGAAAAGGTGAAATTACTATGTGTCGCACAAGGATTTTCTAACAAGGAACTGTCCCCTCGAGTCAGCAGACTGAAGCGAGGAGGTAATGATCATTTGGTTTGTACCACAAGACAAGAGCTTTGCAATTTTAGACAAAAAACTACTTCTATCCTACATCCTCTTTCTCTCTCTCTCTTCCTCAGCCCATTTCAGCTCAAACTCAGATTGTAGCTTTTGACCCTCTTTCCCTGCACTCAGGCAGCTGACAGGCAGGAGGGAGGAGGAACATGACGAAGACACGATAAAGACCGATGGAAAGAGGGAGAAAGTGAAAGGCTGGAATTAGAGATGGATGGGACAATAAGGGGGAGAACCAAGGAGAGACAAGGGAGGAGCGATGAAGCCGACCGTATTTGTCTTAAATTACGTCTGAAGACACTAACGCCATATCCTTTATGGAGGTTACGGGGAAAAATTTGCACCTCGGACAATAGATCTGGCCTGTGCTCTGCTGAATTGACAAGTCTCATTACTTCTGTTTTGTAGTTATGTGTGATTGGAACGCAATCATCCACACATTCTTCATTGAAAGGGCAAAAGTTTAAAGCTCGTACACGCAGAGCTGTATAAGAGCTCAACGATGACAAAGCAGAACTGAAATCAATAATGTTGCTTGTCTAAGTTCTTTTTTTCTCCTTTTTCATAATGTTGGAGTTGGAAACAGTGGGTGTATCTGAAGGGCTTGCAGTGCAGAATGCTGCATTTACAGTATTTACTGACTATCTGAAAGGAAGCAATAAAGAAGAGATCACACATACACCTGTCCCACCAGTGGGACACTTTGGCCTCGGTAGTTACTTTAGGCGTGTTTTGGTCTGTACCCGACTCAATCTTCACACAGCCATGACAAATCAGACATTGTCTGACAGGTCCGCGTCCCCTGACTCTATCTGAGCGGGGCATTTCAGATTCCCTTATCGCCGCAACAGCTGTTGAGACAGAATTGGTTCAGATTCGCCGGAAAAAACCATGGCGCTTATTAGCAATTAACATATAAATGACTTAATTTATATAGGAAAAACAAACTCCGATAGTTACAAAGAGACTTCACGCAGTTCACAAAGACACTTTACTGATGACAAAGCAGAAACCTTGAGCGCTGAATTAGATTGGACTGCTACATTAAAAATGTTCCACAGCAGCAATGTTTTAAATAGAACTACTAATGCATTTAAATTTCATTATCTTAATTACAGTGTCTATCAAATGATAGATGTTGTAAGTCACAGTCAAGTTAATATTTAATACTTCACTGGGACTGATATACTATCTCATTTTAATTAGCTGCACGGTCGTGGCGATGGTGTTTGGCTCCCTCGAAACCTTCAGTTCATGCAGAAAACTTGCGGTGCGAATGCTACAGAGGCCTCCTCCTGTGACCTCTCCACCCGACTCTAATTTCAGTCCCCCTCAAAAGATGATGCATGAGTGTCTACACCAACTGCAATCCCCGCTAGAATGAGATTCGGGGGCAGGAGCAGGGGAATAAGGGAGGGGAACCGGCAGAATCAGCAAATGCTCTCACTATATGCTTTCTTAAAGTGTTTGTTGCATGGCTTGTTAGAAGACAGTCAAATGGCTTGTAGATTTTTCAATTCAAGCACAACGTATGTACCGAATGTCACAACAGAAATAAAGATACAGGTTTTAATAAGACAATTATTTTCCTGAGCAGCTCTGTGAAGCTGTACTGTACCTAAAAACAGTGGTTCTATGAGCTAATGCAAACATAAACACACTGACACGCTCACCATGACAGTGTTAACATGCTGTTTGTGTAATTAGCAGATGGGAACGTCATTAGACTTAATGTTGCCATAGACCAAATGACTTAACCCCCTACAACCGTTTCCCCTTTTAATGGCACCAGTCGATCACCGAGACGATTCTAAGTGATCCCGTGGAGAGGATGAATACCAAATTTAATCCAGCCAATAGACTTGAAGATAATTCTCTCAAATTCTGTCGAGTTTCAATTGGTCAAGCGCTGCTTGCCGAGCTTATACTGACAGCACACCACTGACTCCAAGCCCTGCCCGACATATGGAATGCAAAGGAAGAAAATGGCACGCTATACTTTCCACCAAAAACAACATAAAGTTTCGGCGGTGCAGACCCTGCTACACAGAACTTTAAGATTTCATAATGAAGGAGAGGACTGAGAGAAAAGAGGTTCACTCTGCACCAGTGGTTACAAGGAGTGGATGATGAGAATCCCAACCTGACTCAAGACCAAGGCGGACTCCGCCAACTCGACCAGCACCACCAGGAGCATCCCAGCGGGACTCGCTCGGCACCGTGAGATGTTTGCTGCACCCTGCAGACAGGAACAATTGGAAAAGAAAATTGCAGCTATGGGGGGGGGGTTGGCTACATCAGTGAAAGAAGAAGATCGTGGAGTCTGAATGAATTTGAATTGACTCAGGGATCACAAGATGAGAAGAACTCCATCCATGTCATGTCAAGTGAAATGCTAGATTTCTGCATATAAAGGAGAAGCTATTCTACCCAAACGATAGCCAACTCATTAGGGTTTATCTTTCTATTCCAAACCACTGTGCAGTTGTCATGTAAGAAAGGATCAGGCAAACTTTAGATGGGAAAACCTGTCTCAGTGGCTTGATAAAACATGTCCCAGACAAATTCATTATTCATCATCGTTGAACCCGTTTATTAAAATGTCACATTGTTTCTGGAGGCCAGTGACTCGCGTTGTGACGGACTGGGTAATTTCTGGACCGACGGGAATTGGCAGTGAAGTATCTCTGAATTGACATATCTCTAAAACCACTCAGATAGTTCAAATTTAATCAGGCAAGTGACTTCACCGTGTCAAAAATCTATTTGATCGTTTTAAATATTGTTTGAACAGAGGATCGGCGCAGTGGCCGTCCTGTGCACACAGTTGCACCATGTACCACAGTCTCATTAAATCGAATTCTTAGTTCAAAAAAAAATAAATCACCAGGGTTATTTAGAATTAGAAACATGCACAATGCATTGGTCAACAATCCAGGTATGATGATGAATAAGACGGCAGAGCGGGACCAGCATGGGTTGACGGAGAGGTTCAATAGATCATTATAATCACTGACAAGTGTGCGGCAGGTGGGAAGGATGAGTAAACAATTAGAGGAGAGAGAATGAGAGACTGTGGCATTTACTTGGACGAGGAGGATTTGTGAGCGATGATCGTGGGGTGAATACCTGCGCTCCGTCTCGTCACCTGTGCTTTATCGCCTCGTCTTCGCTTTATTGCTTCGCTTTCCACGGAGCGATGAAATGACGAAAAAAAACCAAGAGAAAACAATTCAGATTGACTCTGTACAGGGGCGAATTAAATTGCAAATAGGGGAAAAATGCAAATGTCAAGTCTTTTGGGGAGGAAACGGCCTGACAAGGTCAAGTGTGGTGAGGTGACAAAAACCGCTTTAGCATTATTTTTCTTTTCCCTCCGGTAACTTCGATTGAATGTCAGCGGGTCCCTGTATGTTTAAATCTGTGCCAGATTCCAGAGTTGGGTTGCATGTTTGTTTCTGGCAACAACAAAAAAAGAAGCTTAAAGAGCAAAAGGGAATCGAAGCAGCATTTGGCTGCCTCAATCTCCGTCTAATGATTTTCTTGGCTTTAGAAGGAGGCCCCTAATTTTTCAAGAGGGTCCGCCTGCTTTTGCAAAGAGAGAAATGGCCGTGGCAGATGTCACTTGAGAAGATGGGGTTTACCTCTGGAGTGAAATCAAGTAAACAGATAACCCCTGGATCCAATAATAAACACAACGGCCGCACACAAAAGGCTGCAGATTGGGATTATTAGAAGCAGCACCACCAAATGCATTGACCTACATTTTCTATACAGTTCTGTGACATTGTGCATTTGCGAATGATATTTTATAGTATGTCTTATGTCTTGACTGACTCCTTGTAGAGATGCAGTCATGGCAGCCGGTGAGGAAGCCCACCGCCATGTGTTCGAGTGTACTGAGGGCTGCCTAAGAGTCCTCCTTCCTTGATGCGTTCACTAAATTACTTCAGGAGCATTTGGTTTTAATTCACTTAATTCAAGACACTTAAGGTGTAGTGGATACATTTTTTTTATCAATTGATGGCAACATGAAACAGTTGTGTGCTTTGCTTTACTTGGGCTACACCACCGCTGAAAGTCAGTCACTTCATTAGTATGTTGAGTTAGTTTGCACCCTTGATATGTAAGGGCCGTCTCTTCAGGTTCATATTTTGGAAGCCTGTCCAAAGTTTGTGTTTTAAGCTCAATATTCTTTCTTTTTGTTGCCATCTCTCAGCAAAAATACACAGTTCGGAAAAATGGAAAGAGGACATTTAGCGCCGAGGACTGTAACTCGATGAGAAGGAAGTGCAACTACGACCTGATGAAGTGATCAGTGTAAGAGGAGACGATACACCATGAAATGAAACGCCAGAAATGATCTCCCCCAACCTATTTTCAGATTCCTCTCTCTCTTGCCATGTGTACGTCACCTACCGTAACAAGTCTGCAAAGTTCAGGAAGTCGACTTTGTGATTAGGCAGTTTTCGCGAATGAACTCCCACAGGTGTCGCGTTGGTGTTTCATCTTCGCTGTCTTTCCTCGAATTCGCTCTCCCCGCTTTTTCCATTTCGCATTGTAATTGGTTCTAATAATGGCGCAAATGACAACGACGTGGCTGGCGGCTCTGCGCTCGCTCTCAAAAAGTGCCTCACCCATGTTGTGGATTCCCTTTATTTATATAGCGAGAACTCGTGTCATGTGTCCAGCCCACTGATAATCCTCTCTCTCTTCAGGTCCTCCGTTCCGAGGTCAATCACCTCTCTTGTTTGTTGTCATGCCACAGGACCCTGAGGAAAATTTCGGACATGAATAAAAGACAGCGTGTTCATGGGGAGTTAAAAAAAAAAAGGTCTGCATAATTAATTTGTTCACAGAGCAGTTATTAATAGTCACGGAAGATATGGAATTGCAGCTGCCAGGAATAAAAATACTGAGAGGAAAATAAAGTCCGAAGGTGTGTTTACTTCCTATTGGCTATTGTAGGATTCAAATAAATCCACCGATGACCTTCAGGGGGATATCACCGTACATTTCTAATAACATGAGCATGCCCATCGGTATTATACCAACGACATGATATATTTCTCATAGCAGCAGGCTGCTGAATCTTACACCATAAACACCACACAATAGTGCTGTACCGTCATCCAACAATACATTTTATTGTATACATGTTCTAGTGATTCCTGTAAATGTGTACGATAACAATTGAAAAACTGTGTCCTATGAGACGCACATCTCAGCCCTTGACACATCAGAGAGGAGGCAACAGAAAGAGAGAACACACTGGAGCTGGGAACCCTCTCGATGCTCAACTGGTTCCAAGAACGACAAGGCAGCGAGGCTTGCAGTCCGCTGTTTTCCATGCGCCGTTCCTAACTAGGTCTTTCTCTCTCTCGCTGTGTGACTGTGCGTCTGAGCCTCTTTTTTTTCCCCCCCTCTTCGTCTAAGCTAATGATTTTTTTCATGCGTGACAAAAAGCAGCTTACCATCTCTTGGTTGGCGGTTGTTCTGTTGTCTGTCTACTTAGCCTGTCCATCCATCTCCTCCTGAATCCCGTACGATAAGCCCCAGAACAAGAGCTATCACACATGCACAAAAGAAGATTTGAATAAATTAATTTAGAGAGACCTACAACAATGCAGCCATAGCGAAAGCAAAGGAAATTGTACGAAAAGAGTACGAAAGGGGAAATTGGGGCATGAGCAATTAAAAAGTTATCACTTGTCATACTGGCAATATGAGAATAAGACAATAATCCATCATGTCACCCAAAATAGCACCCTCCTACATTTTAGGGGTTAGGTCTACCACAACATTTACTACAATATTCAAACAATATATCATGAAGAGAATGCATGATAAATCGAAGAAAAAAAAAACATACAAAATATGTTTTATGAAAATGTGTTTCAAATGAAAAAGTATCAACTATAAATATTGTGGAGGAGGGTGGTGAACCGGTTTTGTATGAGCAGTGCAAAGAAGCTAAAACTTTGCAAAGTTCGCCTGTGCATCAGGTATCAAACTGCCGTTTTTGCCCAAAGTAATGAAAATCAGGTCACGTTCGTCAATTACAAACTCTGTATCGATGACACTACAAGAAAAGGCTTCACACACAATCAGGGAAGGAGGCACAATTCTGGGTCTGCCAGCACAGACGAAAGAAATTATGCGGTCTTGGTTTGACCCTCATTTTACCTTAACAGACACTGGCTTCCTCTACCCCTCAGGAAAAGTGTGAACCTTTGACCAATAATGTTTGTACTGTGAGGCCGAGTCCGTGACTGTGCCAGCACGGACCGGTGCGTTATGAGCGAATGCATTTTCTGCCCGTGGACGTTCTTAATCTCTGGCACAACATGTGAAGTGCCTGTGGCTGTATGGTCTTTGATGGAGATTAAGGCCAACGCGATTTGCTCACTTTGTTGTTTTAGTTTGTCGTTGTAGAGTTCCGCTGGTGCTTACTTTTTTCTTTTTCTTTTAGAATTCCTTAAGCATGGTCATGACACTTACTTAATTGTTTTGAGGTCTAAATATGATATCACGCATACACATGGAGCCCGTGCTGCTCAGGATGCAGAAACGTTGCGTCGCTCTCTCTGCATACACCGTGCAAAGTGCTGCGGAGCTCGCACGTATCATCTTTGCGGTCCATGGATACATTTCGACTGCACTGAGCTGAACAGAGTCATGTAACACCCCCCCCCCCCCACCGCTACTCTGACCTGCATTTCTGCTCTCCCCCTCCTCTCATTGCTGGATCTTTCTCCCTTCTCCTTCCCCCATGAAACCCAATTTATCTGTCACGCTGTCACATCGGCGGGTTCTCCTCTTTGTCCTCCCTTCCTTCCTCAGTCTCAGTGACACACACAAGCATGGGTCCTCTCTTGTAAAGTTTCAGGTGTATATATTTATATATGGCTCTCTGCATGACTACCAAGCATATATAGAATATGAAACAAAGCCATGGTGACAGCACACCTGTGGACGGGACATAAAGGAAGGGCTAGTTTGATGAGGGAGAAACGAATGGAGGATGGACCAATTGTTCCACTGAAATTATGCAAAATGTTCTGCAAGGAACATCATGTTGTTATCAGATGAGGGTGACATGATCTGTGCAGTATTTGTTTATCTTATTCTCGCTTTTTAAACAGAAAAATAGTCTCTTGAAAACGTGTCCGCTCCAACTATGCAGAGTATGATCAGAGTGAGCTATAAAGTTGATTAACACAAACTTTTTGAAATTGTGTTTCCATTTTCCTTAATGGCATAATATTGGCTACGCATCACTATTTGGCAAAGGGCTGCCACTCGAACAGTAAAAGCCCCTATTCGTTTACTATGAGATAATATGATGTGTGGGAGGCTTTTTTTTGAGATGAGAAAATGCTACATAAAGTTGCTAGTCAACTTTATGTAGCATTTGCATAATGCTACATACATTTTTTTTTTTTGTAGGAAACTTTGTTGGAAATGTTTGAAAGGCCATAAAACACAGGGGGGGATCGCAAATGCCAAAAACTGACCTCAGATTTTATGAACAAAAATTAAAATTCAGTCAAGGAAAGAAAAAAGGGAGATAAGTAGCCAGACCTGAAAATAATATTGTATTGTATGACCTTCCGGCCAGGTCACTTTGGACCATGTGCAGCTTTTCATTTTTTTAAAAAAATTTTTGCAGCAACATGTTCTGCAAGATATTCCGTATTATTTCATCAAACAGGTACTGTGAGGTCCCTACCAACAGTTATTTTCATTATCATTATGTCAGACAATTATTTTCCTCAACCGCAGACTTGTTGCCAATTACATTTCTGTCAATCAACTGTGAAGCTCAGTCGGACGAAGATAATGGACATGTTGCTGAATCAAAGAACCCTGGTGTGCAGAGAATCCTTCTTTCTGGCCTTTTTCTCGACTTCAAGTTTTAAATCAAATACCCCATATATATCTGGCATTAAAGTGCACGCGGAGAGAGCCTGACTACATGGGAGTACATGTATACGCACCAAAGACACATTGAGGGCAGAAAGTGACGCCATCGGCATCACTCCATCTCCAATGGACCTAACCCCATTCTCCATGTCTTTGGACTGTGGGAGGAAGCCGGAGAACACGGAGAGAACCCACGCACACAGAAAGGCCCTGGTGGGTGTGAGCCGGGACTCGAACCCAGAAACTTCTTGCCATGAGGCGACAACGCTAACTACTACACCGTCGTGCAGCCCCCGTTCAACACAAGCGTCAATTTAGTTGTGTTGTCAATCCGCAGACAACAATAACGTGCGGAGATATAATAATCGCATGCAACTGCTCACTTCCGGCGAGGCAGCTGGCAGCCGTTGGCCAGTAAGCATTTACGCACATGTCCTCTCCTCCGACCTCGGGTTATTCAATGCACCCATGGACGGAGGGAAGTTGAAGCCAATCAAAACACAAAGAGGCAGCATCACCTTCTTCTATGTTTGTCTTTTGGACCTGCGCGAATGACGGGAGGTGGTGATGTGAGCTGGATAGAGGGATCAGGTTAAAATCATGTATGCATACAATCTGGATAGGAAACACATTTTAATGCCAGGTGTGAATGGAATCAATTTCTGTCATAAAACCCCCTGATATATCTTATTTGATAGTTTTTTTTTCAAAGATAACATGTACATTCATGATAATACTTCATATTCATCACGTTCCCCGAAGATGAAGATAATAATCGAAATTGTCCCTAGTCTACACATCGGCCTATTTTTTTTTTATAAAGATGGACAGCAATAACCACTTTAAAGGGCTAATCAGGGTTAAACTGCTGCAGGGATGTGATCATGTTCACGGAGGAAGAGAGCTGATGAGAAAGCTCGAGGGCACTCGTTTTTGAAAGGCGCTATTTGAAGTTACTGATTTTTTTTTTCCTTTTCTTTCACAGGTGGTAGTGTTTTTCGTTGTTGTTGTTGTTTTTTTAAATCACCTTGCTGTGCCGTTTATTCCAACGACATCCGAGCGGGGCAGAGCCAACAATAGCTTTTAATTTTATGCAAAAGCAATTTTATTTGTTACAATGAAATGAACTTTATTTTTTCTTAGCTCCGCCCCGACATTTACTGCAAATGTACACATTGCCCGTCTTAGTGGCATGAAAAGGTTTCATCCAGTCTTCCGCTAATCATCCCTTGCTTCCTACTTTATCTAATTCTTTGACCTTGGTCTTCATTTCTTATTCTTCACCCACCCACTTTGGATATGGCTCTTAACTTGCTATTACCATGGTGTGCGAGGGGGAAAGGGGGGCTGAGAAGTCTGCAATGCATTGTAGTACTGCTAGGCTAAACTCCTACGTCTGGCACGGTTGCCACATTTGGTGTCACATGCTCTCCACCCAATCTTGTAGAGGTGAACATTACAATGTGTCTGTTGCTCTGCGCTATGTTACACGTGGAGTCAACTGTGGCAGGTTTTTGAACGAATGGAGAACAAATTGATCCACGACCACAGATCCACGCATTCGAAGAGAAACAACATGTGATTGGTCTTCGAGACACGTCTAAGTAGTCTTCGTGTCCATTATGTAAAAAATGTGTGTTTCGGACATGCAGCGGCGTCAACCCGGAACTTTCTCTGTGGTTCACAAGTTGCAAGAAGGACGTGAGATTGTAAAAGACAGCGTGGCGCACGGGAAAGAGTGGAAATCAACCTCGCCACGAGCTCCATTTAGTGGAGTCGGTGTTATTGCGTTAGCAGGTGGAGGCGTAGGGGCCGATGCTTTACATACACCCCTGTTCTCTCCTCGCCTGTCTGTCACGATTAAGATCTGAGGTGCCCCCCCCCCCCCCCCCCCCCCCACACACACACACGCACTTTGCCTGTCATTTGTTCTTCCCGCATTTGATTTCACTCAGTCTGTTTTTCTACCTGTCGCTGCCTCTCCTCCCGCCATCTGTCTTTTACATCCTCGCCTGCTCATTTCCTTTCGACACATTGTTCCTCTGAATGTCAACATTGGAACGTGTCAGCTGTTTTCCCTCCCACCCAACAAATTGTCACTGAAACTCAGAGAAGAGGATGCGCAGCTCATCGGCGGCTTCGTTGTCCTCCCTCCCCCTTCACATCTCCAGTTTACATGCATATTTGTCTGTCTGTCTTTCTTTATCTCAATCTGTGTCCGTCTTTTGCTATTTTTATCGCTGTCTTTCTTCCTTTGGTCCCCACTGCCGCCGCAGTTCTTATCCGTGCTAATAAAGGGACGAGTGATGTAGATGTTTCCTTTGGGGTTGCGGTGGAGCCCGTCGTTTATTTCCTGGTTTCCTGTTTGGGCTCGCCCAGGGGGCCGGACTCTTCTCGACCACAGACGGCGTTGACCTGAGCGCTTTTAGTCCATGCTGAGACGACACACACACACACACACACTCACACACACATTCGGTACATTGCACTGCAAGCGTACATATGCACGGATGGACCAGACACACACACACACACACACACACAATCCCTCAGCCCTCCCGTTGTCACGATGTTTGCAGGTGTCCCCGGGAGTGGGCGTCAGAACAGAGCCCTGTAATTGAATCCCTGTTGCCACCGTGTACCTCACTCCCTTCTCCCTCGTCGTGGCAAAAGAATCTCTCGCAGTGCCTCTCGCAGTCAGTGTCTTTCTTGCAGTGGGTTAATTTGCTGCCGTCGCTCGTCTAATCTTTCTTCACGTGACTCATGGCTCACCTGACCTGTGTCTTTTCCCTGCTCCCTTTTTGCTGCGCTTGGCACCACCACGTCTCTCGAGTGACCTTTTGACAATTTCTGGGCAATGTGCAGTTGCATGTGCAAGTGCATGAGCATGTTTGTGTCTTGTGTACACGTGTGTGCGTGTGTGTGTGCGTGTGTGTGTGTGTGTGTGTGTGTCCTCTGTGTGCACCGAGTGACACCTCAACCGGTCGGCCTCGTCCACGCCTCGTCGCTCTCCGTTGCTTCCCTGTTCGTTTGACTGACATGTGATCCTCAAAAGATGTTTGCATCGCCTAGACACTCTAGATTGGACACGCTTGTGCGATCCCAGCCTGGGCTGCGTTTGTAGAAAGACAGGCGGTTTGGTTGTGGTTTATTTATAGTCTCCCGCTAGTTGTTCCGTGTGCTCTGAAGAGACTACGTTTTGATTAGGCGCCCTACACAGGGAGCTCGGGGGACTTAGTAGTCTCACAGAATCTTGGTTTCAGTGTCCTCGGACTGTGTCAAAACACGAGAAAAAGACAGAAAAACTCCTGGACAGTTTTCCGAGCCCAAACTCGCTGGTTCATATTTGACACATCCAGAGCGCACCACATTGCACCGGGGGAGAACGTTGACGAAATGAAAAAAAGTCGACTGCCTTCTCAACGCGTGTATGGCCGACTGCCTGCAAGCCGACCACTGAAAACAAACGCAGGCATCAAGGACGGTCCAAGGATGAGAGACACAAGCGAGCTGTGTTAAACGTTGACTAGAATATAACGATGCAGTAAATCCAAAAAATGAACAACGTGTGGGGTATTTCACTTTCAGTTTGTTTCGCTTGTTTTCCTTGAGATTACTTTTGTCAGTGGGAGGTAACAGACGGGAAACATGGGATGGGTCGGACATGCCGCCGAGGCCAGGGAGTCTGTGAACGTTGCATACGCAAACTTAGTCAGTGGGCAGGGAATCTCTTTCCATTATTATTATTTTTTATTTTTTAGCGACACCTGCAGCAGCTCGATGGTAACAGAGGGTTCCATCCAACTGTAGTGCAAATTTTTATTCGGTTTTCAGGATAGACCTAATAAGAAGGACCAGTCGGAACCTCAGAGGTGCAAAACATGATGGAAGCGTAGCATTTATGTTTGATTATTTATTAATTTCCCATTGCCCCACACAGACCTGATGTCAACGTGGACAAGGTTAGAAATGTCTTTGTGCTAATTTGAGATTTTCCCTTATTACCTTTTCCTTATTTTTTGCATTTCTGCTTTTTGAAATTGCCGCTGATCCTCAAAAATCTGGAAGATGAAAGCATAGTGGTTTCCCTTGCAAAATCATCGAATCATAATATTAAATTGTCAAGCGCAGTCACCTACAACTGTACACTTTCAAAAGCCCCAGCCTCAGCCGCTCTCGTCCGTAATTACCAAATAGCATAAACCGAGATGTTAAAAACGGTGATTATAGCTACTGACATTGTCGGAGCGCTGATGTTGGCATTCAGCTCCGAGCACAGCAGTGCATCAATACAATCTCTTAGAGCCAAATTCTCAGACCTATCCCCGGTGGTGGGTCGGACAGATTTGTTCTCATTTGGTCAAGGTGTTGAGACACTGTATCTGGGATTTCTGCTTCCAACCTGAAAAAAAATTGAATTGAATTAGCAGCAGCCAAAAGTCTGTGATCATTCAATTAAATAATAGTAATTACATCATGAATGCATATTTAAAGACACATTGACTGGGGGAGAGGACAGTCTGAGCAATAGACAGGTGAACAAGAGACGCTCACAGTAACCCACCAATCTGTGAGCAGAAGGCTCTGGTCATATCTCTAAGTGACAACTGTGACAAGCACAGAGGGGTCTGTGATGGGGGGTAATCCATTTACTGGCGGAGGCTTGCATCCCGCTATCACGCTCAACGATGGAAAACAGCTTTCATCTTTCAACTCTCTCTGTGACTCTCTCGCGCCCGCGCGCACACACACCTACATTTTTATCTCTTCCAGCGATTAGTCGGCTTATGAGCACACGTAGGTGGCAGGAAGAAAACTCAAACCCGCCACAGATAAGTGGCAGAATGTCTCCCGCTGGATCCGGGAGGCAGGTGTAATGAAATTCATTCACGTACCCTGAAACAGTGCATGTCTGAGAGATCTTGTTCTTGTGTAACAGGGAACGTGACTCAGTAGAAGCGTCTTACTTCCAAATATGATGCGGAGGCTTAACAGTAGTGACGGACTTTAATTTGAAGATGTGTCCAGTTATAATTCAGGTGTTTAGATAAAACGACGGCATAGATAGATTGGATTTTTTTTTGTGAAATGTGCTCTGAAATGAAAAAGAATTGGATTTGGGAAGTCGGAAAAGTTTAAAGCAAAGTACACACACACACACACGCACACACACACACACACACACGTCTCTGAAGTGGGCTTCAAACATTGTGTTTATTGGTGAAAGTCTTTGAATTGAGTTGTGGTCCATCTGCTACTGTGTGTGTGTGTGCGTGTGTGTTCATGTGTGTGTGTGTGTGTGTGTGTGTGTGTGTGTGTGTGTTTCTTAATGAGGCCCATTGAGCTACATGTAGTTTTGATGTTTCATTCTATTCTGGTACATTTGGCACCATGCACACTTCTTCTTTTTGTGCTTTGTGTGTGTGTGTGTGTGTGTGTGTGTGTGTGTGTGTGTGTGTGTGGGTCCAGGATTACATGTCTTGTGGGGACCTAGGACCACTCACATCAAGGGGACATGTTTTCCTAATGGGGTAACAAGTCCCCATTATGTAGACATGTTTTAAGGCTAGGGTAAGTTAATGATAGAGTTATGATTCAGCCAATGTAATGTCCTCTTAAGTTATGAGGTTGTGTGTGTGTGTGTGTGTGTGTGTGTGTGTGTGTGTGTAAAAACATGCGTAGATGCATAAGCACTTAACACATACGCTAATTATTTATTCTGATGTTGTCCTCCCAAAGCCGATTGACTCATGTTTTAGCAATTGTCCCAGAGGAGCTTCAAATCAACAATGACCATATTCTGAAAAAACACGGAAAAAGAGAAAACCGGCAGCTTGATCCTGTGCTAAAATCCTTGAAGAAACGATGAATCTGGTTTCATCACAGAATATTTGAACGGAAAAACACACATCAGCAAAATACAAAACACGCGGAAGCACAGTTGAATGTGCCGTTTGAACGCTGAGCAGCATTCAAGGACAACGGAGCAGAAGAAAATGTTCTGAATGAAGAACTTCAGTTAGATGATAATTAATAGGTATCCTTTTTTCCTTTAATCAATCATAACTCTGCTAAAGTTTTGACCACATTTTGCGGAATGCACAAGCGGATTTTTGTCAGAACAATCCCTTAAACGTCCCTTAAACTGATTCATTATTCATTAACACTCTCCAAGCAATAAACCAACATCCCGTCACTGTGCCTCCGCAGTGGGACTGTGTGACCTTTAACAACTGGTGGTCTTTCTCTGAAAATACATCTTTGTACGTGCTCCACTGTGTTGGATCTTCAGTTAAAACGACCAGCTCTCTAATGGAATATTCATAAATATGGCAACAGAGAGAATTTGACATTTCCACATAAAACAGAGGACACGTTTTTCGGCCAAAAAAATCATGGGCTGTTGTATGGAAGCGGCAGCGGTAATGGAAAAGTCAACACCTACATCCTGGCTTAAGTGATACCTGGGTCTGATTATTGGCCATAATCTAATTGCCATGTGCAAACAAAGCCATCGTCGACTTGTCCAGTTCCACTTCCCTCTTTCACTTTGCTTTGCGTGCTGTGAGGACACATTTTAAACTCATCTTATAATAGTGGTATTATGTTATTATGAATGCAATGGAACACACCTGAAACTCTGGCTTAACGTCACACAGAATGGTTTAGGATGGAGTTTTTTGATGAGTAGATTTTCCAATCAATTCAAATTATTCCTTCAATGTGGAAACTACATCATCCCACAGGCAGATCACACTGACAGGTTAGAAAAACACTGAGACACCAAAGGGCTGATTTGAAATGACTGTAAATGCCTCATACGTATAGGCTTTATGTAATGAATACTATACATTTACACAGACAGTCATTTTGCCGAGTGGCGTCCAATTGTTGGTTAATTTTTAACAGCACGTGGAGCAGTCATTTGCAGAAGGATCCCTTATTCATCAGCGGAACAAGTCACTAATATGTTGTGTTTTATTTGTGTCGCGTGGTGGCTGATATGTTTGCAGTTAAAAATGTGGGACATCACGTCGGAAGCTGCTGCACAAGTCTAGCACGGGATGAAGCAGGGAGGAAAAGGAGAGTGAGAGGGAGTGTGTGGAGAAGAATGTAGGCTGGAGAGGACTGAGCATCGTTCGCTCTCACACTCTCTTGTCCTCTGTGCACCATTGCAGCTGCCTTCGCAGTGCACGCCCACACATTATTCCACACTTACCCAGGCATTGCAGCCTTTTGACATGTAGTAATCGCACACACATGCAGACATATACACACACACACACACACACACACACACACACACTCACTCACACACACACACTTTTGAGGTGCCAGCAGATGTAAGAACACCTACATCAATGGCAAGACTGTGGAAGCGCATGTGTCATGGAGATAAAAAGCATTATGCAACACATGCCAGCCTGTAACAACCCTTTATTTCATGTCAGCTCTGAGGCACCGCACACAAACATATATACGGTATGCACGCCTATAGGTCACACGATATTGGCTTCATCTGCATTGGAAACACATATAGAGGACGTAGGAAAAGCTAATGTGACAGGACGGACGGATGGTAAATGGCCTGCAGGAGTGTCCTCTGCCCAGAGGATGATGATGATGATGATGATGATGATGATGATGATGATGATGTTGGGTGGCAGTGTGTCCGAAGGTTCGCCTTTGTGGTTCGGGGAATTATGATTTATGTGTTAGAAGCATCCGCAGCGGAAATATTTACTCGGAGTGATGTAACCAATGTCTAATGTGGACTAGATATAGATAGCATTGTTGGTCACGTGAATATGTAGAAAAAAGCGGTAAGAGGGTGTGAGACTGGCAGGTAGGCGGATGATTAATTCACAATATAGATGAGAAGTATCTCATCAAGGAAATCAATCACACGCGACATTCCAGAGGATTTAAAGGAGACATATCATGCTTTATTTTTCAATTTTTTACCTTTCATCTAGTATGTTATATCGTTGTTTTGTTTTGTGAATGTAAAAGGCCTGCAGAGTTAAAAAGCCGAACGTCTGCGGTAAAGGGAGCTCGAGAGAACTTCCTGCGCGCGCTGGGAGTGGTTGACCAATCACCACAGAGTGGGCCAGCTGGCCAATCAGAGCAGACCGGGCTTCATCAGGAGGGGAAGTGTGAAGAAGTGTTTCAGAGAGAGGAGCTGCAGGAATGGAGAGTCTGAGGAAACTGATGTGTTTACTGAACATCATACAGCACGTTAACCTATCCAAGTGATAACCCAAACTGAAATCATGAATATGAGCATCATATGTCTCATTTAAGGAGTTATATGCATGGTCACATTCCAGCAGACTTTTCACCGTCTGAATTTCCATGGTGAAATTTTATCTCCTGTGCCGACTCGTTGGCCAAAGAGTGGGATGCTGCTGCCCGTAGAACACAGGTCCCGGCCAACACGCCGACTGGCACAGTTGTTTTTGAAACATTTATTCGTCCAAGCCGGTTCAGCTCTCCCCGCCGTTTCCAGCTAGCACGTTTTCCCACTGTTGCCCGCTCACTGCACTGAAGCTATCGCATGACGCGAGCCCCGGAGCTGAGAGTGCAGCATCATTCTGTCAGAGCTGCATGATGTCACACCAGCAAGCGGTCGACAGAGTGGACAACGGACAGTACGTCTTCGAGGGGCGACGCTGGCTCTGGTCTGACTGACGGTTTCCACCATTCTGTGCTGTCTCACATCTTTTTCAGTGAGAGTGGATATATCTTTTAAAAAAAAAAAAAAAAGGAAGATGTTTTTTGCCGAAGCGCCACCAAAATATGATTTGTTGCCAACTGGAACAGTTGGATTAACGAGGAGCAAACTAATTCTGAGTAGCTGCACCATTATAAAGAGTAAACCATGAATAAAAGCTCACATAAAAACCTGTAATGCTTTCACGAGTTCATTTCAGCCACAGACGATTTGTTGTGATGCGTTAATGAATTACGAGCGGCAAAAAATGTCCAAATGTTTAAAAGAAAGAAAAACATTTTAGGATAATTACTTTTTTTTGCAAGAGTACCGCTGTCAGTTCAATAAAACTGAGCTGGAGCCGGGAAGCGATTAGCTTATCTCAGCATGAAAGACTGGCAGCAAACAGAATTACAAAAATGACAAGTTGCGGTTTAACTCGGAGATTCCAGGCAGGCGCTGCCGCTGTTTGCCGAGAAACAGACGCAGCGAAAGCCCATAAGCGCCAATAGGCACCGTTCCCCAAAAATGTTGAATTGTTCCCTTTGAAGAAGATGATGTCGATTACCTTTGAGGACGCCTTGAGTCACAAAACGGCGAGGGTGCGTAGGGTGTGGGAGTACGGGGCCGTCTCATGGTTTTGAGATCTTTTTCGCCACAATGCCAAGAAATCCCACACGTCACAGCGGAAAGACGTTTGTTTTTTCAAATGTAAATGTGCTAAATTGGGATTAGATGACGCATCCCAATCTTTACTACTTTAATTACCTCCACCGGTGCCCTCTGGTTGTCTGTCTGTCTGTCAGCAGGATTACTCAAAAAAAAAAGGACGCATGCTCATGCTCATATTCATGATTTCAGTTTGGGTTATCACGTGCTGTATGATGTTCAGTAAACACATCAGTTTCCTCAGACTCTCCATTCCTGCAGCTCCTCTCCCTGAGACACTTCTTCACGCTTCCCCTCCTGATGAAGCCCGGTCTGCTCTGATTGGCCAGCTGGCCCACTCTGTGGCGATTGGTCAACCACTCCCAGCGCGTGCAGGAAGTTCTCTGGCGCTCCCTTCGCCGCAGACGTTCGGCCTTTTAACCAGAGGACGAAGCCATACAGTGTTTGAGCAGAACCGGATAAAATGGGGGCCGACGCAGGATTTTCTTTAGCGCGGCAACATGGCGCCATGGCGGAGGTATGCACTCTGCTAGTTGTTCATGGCATCAGACTTGTGCTCCTCACGTCCCGCCGAGCGCAGAGCCGACGTCCCCGAGCGGCAGAGTGAGAGTGGCCCACTGTTGGTGAGATTTCCCCTTGCGCGGTGAAATGGTTAAAAAGTTTGTCACGACCTAAAGACAGGTTTTTTTTGTGGTGACACCTTCAAAGCGAGTGTTTATCCCCTCGGGTTTTCCGTCGGACATTCGGGACTCCTGGCGTCACGCAGCGGGCGGGTCCTCCAAGTCTGCAGGGGAAGAAGGCGACGGTGCATCGCGCAGCTCGCGCAGCTCGCGCAGCGGGGAGGCCTTCGAGGCTCAAGGACCCATCCTTTCATAATCCAAGCTCATCAGAACGCGCATGTCCTGTTGCGTTTTTTCCCCCCCCCGGGAAGAGGATTCAGAAGCAAGCGATGCCATAGTCGTCCGCGTTTTCTGCACTGGAACTCCAAAGGTGCTCAAAGCAAATGTGAAATAGAGCGGGAAGATCACAACTCTGCAAGGAGGAGCAAGACGTGGATAAATCGACACCCTGGCATAAAGTGAGGGCATTAAAAGGACCAATGCCGGAGGGGGTGACGTACCATGTGGAATTCTTCTTCTCATGTTCAAATGAGAATGATTGGCATTCTTGACATTCAACATGGAGGCCATTTTTTCCGCCCTTTTTTTTCATGAAGGCTCTTAACACTCACGGTCACGCTCAGAGGCCGTGGCCTTTGTCTCAGTCGCCATTTTGTTTTTCTTTTTCTCTCCGGCAGAAGCGTGTTCTTTTGCGGTGTTCAAAAAATACCCAATATTCTTATTAATTTTTTTCTAATTCTTGTGGGTAATTTGCAGCTTGCACGGCCCTCACCGCTGAAGACATTCCGTTGGATTTTGAGGCCCCTCACTCGATAAAGATTTTTTTCTTCTCATGCTTTGACCTCTCGTGACGTCAGCCACTTGCCCAGCGTTGCTTCGGCTCACACATAGAAGTGGTCACAATCCAACCTCGTTTGAAGTTGACACGTAGCTCAAATCAAAATTTAGCTTTGAAGTTGAGTGCTTTTTCCCCCCTCACAATTTTTTTTCACACTGTTTTAACATTCAGGAATCCATTTCTCCAAGTTCCCCATACTGTAATAGGAATATGTTGTTGCTACTGACTTCATCATCAACTGGTTTCATTCTTGCAATGCATTCATTTTTCTAAAATGTGACCGTATAATCCAGCATGGCCACATTGTGAACACAGCCCGTATTTGTTTCATTTTAATTTATGCTGTGGGAAAAAAAAACCCAACATGATTTAATGACCTCAACGGACACAAAGCTGAAGTCCTGAAAGAAAAGGATCCTCCCTCTTCTTGTCAGGCAAGGAATTTAAGGATAAATTCTTTGGGCAGAGAAGAATAAAGTCCTGCTGTGGAACCAAAAAAATACAAAAGTTTGGAAATCCCTAGTACTCTAATCCCTGTGTATGACAGAGGGTGTTTTTTTAAAGTCAAATCATTCCAACAACAAAATACTCCTCCTGTCAGTCTTTAGAAGGAAAGAAAATCTTTTACAACAGCCTGCTTAGTCTGAGGAGCGGAGGGGCGCGAAGAAAATCCCATCATCCATTATCATACGCAAACACACACACACAGAGAACCCCGAAAAACACAAGACAAGTCCGCTCAGCAGAGGAGCACACGGACGGCCGCCGCACAAACTGCCACCAAGGCTGAATGTTAGAGAGGAGGAACGACTGAAAACACAGAGAAAGACACTGGAAGGGCAAGGATGGAACATCATGGAGCATCACAGAGGAAAGGGATATGAAGAGAGTGTGAGGAAGTGTGTGCGTACGCGTGTGTGCGCGTGTGTGTGCGTGCGTGTGTGTGTGCTTGTGTGTGTCTGTGTGTGCGTGTGTGTGTGTGTGCGTGCGTGTGTGTGTGCTTGTGTGTGTCTGTGTGTGCGTGTGTGTGTGTGTGTGTGTGTGTGTGTGCGTATGTGCGTGTGTGTGTGTGTGTGCGTTATGTAAACCCCAGGTGGTGCTTGTTGTCCTGGATAGGAGTATCACCGGGGGGACGACAGCTCCATCTTAGCAAGTCTCTCTCTCTCTGTTTGTTGTCTATATTTCCTTTTTCTCATTTTTCACAAACACACCCAAGGAGGAGTCGGGAAGAGGATGGGATCAACAAAAGGGGGGGGTGGGGGGTGAAGGCAGGAAAAGAGATGGAGTGATTGAGGGAAAGAGTACATGGAGGAAACGAAAAGGCTACAGGAGAGAGGACATACATTCAAGAGGAAGAGACGCGTGAGGAGGAGGAGGAGGAGGGGGGAAGAAAGAGAGGAGTGAAATGCATCAAAATACAAAATACCCCCCAAAAAAGGGCGAAACCCTCCACCTTGTGCTCCTTGTCCTTCAGCCGCGGAGTGTGTTCATCGTGTGAAGGGTGACATCTGTTCATGGCAGCGTAACGAACAGATTCTATCTGCTTATATGGCCCTACTTATATACTCTGTATACTGAGGTCCCTGGTGAGCACAGTCACGGGAGGGGCCTGTCCAGGAACATCTGCATACATCACACCCACACAAACACACTTGCACACGTCGCGCCCCTGACGGGGCTGCTGCTGGTAAACCGCCCGCGCCCTACACCCGATGCCTCAGTGGGGATAGTCGTCTTTCTGCTGACGCGGCGGGCCAAGTTTTATGGTCCCTGTCCAACTGCCGACTCGGGATGGGACCCCGCTCTTCCGGATCTTGACCTCGACACTACTGCTGCGGGAAATCCACCACCCTGACCCCAGATCAGCACTTAAGACTAATTTGGCCCCACTGAGTAGCTCCAGGGGTCCAGATCTGGGGCAACGCTGCCCTCCAGTGGTTCAGGAGTGGACGTGTGTCCGCTAGAGATGACGTAAGGCCAGGCTGTGTGTGTGTGTGTGTGTGTGTGTGTGAGAGAGACAGAGAGAGAGGGAGAGAGATAGTAAAAGAGAAAGACCTACTTGAGTTGAAGGGTTTGAATGTATCAGCATGCATAGATTACAGTTTTCATATGTGAAGAATATACGTCATGCTATGACAGAAAATCAGTTCGTTCCAAATAACCTATATGATAAAAACCTTTTACATAGCTCTTTGGCTATTTCACCATGTAGATGAATTTGATTTTTATCCCCCCCCCCCCCAGATTTTTAGCTTCAGAAATTTCACCCCCTGTGGAATCGGGGTGTTGGGGATTTTGTTTGTGGATGCTCACAGCTAGGAAAGCTTTTCATTATTATTATAACTTATTATTATAATACTAGAACACAATCACTGACACCGTTTTCATAGGGACTGTTTCTTTTTGTAGGAAGCTCCAATGAAGCCGTCAACAACAAGGTCTGTGTTTCATCTTGTGGTTTGCCGGTGGAAAACAGACTTTTAATGGCGACCTGACACAGTTATTGGCACACAGTTTAATGTGCATTTTAATGACAGACACTAATTTGGAAGGAGCCGCTAGGGCTATCAACTTCAGGAAATAGGTTCTTAAAATAAAAAAAAACGGAGTGTAAATATAGACACACCATGTTTGAAGGAGAACAGTGTGTGGGACTTTCTGGCAGAGTGTATTTGATTTGCAAGGCAAATAGTTTTCCAATTTCACAAGCCAATTCAGGGCTACTGATGCTGAAGTAACAACATCTGGTTGTTGCACGGAGAGAGAGAGAGAGGGAAGATGCTTCGCTGTGTGCCTGAAGGCAGCTCTGCTCGAGGCAGACCTGCTCGCTAACAACCCCCAGCCGACAGAGAACAGAGGATGTGCGGGAAGCGTTTATCCCTCCTGGACTGATCAGGAAACTCTGGAGCCCTATACACACACGTCGGGATGATGGCAATCTTACATAAAAGTATTACAGCTTCTACTGGGTAGTTTTGGTAAAGCAACATGATTGGCATCTGCAGCAGTGATATATATATGTATATATATATATATTTTTTTTTTTTTTTTCTGGGCAACAAAGATATGAACATATTTTCAGCATGTTTTTCAGCAGGGAATTTTTTTGAATTGCAAAATGCTCATTCGTTCGCTGATGTGTCTTTGATCTGCACGGGTACACAGGAGCATGCTGCTGTGTAGAGTCTGAATTAAAAATGTCCACAGTGGGACATTAGCTGCCGGCTGAAAAACCCCTCATAACGCAGAGCAAAGTGGTCTTCTCTCTAAAGCCGGCACTATTAACAGGCAGTAAAGCCGAAGAGTCGATTGGTGCGGGAACTATAGTCTGAAATAATTGGTCTGTGTGGATGGATCTTTGAATTAGAGGCGTTATCAGTCATTCTGATACTTTGTCAGGCTTTAGTAGAATAAGAGTGTTGGTTAGGGACGAGGACTCCCGATGAACTAAAACCATCAAGAAAATAATCAGATGAGAGAGTGACGGTTATATAAAAAAATATGTATTTTCATTCAGCAGAAAAAAAAACCTACTCGAAGAGTGCAGTGCACTATTTGTAAAATATGATTGGGTTTTTAGAATTCACAGCTCCCTCATTTTTGACACCGATCCAATTTCCTTCTCTCCCTCGATTCCATTTCAAGCAGCCGGCTGGTGGGAGACCACATCTGTAGAAGTTAACAAATTACATATTTGCCCTTTGAGGACCCATCTGCTTTGTGTATAAATAAAATTTTCCATATCCTTTTTTCTTGCTGCTTGGCATTTCAGGTTCAGGGGACCACGGCAATCAGGCCTGGATTAATGGTGTGATCGGATGCCTGAGGGCGAACCGGGGAACAGGAGGCTAAAAGAATAACAGAAATATGGAAATCGGCTCCATTATCATCAGACTGTACACGAACTGTAATCTGAGCTCCACTGTGGCCTGTAGGTTCGGGTAAGACAGGTGGTTCTGCATGCTGAAAGCACTTAAGCTCACTCGTCTCATCCCACGCAGATGAATCAGCATTAACACTTAAGACAGCAAATGTCTGCTCATATCAAACAGGAAGTGACATACTGCATTGCTGTGTGACTGACAAAAATAAGATTTATTATTCTGATCTGTAGATATTGTCCCTAACGTCGTCTCTCCATTTCCCACTTTGTGCTCAAAGGGCTACGAAAACTTTAGGGTCCCTCACCTCATCCCCCCATCAAGTCGGAGGGGGACTGAGCACACTAATGTGTCTGGTGACCTTTGGCGTGACCTTTACCTCATCTGTACCACTTCCTGTCTAAGAAACCGTCGCCGGGAACTGTCGTCGGCGATCTTCGTGGAACATTGAGTGGGCAAAATATTGAGGACATCGTCTTTGGAAGGACGTGTTGTTCTTGAGTTCTTCAAATCTATACTACACTACCAACAGAAAAAAAGGTCCAAGTTTCTGAGGCTGATATTTGAAATACATCTGAAACTAAGCATTCCAGTAAGTGTGAGTAAAAAAAACCCAACAAAAAATTGGCAGTTTTTTAAATTTTATCTTGAACGTTTCCTATAAACCTAACCCGAAGGCTCCAGAGAGTGCACACCTCCGCCAAGGCTATAATGCCCCATCTTGCCGTGTGGAAGATTTGTGAAAAAGAATTCGTGGATCCACCCGTTCATCCAGATCAGCTCAGGTATTTTAACGGGTTCTTTCTTGGGGCACTCCCAAGAAACAATTTCATGGAAAATCGGTTCAGTCGTTTTTTTGTAATCCTGCTGAGAGACAGACAAACAGCAATGAAAACATAGCATTTTTGGCAGATGTAATAATCCTCTGCCTTTCCACCTGCTTTTCACTCATCGCAAGATGTAGTCCATGAATTATTGCCTCTGCAGAATGTAGTCATGCTATCCCCCCAACAGTCCATGGTTGGTTTAAGCTGTGACTGTTTACCCCATTTATCAAGGTTCACCCTTTCCAGTCCTCTTTGCACATTGTAGGGTAGGTTTGATTTATTGTCCAAGGCATCCTCGGGGGCCGTTAAAAGTAAGTTCTAACCTCGCAGTATTGATTCCTCGTGCTCTTCGTACCGGTAATCTCAGCAGGTCCTCGCCAGTCTCTGTTGCATTGTGAAAAAGGGAAAGCCTTCGTTCACCGTCTCGAGTTTCCTCAGGAGCACTCAAGGGCAGTGGACACATGATACGTCCGAGTCTTCATCCTCCGCTTCATCTCTCTTATCATCTGACATACGGCCAGAGGGTAACAGCAATACACTGTGGTCCAGTCCTCACACACACTTCCCTGTGGATACACACGGGCAGATGCGCACGCACACACACACACACACACACACACACACACACACACACACACACACACACACACACACACACACACACACACAGAGGTGAGGTGAGGTAAATACATGAGATGACATCAAAACATAAACTCAGTAATTCAGAAAGGCAACTTATGAACCTATGAGGGGATTTGATTAAAAAAGGACATTTTGATCGTCTACTTTTACCGGTTGCCTTTTTTTTTGTTGCCTTTAAGTTTTTCGTTGATTGTGGCGGTCTGAAAAACTGTCTCGAGGCAAATAAACCCACACAATGAATATTCCGTCTCCTTTACTGCCTATTTAGTATTTTTTGTAAAAAAAAAGAAGAAGAAGTATGGTAATGTTTTCATGAGCAGGAACCACTTTTTGAAGTCTCCCCGTTGGCGCCTTTGAGGGTGTCTCTTCACCTCCCATTGACAAAAAACGCTTTTTGCGTGCGAACACACACACACTCACCCGTATCTTGTAGCGTTCTCTGATCCCGACTCGTAGGGCAAAGGTTGATCCTGGTAAGAGAGGAGTGCACACACTCTCCCCGTACTGGTGAGCTAAACTCAGGTCTAAACAGCACGGCACCAGAGCCCCCAGGATACCTGCAAGCACGCACGCACACACACACACACACACACACACACACACACACACACACACACACACACACACACACACACACACACACACACACACACACACACGGGTCAACACAATGTGTGTGTGAGAGAGAGTGTGTTTGCTTATTCTCCAGAACAAAACATTTTCAATTCAGTCATATTCCATTCATTATTTTCTGTCGGGGTGAGTCTTAACTAATGTTGGATGATGACAATTAACGGGTTTTCTACAATAAATCTATTTAGCAGAAATACATAATTGAAAGACACAAAGAGTAAGAGAGTCTCAAAGCCCCGTGCTTGTACAGCTAATGATGCAGTGTGTGGCCGCGTGCTCGTATTACATGTGGTCTCGTCTCCGCAGACGTCGAACAAGCCGGTGCTCCAGTCTCCTCCCGTCTGCGTGATGGTGGTGATGGTTGTCGTGGTGACGCCCAGTCCGGGCTGCATGAGTATTGGGTCTGGCGCTGCGGGGGCGTTGTTTGACTTCCAGTCAGCTGCACTTCCTGCGGTGAAGCCCCCCACGTCCTCCCCTTGAAACGATAATGCCGAGTCTCTTCTGATGACTGACAGTCCTGGTCTAAAATTAGATTGTTTTTAATGAATCTATCTTTGGACACATGGTTGATCAATTCACAATTCAACACGCCACTGATGCTCAACTGAAGGCTTACTGGGGGGAAAACATCTCGGATTAACCAATTAGTCAGTTTTTGTTTTCCTGCAAGCGGGAATTTAATTCACTCAGCGACTATGATTTTCCAAGAGCAGCATGTTTTGTACTCACCTGGCTTATAAGAAAGTTTAGCAGCACAGCGCCGCAATTACACTAATGTATCCAACTAATATGATCCTACCACCTACAAAGTACTGTAATGCGGCATTTGTTCTTGCATTCATCTCATTTGGGCCTTCAGCGACATTCATAAGAGGCATGAAAAGAAGAAAGACGGCAACGTAAAAAAAAAAAAAGCAGAGCGAGTTGAGCTGTTGGCTGTTATTCCAATGTGCTCGGTGTCGGCGACACTGTGTGCTGTACAGGGACAAAGAAGCACTTACTGGTGTGTGACTGTCAACCGCTCCATGACTAGACTCTACTGGCATCCAGAGAGGGGTGAGGCGAGGAGATGAAGGGGAGGAGAGGGTGGGCAGACAGTCAGCAGAAATGAGGAGGTGGGGTGTCGGGGGTGGGCGGGGGGGGGGGAGGGTGGAGTGACACTTCCCCAGTGAGAGGGCGTGTGTGCTGGAGCAGATAACCCGGCAGTGGGCCCGGCTCGGGCCAGAAGCTGTGTGAGGGAGATAAGTCTCGTGTTAGTCGTCTGCTGTCGGAGACTTTACTGTACCACCTGCTAATAGAGCAAATGCAGAGTGGGGCGGACGCACATCATGGTGCACGAGCACAAATATCTGGTGCAAAATAATCAGATGTAAATCGAATACAGGCACCACACACGCGCACACGCACAGACACAGACAGACAGACAGACAGACAGACACACAGACAGACAGACAGAGACACAGACACAGACAGACAGACAGAAAAACACACACACACACACACACAAACACACACAAGCAGGTCAGCACAGGCTGAGTTCTTGTGAAAAGTCATTATCTATTTAAAGGATTATCTGTAGAATGTGACAGAGATGCCCTGCGCATCTTAAATGTGTACACGTGGATGAGGACTTTTAAGTCATTCAAAATCATTTCTATTGCAAATTATGGATGACAAGTTCAAGCTCAAACAGCAGAAATCAAATCTAGTAGTTTGTTTGGCCCGTGACATTCAAAAAAAGAAGAAGAAAAAAAGCCTTCACTGCATCTATGAAAATGATTTATTTAAAAAGACGTAAAAGTAAATGTTAGACTCACCCTTGAGGCACAAACACAGACTCGCTCGGCGAAGGGTTGGAAAGTGAAAGACGCATTTCAGAGCCAATGACACACCTGCGGTCCGCGTTTGGAGGGGACTGACTGCATTCATGCATTTCCTGGTGTTCTGACGTTGACCTTTACATTTAGACCGACACGGCATAGTGTGTGTGTGTGTGTGTGTGTGTGAGTGACAGAGACCGGAGGGGGCTTTACGTGGTGGAAGGACACAGTGAAACAATGGGTTCGGAGGCTCACACAGGTCCCACAAATGTAGCACGTAAAAAGCGGATCCTTCCTCGCTTTCAGGAGATTAAATTGCAATTGTTTTGCCCTTCAGTATCAATTCAATAACCCTCAGTGACAAAATGATAGCAATGTTTTTAGAAATCATTGCGAATGTATTGAAAAAAATGTCTGTCATTTATAAACGTATTCAGAACCTCTAGGACAGTACTCTGTAGAAGCCCCTTAGGCAGCAAATGCAGCTTCGAGTCTTCTCGGTTTCTACAAGATTTGCACACTATAGGATTACGGACAGATTATCCCATTCTCCCTGGAAGATCCTCCCGAGCTCCGTGAGATTGGATGGGAAGTGGTCATGGGAAGTGCCACCTTCAAGGACATGTCAGACTTGTCTCTGGGCCTCTCGTCAGCCCGGGCTCCAGGTTGTTGTTTTTTTTTCAGGCCTCCTCTTGTATTTGGTTGCATTCGTCCTTCCCCCAGCTCCGCCCCCTTTCCCCCTGGCGCTGAGAAGGGACCTCATAGCACGATGCTGCTGCCGCCGCCACGTTAAATTGACGAGCAGCGTTTGCCCAAATTAATGTTCTGCTCAGTTTAATTTCTGGAGACAAGAACCTTTGTCTTCGTGCTGATTCCTTTAGGTCGTCACCTTTAAACTCTAAGGTACATGTTAATTAATGATTAGACGCGCAGGGAGGCCTGCTTCAGTCACTTTTTATCAGAGCCAGCGTAGCTGTGGTATCATTCCTCTCGTCTAACACTCATATTCCCC
Source organism: Scophthalmus maximus (assembly GCF_022379125.1). Taxonomy (NCBI): domain Eukaryota; kingdom Metazoa; phylum Chordata; class Actinopteri; order Pleuronectiformes; family Scophthalmidae; genus Scophthalmus; species Scophthalmus maximus. Next base: position 20,448,376 of record NC_061516.1, read on the forward strand.
TAAAAGTTAAATCTTTTATTTCACAGTAACTAGGCTGGAATGCTACCAACTTATCTTTTTCTAATTTTGTATTCTGTCAGTTGAGGTTTATTGCCTTTCCCATCTCCTTTTCATGCCCCCAGCCTCCATATTTTGCCCGTAGGTGCCGAATTCTTACAAACTCCTAACTCCTCACAGCGACAGCTTGTACCTACATCAACCTCATCATAGCTCACACTCGTCACCATCTCTACACCATAAGATCCGGCAACTTCCCCAAAACCAAGTCACAGACGCGGTGCGGTGATTCTCATTCGCGTGGGGAACACTTGTCTTATTCATGTCCTCGGAAGAAATAAAGCGAGCGAGAGAGCGAGAGAGAGAGAGAGAGAGAGAGAGCGAACAGTGAGAAGCTGGATATATCAGCATATTTATTATTTCTCTGGAAAAGCACAAGTCAGACATATGCCACCCACGCCTGTAAAACAGGGATGCCGTCTGACAGGCTGACAAAACATGGGGGTAACGATGAGCCTCACCTTCGATGTATAAAAACATCGCCACAGAAAAATTACCATCTATATGAAAACAACAGGCGGTGAGGAGGATGCAGGAGCAGTCTCACAATGTATTGACATCAAAATAAGTGGTTGGTCAGCAACAACATGGGACACGGTGGTGGGTGTTTGCTCAAAAGAGCATTGATCAAATGCTTCATTATACAAATAGTAAAATTGGCCCATGGAGGAAACTTCGACTTTAACAGACAATGAAAAGAAAAGAACAGAACACAAATCCTGCACTTCCGAAACAAAAAGTTTTGTTGAGATATTTTGGACATTTTAGTTTTAGAACGAATTTTATCAGTGGGAAAGGGTTGTAAAAACCCTGAACTATCTTTGTTTTTGTTCAGACCAAACCCAGATATTAAAGTAGAACTGGATGAGTTGTTGTAAAAAAGGAAGATAGGTCCCGTAAGATTCAGATATTCCCCGAGGTAGCAGTCAGCAGTGACGAGATAAAGAAGAGTGAGAGCTCAGTAATGCATCAATGACACGTTTTGATTTTAGGATTGTATAGTTAAGTTTTTTGAACATCAAATGCTTGTTTATGTTTCTTTTAACATCTTAGACACATATTGTAACATGTTATCCATTTGGTTTTTATTTATTTGTGTCTGATAATATATAAATTTAACACCATTTTCGATGGTGGCGTTACCGACGGACGCAGACCTAAATGCCTCCGGACCCAAATTGGATAGACGTACAACCAGTGAGAGCAACGAATCATGTGACGGCTGTTGAGCGACGCGAACATGTCAACAGACGAGAGCGTACAGAGAGGAGATGACTGTGATGATGATGATTCCTCAATGTCTGTGAAAAAGCATTGCAGTTTTTGTGGGAGAAATGTGAAATTATCAGGTACATGTAGTCAAATGCTCGTTCATCAGCGGCGGACTTGGTTGTTTACAAAAGTCGCTTCTCTCCGCGCCATTGTCATATACCCCGCCCACTATCAGATAATGATTGGACCGGCAAGATTTCTGCCGGTGGGAAATCATTTCCCATGGATGGGGATCCAGACCGTATTCTGATAGAGCAAATGAAATGAGCTTACAAAATCCGGCTAGTAGCAAATGGTGCCAGTACAGAAATATTAATAGTAAAACATACATAGACCTCAGTGTTCGATTGGATTTGTGTCAAAATGATCCATTTTATTATAATATTTCATGACGCGTTTGAGCCTTTCACAACTTGATTCACTGCTGACTGTGCCACCAAGCACCTGTGTGTGTGTGTGTGTGTGTGTGTGTGTGTGTGTGTGTGTGTGTGTGTGTGTGTGTGTGTGTGTGTGTGTGTGTGTGTGTGTGTGTGTGTGTGTGTGTGTGTGTGTGTGTGCGTGTGAGAGAGAGAGTGAATGCTGCTCTAATGGATCAGATAAACCAGAGTGTCCCCGATGTCCACAGTGAGGCCGTTGTCAGCCAGAGTGACCCTCTTCTCCTCCAGATTGATGCTGAACACAGACTTGCTGGAGATGGGCAGTTTGCCCTGTTCCTCCTGTCCCAGGACGGGCACCCGGCGTGCCCCGTGTGTGGGGTCCTCATACCTCATCAACTTCACTCTGGACAGGTCTGGTGGAAGAGGGAAAGAGGCAGGGTCAGACATGGGGATCAGAGGTGATCAAACAAAGGCAGGAAAGGAAAATAGAGGAGAGAAGGAAAGGATGATAGGAAGGAGGTAAAGTGACACGTTGGAGGAGAAAGGAGAGAAGTGATAGGGATCCAGGCTACTAAAAAAAACTGGGTCAGACGTTGAACTCTATCTTACTAGAGCTAATGCACTTAAACATTCTTCTGCTTTTCTGTCATGTTAAACAATATAAAACTAAAACTAAATATGAAAGACGATGGAGAGCAAAAGAAAGGTGGTGCTGGTTGTGCTAATGGCACACTGGTAGAAAAATTTGCCTTCACCGCTTTTACCTGCACAGAAAGGGTGTAAAACCTCCTCACAAAAAGCACACAGCTTGGTATTTCAACACTCTAATAGGATGTCAACAACTTTTTGTGAGCCGACGTAAAGAAGGGAAAAAAATATACATTTTCACTGCATCTAAGCAAATGTGAAGTGGACTGCAAGTCCATTCCCCAGACCTTGTGCACAGTGATGGTAGATGGGACATAACGGAAAAAGGATGGGAGGGATGACGCGGACAGATTCAGCTGTTCATCACATAATGTGTATCTTAGTCAACTGAGCAACGGGACGGGTAATGTAACGTAATCATCTGTGCACAGCCTTATAATCACCCTCTTTATTTAGTTTTGTTATCTTTGGTTCCTAACCACATCCAATGAATTTCTGCTGTTTATCTGACTAACCTTTGATGAGTCTGTTGACCTTTGACAGTCTACGCACGAGGCTGTCTCTGCTGTCCCCCTGCCGGACGTCCACCTTTGTAGAGAACAGGCCGTTGCACGGCTGAGGGTTGACCAGGGACACGCACACTCCGGGCTGGGTGGACAGAGGAATGCACAAACACATAATTCAATTGTGGATTTGATCATCTCAAACTCTGCAGCTGAAAGGATGCACGCAGTCAAACACGCATGAAGCGAATATGCAGACGCAGCAAACTTAGATCTTAAAAGCTGACAAGTGAATGAAAAAGATTCAGAGATTTCAATTTAATAATGCAACCAGACTGTATAATGAAATTACAAATGTAGTCCCTTTATGCTACTTAAAAAAAAACACTTCATAAAATGAATATATAATAAATACATCAATAAATAATCATGTCATGGAAATTAAAATAAAAATTCATGGTGGAGTGTGGAGGATGAATTCAGGAGTGTCACAGCCTGTGGAGAGGAACTGCTCTGAAGTCTGGTGGTGCGGCAGCGGATACGTCCGCATTGCTTTCCAGAAGTTCTTTAGTATCCTGATACCAAACATAAACTTACACCAGTCCTCTCACGAGGTGGTTCTCAGCCTTTTCGAGTCACGACCCACCAGAAGAATCGGGCTGGTGCGCGTGATAATAATGCTTTGTTTATGATAACAGGTCTTTTTTGGGTGGATCCAATAACTCATCGTTCAGCGGACGGGTTTGGGTCATGAGTGCGTAACGCAGCTCACATCTGATCGGATAAGGAGTCAGAGGTGTCAGATGTTTCTCTGCATCGCCATTATTCTCAACCTTAAGATAAAATTTTGCTCAACTTTGAATGTTTTTATGAGTGTTTTCTCACTTGAAGAGGAAATTAGTTATAAGGAACATGATGCATTCTGTGACTTAAATTTGTTCTGTCTTCCCCTGAGCTGCCAGGCATGTTTATATGTGGCGCATGAAGCCAATTACACAAAAAATGTGTGTAATTTTCATTTCTTCCAACAACTAATTCAAATGCACACAGACTTTGACTCTCACGAATAAACTCCGTAACATCGACTCTAAAGCAGATCTCGTCACTGGGAAGATAACTCAATGTAAAAATAATTCCCAGTCTAAAATATGTATTTTATTTTGAAGATATTACATTAGTTTTTATCTCCAAAAACTAATGTAATATAGAGAGAGATAGAGCAGTCCCAGGCTGAGAATCACTGCTCTATCTCACTCACACACACACACACACACACACACACACACACACACACACACACACACACACACACACACACACACACACACACACACACACACACACACACACACACACACACACACACACACACACACACACACACACACACACACACACACACACACACACACACACACAGCTTTGAGAGTCCCCACCACACAGCAGAAAGAAATTACCTCAGATCTGAAAACGCAGAACGGTTTCCCAGGGCAACAGTCCTCCCTCACTTTTTCGTCAGCCTCGGATGCAAACAGGACGTCAATCTGCTCCAACTGTAGACCAGCAACGATGTGATGGGGGGGGGGGGGGATGTATGAATAAAAAAAGTTCTGTGATGTATGTCGGAGTGAGAGCGCACAGAATAACCGGATTGTAAACTACTTGAGAAGAAGAAAAACTCTTCAGCCACATTCCGTTGAGAAATGCACTTAACAGTCCGTCTGAGCACAGCGGCTAAAGTCGGGTTGATGTAGAGTCCAATTTTTACAGCAAGGAAAAAAGTATGAAAATATCCATAGAGAATTCTTAACCCACGTTGACCACTTCTCTGCTGACCATTCATATCAAATGCCACCTTTCAAGCCGATAGTGTTTGTTTCACAAAAGACAGATTAGGTGTGATCGATCAGACTCAGGACAGTTGGATACAGGCAGGGAATTATAATTTTTTTCTTTCCTGTGGATGTTCTCTGGGGTGGTTTCACAAACGTATTGCAAGGTTTTAAGTTTTTGACTTTGCTCAGCTTCTGTGCTGACGGAAGTATTAAAGGCTTTCCTGACCAACAGCTGAGCTCAGGATTGTCTCCATTTAGTTTTGCAGAAGTGCTGAAAAAAACTTTTAAACTGAGGTAATGTTAAGGAAACCAGGATTCTATAACTGAATGTTAGAGCTTAAAGTTTGGACATGACCAACAGAATCTCTTCAATTAAATTGAAGGGGATTTTGGGGATTTTGTTTTTTTTAAAATGGGGGTCTGCATGTTATATCTAATTTGAGGATTGATAACAAAACACACCTCCAGAGAATTGGTCAAGTAGACCAGGTTCTCCATCAGAACTGCCCGCTCATCAAACTCCAGCTCCAGATCCAAAACCCGGGGGCCGTTGTTCTCCAGGTTCTCCTGTAGACCACAAAGCAGAAACACAAATGGTTGGAATCACAGAGTTTCAGACTTGAATAATGGACAAATTAATCATGAATTTAAAAAGTTTATAAAAAAAGTTAACAAAATTTCTGCCATGCCAGCAATTAGTAGAACAAGAGGAAACATGAAATTCAATCCACCAACCGAAAACATCAGGTATAATTCAGTATTATACATACAACAAAAAGATGCCAAAACAAACCTTCAAATATGGAAATCTGGGGGAGGCCAGCTTGAGAGACGCACTGTGGCCGAACACAAAGCCCGTCATGACTATTTATTAGTTTCATTCTGTTTGATCACTGCAGAGAAACAGTAACACCTGAACAGAGCCCCGAGCTCCTGGGAGATTAGATATCTAAAAATTTTATAAGAATCGACTCTCTGATCAGCCACTTGACCTTATGAAACTCGATATTACAGAAACAATAACTAAGGTGGGAAACTTTAAACAAAACACTGTGATGAGGTTTGCAACTGAATTGAATATATTCTGAATGCAATGCGGCTCCATTGTGAAAGCTTGGAATAAGAGTTAACAAAGAAGTATAAAGTTTTTATCTAAAAATAAACCCCCTGCAAACAGATATAAGAACAGACTGAGACAGCATGTCAAAGGTGTGTTTTGTATTCTCAATTATTAAACACTTTGAACTCTGCAGACCGAGGAGTCCTGCAATTTCTTTGGAATTTCAATGCAATACTATCGTTCAAACCACAGTTTTTCCATTGTTTGGCACAAAGAGTGAAAAAAAAAAAAAAAAAAAAAAAGAACAGACAGACTCCAACAATTCAGCATAATTACCGGGGCAGACTTTAGATTAATCGGAGGCAAAGCTGTGCACAAACCCCACAAGATAAAGCTCTTTACAGGCATATTGTGTAAACAGCTTCTAAGGTGGTAAACAAACTCAGCTTGAACAGGAAAAAAAAAAAAAGAAAATATGGTGACACGTGTATTGTATTAATTATAGTTATAAGATAAAAAATGAAAACTATGCATTGCTTATCATGACGCCCACGTTATAAAGGTGGCCTTTAAACAAACACACAAACATGACTCGACCGTCACCTCCTTCTCCTCCTCAAACGTACCTTGATCATGGCCACGAAAGGCATGACTCTCTTCATGTATTTCTTCAGTTCTGGCAGCGCTCCCAACTCACTTGCAATCACTTTGTTGTCAGGAAGGACGCCATTGTTGCTCTGGAAAGACGCCCAGAAAAAAAAAAAAAAAAAGACATGCAGATGAATAGGAGCAGAGACAGAGAAAGAGATGCACATGGTTTAATGATAGACAAGTACAGATTTAATGAAATTAAAATTAAATCATGAAATATTTCAGCGCATCACTGGGGCTATGGAGCCCTGAACTTTTGCATATGGCAGATGAAAAAAACAAAACGTCAGGTTGTTTTTTTTCTCACCTTGTAGTGCTTGCCGAGCAGGGATAAGGCACTGTGCTGCCATGAAGGGTAGCTCTTGGCTACGTAGATGTTGCAGTGAGAGGGCTTGCCTGGGGGCTTAGAGTCTCCTTTCTGTTGGTGTTTAAAAAAGGAGCATTTGAGATTCATCTAATTTCTTTGGTTGACTAAAAAGCAAACTGTGTGTTTGGATTCGTAAAGACGCTAGCTGTGTTGCGTGTGTGATTATCTGCATCTAGTTATGTATTATATGTGTGCCCTGTATGTGTTTCCATTATCCTTTCTATAAATTAAACATGACAAAAAAAATACAGAAAGCTGCTTAATAGTCATGTGATGCATTTAGCCTCAACAGCAGCCAGTTAAACAGCTTTTAATTTGTCAAAGACTCAAACCTTGGCATTTTTGAGGTAATTGAATGTGAAATGCAAATCACAAATTTGTTTGTGAGGAAAGCTGCAAGTCTGCATGAAGCATAAAGCGATTGACACTAACTAACTAAATGAATGCGCCCTATCAAACAACAATTAAACTGCACTGTACTGGATTTTATTTAAAAAAAAACAACCTATTACAATAAATGTAATAACATTTGGAAATCGCTTTCATTGTGACACAGGCACATGTTTTACCTTGCTTTTGGGGGGAAGCATGTAAGCTTTGAGTCTCAGTCGGAGCTCGTGTGCAGTCTCCATCAGGTACTGAGAGGAACGCATCAGGATCTCGTCGACTGGACCTGCCACGGGCCACGACGCCTTCATCAGAGAGCTGGTCTATCGGGGACAGAGGGAGGGTAAGGAGAGATGAGTGGGAGGGAATTGATGAGGAGAGACCTTTGTAGTTAAAAAGCAGAAAAAGAACCATACAAGTTTGAGGCCCACTAGAGGTTATGAATCCAATTACACTACAGAGCCAGAGGTTACAGCACCTTTGCAACCAAACTGGGCACATGGCATATTAACTGGACATGTGTACGAATCGCACACTGTTGTGTGGCACCGCTGTGACCAATAAGTGCCTCTTAGCTCTTTAGCTAGTGGTGCTGAACACATGATTGGCAAAATCCCTAGTTGTGGGGCTTTTGTTGTTGCTAAGCGACAGCCGAAAAGCCCATCTACGGTGCAGCAGCACTCTTTCATATTCATAAATTCCGAGTTAAAAATATTCTCGGCTCTCTGTGCTTTGCTGTGGGTAGTTGGCAACGATGTGCGTGTTCCTTCCATAGTGATGGCAGAAAATCACCCGTCGTGTAAAGACAGGACTCCTGATGGAGCGTGTGCGCAAACAAAAGGGGAAAATGTGTTGGAGGCATTTCACACAGGTAACGAGCAGTGGGATCAGCACCACTGCAGGCTCAGGTAAAGCCTGTTTGTATTGTACCTCGCAGAATCAAAGGCGTAATAACGAGATGTAAACAAACACAGGAGGATTAAGTGTCTCCTTGGACTGTATTTTTAGTTTTAACTGAAATTATACATGAGATCAAATGACAAACACTGAGGAGAGGATGAAAGCACGCAGGATAATACCCATTTCATATGTATCTTACCTTGCCCAACAGTCCCCAGGTGTATTCGCACAGGTGTGGGCAGATGGGCGCCAGCAGCAGAGTTTGTCTCTCTATGAATTGGAAGACAAGCTCTCTGTGCATGCCCTCGATAGCCAGCTCGCGGTACTTATCCTTGGCTGCCTGCGCACACACACAAATAACATTTTAAGGGCCATCATCATCACTTGTTATCATACAACTCCATATCTATCCCATTCACTATATTCAATCCAGTGATGTTATGTCACGTTATGTTTCAACGACTGTTGAATTTGTCACTGGAGTCTCCATAATTTCATCATATAACATTTGCATGGAAAAACACGTTTGTCTTCAAGATATGAAGACGGTTAAAAGAGCTCTTTTTTCCTGATGAGTACATTTCATTTACCTGGAACTCGAAGAAGCCGCTCTTCAGAGCCTCCTTGTACATCATCCTGTCGAAGTGCTGCTCCGTCTTCAAAATGCCGGCATTCATCTCACTAAACAGAACATTAATCAATCAGCCTGCAAAAATCAGTGCACCGCTGGTCAGGATCTTTGAAGGGAATCCAAACTCAGGACTAGTTTACATGATGTTTTGCCTTTGAGTGCCACCTGACCAGTGTTTATAAAAAAACAACACAAATATCAATTCATCTATCGGGTCAATATCAGAATATTGCTGTCCATTGACAACATTGACAAATTGATTGACTTTAGACCTTGTACATGGACATGTACTCTTTTGTTCATGGATAAAGTATAAAATTCGGCTCAGCATCACCCACCTCCATTGATTTATAAAAAAAAACTCCCCCTGTATATGGCCTTGCTTTATGTGGAAATTTGACCTTAATAATTTATGTGGGCTATAAATCTTGGTGCCTGTCAGTCTGTACCACCACCTCCCAATGTATTCATTCATCTACCTGGCAAAGACCCGGTCATTGAAGGTGTCGGCGGGTCCGGTCCTCAGGTTGTTCTGGTTGGCGATCATCTCCTTCACCCACTCCACCCAGGTGTAGAGGCGCAGGATGCCGGCATCAGCCATGGTTTCTACGAAGTTGGCATCTTCCACTGTATCGCCGGCATCAGCAAGAGCCAGACGCATACCTGAGAGAGGAAATTAAGATGTGTGGAAGTAGAGGGAAGAAGAGCATTTTCAATGTCACGTTTGAAGTTGATTTGTAGTCAACGTTTGCATTTGTGATTTGCTCAAATTATATATCTAACATCACAGGTATCCTTGATCCTATGATATAAATGCAAACACTGAATTTTTCTTATCTCTTCTGGAAGAAAAAAACTGTGACAACCAGGCTAGGTTCAGAGATTTAGTGAAAAACTCCAGTGTGATCAAACTTAAAATATCCCAGAGACATGACTCCAAGCTCTGAGACAGGAAGTCATCTTAATAAGTCTATCTGCTGTCAGGTCCATGAAGTTCTTTACTCGTGTGGTGGGACAGCGTCTAGACCCACAACAGACACGTCCATCTATTATTCATCTTATTCAGAACATTAAAAAGATGGGGATAGGTCGACTGCTCCTAAGGTGTACTGGGGGCGGGAGGGATGGATACCAGGGATAATCTTATTTTAAGAAAAGAAATAAGATAAAACAAGCATAGCTAGGGAAGACAAACAGAAAACAAAATAATAATTAGAAGGTCAACAACAACCCCACCAGACATGGGGGTTTTAGTTTGACATTACATTTTCGGAAACCAAATCCACTGCACATGAATTCTCATTAGAACTCCTCAGTGAAAATCTTGTCTTCCTCTAATGTTCCTATAAATATTTGAGCTCATACGGTTCTTCTTTCCTCTGGAATTCATCCCATGGAGAGATGATGATGATGATGATGATGATCATGCAAATACATCATAATTCATTTCTGATTGCAATAAAGCTGTTGGACATCATGTAGTGTCTTCTGGTTGAGAGATCATATTGACTATATACACACCGCCTTTCTGGCCTTATTTCCTTATATACATATAATTACTATACTGAAACTCATTGCTTGCAGTGCAGTAAAAAGGGATCTGACATATTAAATGGTTCATAGTACCCAATATCAACACTTGAGTCCTCTTATGAAGACGGGGCATTTTCAAATTATCCTCGCCAGGAGATAAAGGATGTTTATAGTATCATCAAGCGTAATGAGCCATGCACTATGAAAACACACGGTAATTACTTCTAAATGTACGACTGAAGAGTGCGGGTTTTTTCCCTCCCATGTTTCAATAAAAATGTGTTGGAGATATTGGAAACAAAAAAATCATGAGGAAAAGATTAAAAAAAAGACAACATAGGAGATGGATAAATCAAGAAAAGTCTGAATGTACCATCTGCTGAGAACTTGTCAATGGCTTGGGTGAGAGTGAGGAAATTTCCAGTTGATTTGGACATCTGGTGAGTAAAAAAACAGATGTTATCAGTCAGTTTCTTTCAAGTACGCCCACCCAAGTATAACTAAGTTTGTTACAAAGCACCGAGGAATAAAAGCATTGAGTCACAGACTGGCTGTGTTTCAATTTACACCAAAGCAAAACAAGCATGAATCAGCAGCACGTGCAGTAATTCAATTTTTGCAGCATCAAACACATCAATTACAAGCACAAAAGGAGTTTTAATAATAACAATCTTATTATAATTACTTATTAATCTTTAAAATCTGTAAGTGGAACCGTTTCTCCTCCGGATTATAGCCATAGTGCTTAAAAATACGTGTCGTGTTATAATAACAATACATATTCAGATTCATATTTCAAAGCATTAATGTTTGACAGACCTTTTCAGAGTTGAGGAGCAGATGTCCATTGGCTCGCACTGCTTGTGGCCACTTCCCACTGTAGACGAGGAAGTTCTCATTAGTGTCATCATCATCACTTTGTAAATTGAATACCTTTTCCACAGAGGAGCAAATGCACATACGGACAATGGGGATATGTTCAAAATCATTGTGAAGATATTTTTAACCCCTCATTTATTCTCTCCTACTCTTCGTACAGGTCAGTGAAGTGGGAAAAACTCACTTGTCTTTAGGCCACATCGCCACGTGGTTGTACAAGTAATAAGACAGATGGTTGGGGACCAGGTCTTTGCCCGACACACGGACGTCCACGGGGTACCAGTACTCAAACTCCCTCCGCAGCCTCTGCAGATGCTCTTTGGGGATGTCAGTCTTGGGGAAAGGAGACGTTTTAAAGAAGATAAAGTCCCAAACCTCTCTGGTCATTTGCTCTGGCCTGTGAGAGACAAAATATATATATATATAAAATATTGGAAAAAGTATTGTCAAGGTGATGGATGTGTATCGTTAAGATTTACCGATACTATTACTCTTACCGATATTGCTAAATATGGTAGTTATTCCTATCAGGGTTTTTTATATAGATTTATTTTTAAGAAAACAAATTAAGGAAAAGAAAAAAAGTATGTATGAAGTGAGATGAGAAAAGGTAATCGAAAGTTTGTCTGTGACTGTCTTTGTGTCATGCAGTGTTTAACCGCCTTTTATTTGACTTCTCTATTTTTTTCCTCAGTGACGAGTATTCTTAAATTAAGCTAAACCATGACCTGATTTAAAAAAAAGGACAGTTTCTGAAGTGCAATTTTTATTTATTTAGTTTATCGTTTTATTTCATGGTTGAATACCGAGAAACAAAACAGGCAGCACCTGTCATTTGAAATGATTACATTCAGTCATTTCTCCCTCAGGTGAATCACACCTTTTATGTTTAACGGCAAAAATAAGAAAAAATAAAAGATTGAAGGCACCTGTAAGGGTTTAGTCATTAGTTTTTTTGTGTAGGCGTGTGTGTGTGTTTGGTTTTTGTTTGTTCATACTTGATGCGCAGTGGTGAGGCTCCCTGTCCGTTGAGCACGCCTCCCTGGAGAAGGTGGGCCACGGTGTAGTAAGCCATGTAGATGGTGGAGTCCGATAGTGACTCAATCAGCCACTGCTCGTCCCAAGGCAGCCGTGTTCCTATGGTAACCAGGCGACATGAACACATACAGACACACAATCATGAAAGGGAAAAGTGAAAGAGACAATATTATAAAAAGGAATTGTTGTCTCCACTGTATTGACACAATCTTTTGTTGCGTTTGCCGCCCTGTCGAGCTGGTTACATGCTGGTGCCAAGAAAAACACTAACACAATGGAGTAAATCCTGGGATTTATTGGGTAATCCCTGGCAACCAAGCTGAGAGGAAAATCATTATTGTCAAATAAACTAAACCAAAACACATGTGGCCAACCTGTTGTTTTCGCCCAGACACTACCAACTTGTTTTTTTCTCTCTCACTGAATTGGCACAGTTCCTTAAACTTTTAATTTAGTTGATTCTTGGGGGCAAAGTAAAAGTGGGAGAAAAAAATATATAAAAAATCATGTGAATTGATCGGCCTCAAGTGCACTGAGCCCATGTTTGAGGGTTTCCAGGGAGATTCAATTAAAAGAGGTAAAAACACAGAATTACTGCATGTTTTAGAAGTAATACCTTTTTACAGGCAGCATGATGCAATAATAAAATATGAATATTAATGTACCAATTCATGCATTTGAATTTAACAATGAGAACAAAAAGGACACTTTCTTTTATTTAGTTACAATGAAAATGAACAGATCATACATATATATATATATATATATATATATATACATATATATATATAAGCCAGGAGGTGTAGGTTTACACTAAACTTTGTGACTGGGGTACAATCTGTCTATGGCTCATAGATTTTTCTGTATTAAAAAAGGGACCTATAAAACTACTCTGTAATCACATTGATCAAAAGAGACATTTGCATCTTTGCAAGCGAGCTTTCAGTGTATGAACCATGATTGTGAATTGAAAACAATATTTTGCTTCTGCAAGTGCGACAGAAATTAAAGGAATCTTTGCGACCTGGGTCTTACAGTCAAATCTCTGAACATCATCCGCCTGACCACATTCTGATAATGTGTGGGCAGATTTCTACAGTAGTTCACAACAGGCCCGAGTCTGTACTGTACTGTACTGTATGCCAGCTGGCATTCAGTCTGCATCTATTACTGTGGGAGTAGAAAGACAAGACTGTTGCTATGGCCTACATCATCAGTCCTCTGTCTCCATCTATAGACCGTAAGATAACAATATAAACATTCACATGCCAGCTCAAGAAGCCTATAGGTCTTCCTCTTCTTTGGTCTGGTTATAAATGAATACAAAAAAATCCCTCACATAAAAATTCACATTAGTCATGGCAAAAAGAGTACAGAAAAACACTTACCGAGTCCATAGGTACGAGAGCAGGCGTGCTCCTGGAGCCAGGCCAGAGTAGCCTCAAAGTTTCTCCTGGTCTCTTCACAAAATCTGGGGTGTTGTTTAAAATTGCATATATATTACACAGTAACACAGAAAGTGGATGCAGTTATTGGTATTTCAGACAAATTACAGATTGTAAAGTCAATGGGGAATACAGTGAGACAGGTCACGGACTCACGTTTCCAAAGACTTGAGGGCTTCATTGGCCTGCTGCTTCCACTCAGCATCCCCATAGTCCAAATACCTGAAGGACACACATGTATCATTCAGAGGCAAATGGTGTCAGACCTTCATTCACTTATATACAATCATCTTCACCATATTTTGAGTTTTTTCTTTTTGGTTATTATTTATTAAAAGTTTTTTTGACCAGCATGAACCCATTTAACAAATAATCAGATTCTCTATATAAATACAATACTAGTTCTTATAACATTACCATAAATGTCTTACTTTTGCTAATGAACACACTTTATCTTATAAAAACCTGAAGATTTTAATGAGCAGAATTCACTTTACGTTACTTACCACTGGTCACAGAGAGCCACGACACACTCATCTGCTGAACGTGACATCACCTGTTTTTCTGGCTCCATGTAGATCATGGCCTCACCCTGTGATTGGTCAACACAGAGTTGATATCATTAAAAACAATTATGAAACCAAACTGCACATCTGTCACACTTTACACATTAGCTCTTAATACTCTGTTTGACACAGCACAGGCATAAAAAAGCACCAAACACAATTAGGCAGCTTTATCACGTTATTTGAACATCAGTTTTGAAGACTTTTTTGAATTAGGACGAGAAAATGTCTTACCCTCTCCACCATCAACTTCTGGATGGGCTTCTTGACATCCTGGACCTTCTGCCCCTGGTAGCCATCAACCAGCATTATCTAAAGACAGGAAAATAGAAACGCATCGTTTATACTGAGGCAGCAAAAAAAGTGGGCAGTTTATTCTCCAATCATAAACAATGATAAACTGATTAGTGGGAAGACACATACTCATGATATACATACTTTATGTCCATACTAGAATAAATTAAATAATTTATTCCATTCAAGGTCTGAATGACTTGGTTTGTGTACGTGAGTTAAATCTAACAAGCTTCAACCCTTCAGTTGAATCCACAATGAGGTTTGCTGATGGGATGCAGTTTGCTCAACGCTATGTAGCCGTTTTTCTTTTTTACTAGTTAAACACTAACTCGACTCACCCCTTCATAAAATCCTTTCAGGTAGACTTTCTCCTTGGCCTCAACCAACTTCTCTCTGTCATTCTGGCTCTGGATCTTCAGCTCATCACACACCAGAGGAGCAGAAAGGTTCCCGTAGCCGGGGATCTCTATGATAGGGACCTGACATGTGTACACACATAAAAAAAAGACATACACATTTAAGGCTCCTAAATTTGTTTTCACATTTAAGTTTTTTTTTTAACAGAAAGGACGGGTTCAAAACAACAAGACTGAAATCAGGCTGACTTCAGCAGATCAGCTTACCGGCTCAAAGGGCAACACCATCTTGTCCTCAATTCCATACTTCTCCCGGAGAGCCTTTTTAGAAACACAAGCATCAACAGCATTAATACAATTCTAATGTAGCATGGTTTTAAACAATGGATGTGTATTTAAATAGGTCAAATTAATTTCCTCAGAAACAGGGATTTAATCCATCTGAATTTGCCCAAAAAGCACAGCAGACTAGTTTAAGTAGCACACTAGCACAATCTGTTAAAACATTTAGTAATATTAATTTCCAAATTGCTTTAGAATTATAATTTGAGGTATTAAGTCTACCTTGAAGGCAGCATAATAGAAACACTGTTTAATTTAGAGGTCTGTGGCCTCACCTGTTTTTTCTTGATGTCCCTGAGAGCAGCGATGTCATCAGGAGCATCTGAAGGAACGCTGGTAACCACCCCAGTACCTAAGGAAAATTTAAAAGGCCAATGCATCAAATATATTTATGCAAATCAGGTACTTATGTTTCTCAGTAGTGCTGTAATTTGCATTAAACACATTCAGGAAGAGGGTCAGACAAATTAACCTCAAGCACAACAGACTGGAAAAATAGACAGTACTGACTTCTAAGAAAATGGAAAAACTGAATGCAATCAGATCCAATTCAGTCTACAAATGTTCTCCCTCAGGGTAAAACAGCAGCCATTACTTTCATCCTTTGACACCACTGAACAAAAAAATTCTCTGTTGACCTTGGCCTGCTATATTGAGACTAGACAATATTTTTTGAAAAGACGAGGAGGAATAAGGGATGGAGTACAAAGTATTACCTTAAGCAAAACAAGCTAGAATAAATATTCTGGCATGAAATTTCCAGACACAGATATAAACATAGTGAAGGTTTTGTTGAACAATTTAGCAACTGTTAAATTTCAAGTTGGCCCTTAACAGCGTGCCACCACTCGAGTGAATTCTGACTGCTACGAGCACAACTCCAGCATAATGTGACATTATTTTGCTTTTAAAACCATTTAAAGGTGAATCTTACAACACAACCTCTAAAAAATTAATTTATCTCTGCCATACTCCTTGACTCATACCTTTGTCCTCCTTGATGGTGAGCATGGGCAGAGCGTAGATAATCTTATAGGAGGTCAGAGGCGCACTCAGCGCACTGCCTAGGATATCCTAAAAAGAGGCAAAAAAGTTGGAGGCTGATGTTAAAATATGTAGAACAGAAGCACTGACTTAAAAGCACAAGACATTTTTTTATAGATAAGGACAATGACCACCAATCTGCTGAGATGTCACAAAGACAATTTCCAGTCTTAAATCAGTTTTGACCAAATGAGTAGTTCCTGCACTTTTTCAAATTTACATTGTCATTTGATAGATTATTACTTTAAAAGGAATCATTGTTGCAGCTTATTCATTTCATAGCCACGACGAACTTACCATGAGTAAGCATGTTTGCCTTACACCATTAGCTTTAACTGAATAAAAACAAACAGACACAAAATAAGTACCTGTCCAAGGATTTCCATGACCACTGGCACCACTCCATTCTCTTTGGTGAAGCCCTGGTAAGACATGTTCCTGGCAGACCTACTGGTGCAGATGAAAATGTCCCCACTGGTTGTCTCAAAGGCAACGTACTTCATGTCGGGTCTCACCCAGCAGTTGGTCTGGCCGAACATGGTTTCTGGTCTCAGAGTGGCGGCCACCAGGAAGATGTTTTTACCTTTCATGCCGCTGCAGAGAGAACAGCATCAAGACTTTATGTCTGCATTACATACATATCAGAGACATATTTAAGTACATGCCAAACTTGTCTGTGCAGTAGTATCCTCCACAATCAGAATTATTGGTGGTAAACGCTCAGTGTTTGTAATTTCTTACCTGCTGTAAAAGACTTTGGACTTGAATTTTGCGGTGTACGGCTCAACTATCTTCATCTTGATGAGAGTGTACTCTTGAGGTCCGACTCCCTGCAGGTGAAGGTGAATTGTTAGTTTCAAAAATTCAATATATGGAATTTTCTTTCCCCATTTTCTTCAATCTGCTATCTGCAATAGGCAAAAATGGTACTTCAAACAAGAAAAAAGCAAAAATCACTATTGATCCCTTAGCCAGTGTTGAATTTGATGTTTGACGTAGTTTGTTGAATTTGCATAATAATAATTTCATATATTTTACACATAATCCGTGACTCAAAACGGTCAAGCAAAATTGTGGGAACACAGTCTCTTTTAATATTTGCTATAGGACACAAAATTGCTCATATAATCATATGAGAGGTTTTTCCACAATCAATATATTATTTCCTTGAGCCGGGTAGGTAGGTGTACCTCTCCTGTCTGCCTGTCATGGTCCATGCAGGGCTGCCCATCCTTGGGGGAGTAGATAGTGTACCTGCAGAGGGGTCAAGGACAGTGATATTTACAGTTGAAACAATGTACGATGTCACAAAAATAACACTTAACCGCTGGAGAGCAAAAGACAAACTGTAAAAAGTTATCTACCAGTGTCTTAATTTAAAATTTTCCACTTTGCTTTTGCCAAATTAAAAGAAATTACATTGGTATAGAAGAGTTGGCACATTGTCTCAGGTAATACAGTTAAATTGATGGAGAGAGCAACAAAGATAAAGTGTTCCTCATTTCCTCAGTATTCACTATATCACAGGGAGAATAGTGTCACAACGCAAGTAAAAGAATTATATAGAAACCTCTACAACCATCTCACCTTTTGCCAAACATGATCTTTTTTCTCTCCTTTAGTGTGATGAACTGCCACCTGACGAAGGAGTCATAGAAGGGGTTCACATCTGTGGTGATGAAAGAACGCCTCCAGTCCACCTGTGATGTGATAACATGACACCAGGATTTAGGCATTTATTTATTTAATTGATATAATTATCCTCCGGTAGCTTAGGCATCAGAAAAAGTTTGGCTATGTGTATGTCACATTGCTGTGTAGTGTGCCACGTAATACAACTGTAAAATATTTTATCCCCATTATAATCAATGACAACTCAATAGTTAACTGTGTTTTACTATTAAAAAGAATGTGAACCAAATCATACATTTACCTGTTCATTCTGATGTATAAAATGGTCGGAAACGGGCAGATACAAACACAAGAAAGACACGTTTGCCTGCGTTCGATTAGCATATTTAGTCACCTTGACACCCATCTGTTTGAGGTCTTTCACAGCCAGAGGAGGGAAGTAATCCAGCCAGTGCTCAGCATTGGCAAACCTAACGATCTCCTGGTCATTCAGGCCCAAAGATCTCATAATGTCCCACTGGAAAGTGGCGGATCCAGATTTGGCCACTGCTTTACTCTAAATAAGGAAAGAAAGAGTTGTAATATTGCAAATAAAATGAAAAATTGGTATGATGCGGGTTAAAAAAAAGCAAAGAATAACTTACAACACAGACATAAAAACATAAATTCCAATATCTTTATCTGATAGGTTTGGTAATAATTATTAATAGCAATGTTTGGTTAATCCCATGCATTTCATATAGAGTCAGGATAAATTAGTAATATGTATTATCACAGATTTTTTTTTTGCAACAACTCAAACAAACGCTACCACTGGTTCTTGCTTTTCTGTTTTACTTACTTCACATAAAAAACATTCAGTACATGGGTAAACTGCATATAATCTAAAATGTCACCAATCTGGTCCCTCAGATCCTGACCTTCTTGCCCTTTGCTTTGTCTTTGATGATGATGTCATCAGATGTCTTTGGCTTCTCCTTCTCTTCTTCCTCCTCCTCATCTGGAAACTGCGGAGGGTTTCCATAGAGCTCCATCTCTCTCTTCAGCTTGTCTGCACAGGCCTGGTGGATACAATATTGATGTATTAAACCCAGAAGTGTGTGTGTTGGGGAATTATTAGCAAAACTCTGAATGTATTAAATATTAATTTAAATTAGAATATCATTAAAAGTAATATGGATGCCACTTGATGTTTTGTTTCATTTAATTGTGCAGGAATATTTACAGAAGTCTGCAGTTGACAACAACCTACATAATGTGTTTGTGTAATGCAGAGTGGGAAGGTTGTCGGCTCACGAGTCCTAAAAAATGTTTTTTTTCACAGTTTTTTCTTAAAAAGCAACGCTGACAAATAGCATACCTAAGATTACCTCTGTATGTTGTTGCAACTACATATGCAATACTAATGTAATTGACAAAAAAAAGACTAATAACTAACTTACTTTTATTGGCATTCCTGTGCAGTGCAGCCCAAACGGGAAGAGGCATCTCTTCCCTTTCAGAGACTGATAACCAACACCGAACTGCAAGAAGAAGAAAAAGGTTTAACAGCAGCAACTCAAAGACAAATGAGTATCTGTCATATGTGCACATGGACAAAGATACATTCTCAGTGTTCAACTCTATGGAAACTTACCTCGCACTTTGACAAACTGAACGTATGCCCGAGATGCAATCGGCCATTCATGTAAGGGTAGGGGAAGGTGACAAAGTACTTGTTTTTGCTGGAAGGAAAAGTAAATGAAAAATCAAAATGTGTATTTGAGGCCCAAATTATTTGATACCAAGCTTTTTTCCCCACTGGGAAAGTGATTGTGAAATTAGAAATAACACAGTAATCGCTTGTGTCGAATTGTTCAATCGCCTCATGTCTTCACCCACATGTGGCTTTTTTTTAACACCATCAACATAGAAACTATATTGCATTCCCACAATACTATATAGGCTTATAGGTACTTGTTGTACTCGAAGTTGTGAGTAGAGTAGTACAGATCATCAGGAGGAAGTTCACCTGCAGAACCTGCTCTGACATTCCTATGTACAACAGGATACCAAAAAGCTTCCTTCGCAAATCGTATTTCAACTGAATGCACAACTAGATCTGGTGTGTGAAAGGGGGTAAAACTTCTATGGAACAGATCATACGATCCATCCTCATGGTACCAACACTTGGCAGCTACTCACTTTGTGCTTTCCCCAATTGTTGAGGGAGCATCCTGCTCAAATGCTCTCTCCTTCTCCCATTTCTCCTGGATTTCGAGCTCAATCTTCCTCAAAAAGTCCAACTTCGCTGTTCCTTTCCGCTCCTGCAATAAATCATCGAGCGAGATGAGAGTTCGTTAAGAGAAAAGCCAGTACAATGACAGCGGCAAGTGAACTCACACATTTTAACGAAACTAGTAATACCCATGCACAGTGCACGATATAGTACAACAGCAAACAAACACGTGTTTGGCAACACAACAGCTGTCATCTCTCGTTCAGCGCAGTGAGATTTATTTCGTCATTTTCTGCAGTTGGCTCTACAACTAGCATGTAAGCTAACTTAGCATATAGCTACAGTAACTTGATACAATGAAATAACGTGCGCGTGTCCCTCAAAAAACACATGTACCACTCTACGTAGAATATAATTGACGTGCTGGCCCTACCGTCATTTTGACCCGATCACCAGATAGTTACTATTCTGTTGTTTGGACAGCAGAAATGGTTTTCAGTCTGACGAGACAAACCCACGCCACCGGTGCCTGGCTGACGACACACGACTACCACATTGCCGCATGGTTTTCTGGGAATTGTAGTCCGTACAATTATACAGGCGTCGTGTCGTTCAACGTTTATCGAACTGATACCTTGATTTGGAAAAAATAATACTTGGTGAACATTATTTATTTTAACACACAACTACTCTGTAGTCGTATGTGGACATAATGAATGGTGGGCGAATAAGGGAATGGTCATGGATATAACGCCCGTCGTCGTGCACCGCTTTACGACAACTCGCCTTGTTTTACCATGCCGTAAAGCGCCTCGTCCGACCTGCCAGTGAAGAGAGAGACAGAAGGCCTTAAAGCTTATAAATTCATAGACGATGAGAGCAGGGTTATCAAAACGCACTTTCATTTCATAGACAGTGTTATCGTCTTCCTCACGATGATCATAGAGCATGTGGAAGCCTTGAAGTCGTGGCTGGCAAAACTCCTGGAGCCGATGTGAGTGTTGAATCGAAATGACATTTAGCTAAGCATGCTACGTAGCCGCGGCTAGCTCGGCTAGCCAGCGGGGTTAGCCTGGCATCAATGGAGACTTGCTAAACCGATGGCAACATTTCTTGCACGAGTTAGCGAGCCGCCTTTGCAGCTAGCTGGCCCCCAATAGGGGGCCGAGATAGTGGGTCTTTTTTATTTACGCGAGGCACCGGACTTGTGCACGGCGTTTGCATGTTTGCCGGTGTTTCGTTGCGCTGCTATTTTCGGGTTAGTTAGACACGTAGTTGGCTCGCGACAATGTAACTTTATCACATCTCGCTTGCATGCCCGCAGCAAACTGCAAGAGATTACCCCACCTCGCATGTTTTTATTTTGTACTCGTGATTTAAAATGGCAAACAGTTGAAACACGTTGAGATATATTTAGCCTAACGCTGCCGAATAATTGGTGTTCGTTGCAGTGCAGAAGACACGAGTTAGAGCTGTTGGCTCTCGGGAGTTACCATAGTTGCAGACACCCTCCCCACTCGTTTTTTTGCTTTCAAATGTAAAATCACCAAATGCAAGATTGCAATTGGAAGCAGTTGATTGCTAGATGGGTAAAAGTGATCAGCCCGCACGGGTGCTGGTAAACAGCTGATGCACCCAGTCACCAACGGGTTTACACATGCATGCTTGTGGAAGTGCTGCAAGGTTTAGCCTCACTTACTGTGAGCTTTTTTTGCTTCTTGTGGTGTCTTGCAACTCACATCTTCTTCTTCTTCTCCTTCATTTTGGTTTAGAGTTTTCAATTTATAATTTGCATACTTTCAGGCTCATTGGTCTCCCATTTGTAACAAAGCCTCCAGAGAAGCCTTGTCTGCACTTTGGCCCCCCCACCACACTTTCAGTTGCTAATTTGTGACCCAGCATGTTTTGTCTGATTGGTGTTTTTCTTTCTGTTAATTCATCGGGTAGTAACAACCCTATTTGTTCTCGAAGATCAAACGGGCGTGAAGTGAGATGAGATAGCTATTACACATTACTTACATTTGGTATAATTATAAAATTCATTTCAAATTTCTCCACCCTTTTCACTCTGGAAGTCTTCGTTTCCTCTCTGGATTGTAATGTAAAATTAAGATATTGGGTCGCTGATGTTGACAAGACACTTTGTGACCTGCAGATGTGATGCTGACCCCTCTGCATTAGCCAACTATGTGGTTGCTCTTGTGAAGAAGGACAAACCGGAGAAGGAGCTGAAAGCACTCTGTGCCGATCAGCTTGACGTCTTCCTACAAAAAGGTATTAACTAGTCCACACTAAGTTTTGATGCAGATTCTTGGCCTCTCAACAAAATTGTGCAAAAGTTTTTCCCTGCCGCGGAGATTTCCATTGTTGAGCAAACAAGGGTACCACGTTCATCTTATTAATCTCCTTGCACGTGCCACAGACACAAGAGGCGGTAATGCTTGTAATCCTTGTGGAACTACAGGCGGTGGCACTATGGAGGTCCTTCAGTGAAATTATTTCCCAAAAGGTGGCTAAACTGACGAGGATAGGTTAGGAAAACTAGGTTGAACACGGCGATCAAAAACAAAGCAGGATTGAGTAGTTTTTACTGTTAGTCTTCAGTGTTACCAAGCGGTTATCATACTAAGCCAGTAAGATACTTGAGGTTTGTATTCTACAAGCAGAGGTCGTGTCCACGAAGCATTTGATTTTCAACTGGTGAGATGGTCAAAATGCACAGAAATAAACATTGTCTTTTCAATTTCATTCCAAAGCCATAAGCTTAAGGTTTGCATTCAGAAGATGCTGTACATTATGCTTCTTGTGGGTCCCCATTATGGCCACTAGAGGGCACGTTTTGTTGTTTGAAAGTACTTCAAGAAGAATCAACTCTGAAATTATTCAATGATATAATGCGTTTAGAATGT
This sequence comes from Scophthalmus maximus, assembly GCF_022379125.1. Taxonomy (NCBI): domain Eukaryota; kingdom Metazoa; phylum Chordata; class Actinopteri; order Pleuronectiformes; family Scophthalmidae; genus Scophthalmus; species Scophthalmus maximus. Next base: position 20,471,323 of record NC_061516.1, read on the forward strand.
TTTGATAAGGTTGGCATGTCTTGGTCATCCATAAGAGCTGCTGATTAAAATGCATATTCTCTGACACTTAAGCTATTTATCCTGAGGTTTCAGGCTGTCAGAACATTTATCTATCACCTGTACTAGTCTTTGGAAAAACACTGAAAGAAAAGTCTCAGAAATGGTTCAAACGACCCTTTGGGGGAATTGATTTATGACGTAATATTCTTGTCAAGTAGTTTTTCCCCCTGTGTTGTTTCTGTATTTGTAATTCATTTAGAGTTAATTAGACCTTGGATATATTTAGTGCTGCCAGAGGCAGAGAAACATGTGGTGTAGTATCATTCAGAAGCAATGTCGGATCATTTCATGCCTGAGGGGCAATTTTCTCTCTGAGAAAGGATGTTGAAAAACTGGACAAAATTCCTGTGAAGATTGCATCTACTCACACGTTTCACATTGTTCTTGCAGAGACGACAGGATTTGTGGATAAACTATTTGAATGTCTGACAACAAAGAACTACCTGGGAAGTCCTGCTGCCAAGGAGGGTCCTAAAGAGGAGGTCAAACCGCCTACAGTGAAGACAGACGTTGTGGAGGTAAGAAAAGTTGCTCCTTTTTTATGTCTGTAGTAAGAAAATAACACAAAATGGGCATTTCTGTTTGGAACACTGGATTCATTAAATAGCGTCTCACTGTGTGTTAATAGACACCGCATTTATTCATATATTTTTAACAAATAGCCAATATTCTCTCCTTAAATCTTTTCCTATTTTCAAAACGTAAAAAAAAGGAGAGTATAAGTTGTATCTGTTTTTCCCCCCTCAAGGTTGAAACTCAAGAGGAGGAGAGAGAAAACAGGTGGAGGAGAAGTCCTCTGAGAAATCGCCCTGACTTCAATGAGTCCAGGTATGGTTGTGGCTTCGGGGATATTTTCCAGAGCAGCTTAATGACCAAGCATGAGGTATATGCAAGATATTATTCTGACTTTTGCTGACGTTTCCAGTTCAAAGGGCCTCTATTTCTTACTGCCAATGCAAAGCCTTTATTTTGCATGCTCTAGCTGTGTAGAGATAATAAAACATAGACCATCTGCATGGTTGGTTTCAAATCCCAGAAGTCCTGCATGAAAACCCTGGTGTCAAGTAGCCGGTCCCTTGTATAAAACACAGGTAGTCCACAAGAGAGAGGACAATATAGTTAGACTGTCATTAAAACCAGTAGTGGTTTGTGTTTGTTTGTAAATACATTCCCACCACTTACTCTGAGTTTCTCTTTTTGACACAAATAAATGTTCACTTCACGGCGTTAAAGCTGCTGCTTATCAAACTCAACACCTGTAGAACACTTTACGTCTTTCGGGAGACAAAGGGATTATGCCCCTAGAAATATTTTAATAGCTTTAATAGATGTGGTTCTATTAATGGCAAGCAGCAGCAACTGTAAATTAAACCGGTGGTTTTGGAGCAGTTCAGAAAGAGGAAGGCTTTTCACAGGAATATGATCAACATGTTCTGGTAGAACAAGAGAAATCCCTGGGGATTAAAACCTCTCTGTAATAACAATTTATCTTAACAAAGAGGCCAGAGTTAAATACTGGCCAATGCTTGAGATTTCAAGGTGCATATTAAAATATGATCCATGTGTCCTTAGTTGGTAATTATTAAGAGCCACATATGTTTTAGTTGGTTTTAAGATTCAATCCTGCTCGAATCCTCTTATTATCTCCTTAAATCCTCTATTTAAAATGGGGCCTGACAACGATGATTTTAAGGTGTTCCCTCTCACTCGACAATCACACAGGAATCGAGATGACAGGAGACGAGATGAGCGCAAGCGCCGCGACTTCGATCGGTACGGGAAGAGCAGCAGCGACTCCCACCGCGAGCGAGAGCGGCACGAGCGTCGCAGGGGCAGCCCCCGGGGGAGGAGCTACAGCCGCAGCCGGAGCCGGAGTGGCAGCCGAGGAAAGAGCAGGGACAAGGAACACAGAGGAGGCAGAGGTGAGAAAGTTCCCCCACACACACCCCACCCCACCACGCCACAACCAATAACAACAGACCCAGGAGTGTAGGCGTTCCTTAAGCTCCTGCCAGCGCTGTTGATCTGTTCATCAGTGACGCAAAGGTGCTGGAGTGTGTGAGGTGCTTTGGATCGCTGAGAAGAGATCGCATGGAGATGTGGATGTAGCTGTGTCAGACTGTTGGTCAGCCTTGTTGGGAGTTGTTATCGATGAGGAATAATGTGGACAGCTTTGCAATCACATCAGTGGGAATTCAACAGCACAGGCTGGAATTGGCCTTATCGCCAACAAGGTTAATCTACCTCTTTAAGTGTTTGGCACGAGGAGATAAGTGGCTGTTGTTTTCAAAATCTTAAAACTTACAAGGTTTAAATGTCTGCTACTTTCATTGACTATTTGTTTGTGTTTTGTCAAAAATATCTGCCTGTTTCTGCTTGACTTCCAAACAGATTTTAAGTCAAAGTTTGAGGTGGAAAGAAAGGATAACGACGGCTACAACTCTTCAACCACGTCCGGCCCCCAGCAGCAGCAGCAGCAGCAGCAACACCAGCACCAGCAGCAGCAGCACCAGCAGCACCCTCCGCCCCTCCTGCCCCTGCCCACACCTCCACACCCCTTCTCCTCCTCGTCCTCGTCGTCCGCCGGAGGCGTTCCTGTAGCAACACTGGCTCACCTGCCCGATAGCACGACAGACAGCTGGTCTGGCTACTATGGCAACCAGAGGCGAGATGTTGTCGGGAAGCCGTTCAACAGCAACAAGGTTGTTTCACTCAAACAGCGTTGCAGGGATTACGATGGTAAGGATAGAGCGAATCGTCTTTCACCTTTTCATACCTCCCTTCGACCACTTATTTGTTCTCATTAACATTCCTTCCTTCAACTTAAAGTATTTTTTCTTTTATTTATATAGGAACAAAAATGTCTATGTTGAGCCATTTTTTTGTGATGTGCACACTGAGACACAGGGAGCCAGAGCAAACCTCACACTTTTCCCTACAGGGTTATTGATTGCCTTGTTTAGTGTCATCACTAATGACCACTGTTAAGCACTCACTCTCTTTTTCCCCCCAGTGAAAAGCAAGCAAGCAAGCAAAGCAGGCTTACACCCAACTCTCCACAGAGACATGAGAGTGTTTAAACTTACCCACTGTCCCTGAAGCATACTGCTATTTGTCACAGTGCTCAAACACACCCAGTGCCTTAATGAGACTGTGGGGTAAATACATGCACTGTATGTCTCAGCTGCATAGAAGTTGGACGATTGTTCATCTAGTTTATTGTCATTCAACTGTTTTAATATATGTATATTTTTGTGAAAAACTACCTAGAGGATTTGTAATTCTTGTTCAGCCAATGTTTATGGCGTTTCAAACTTCTAAAATAACTACATCTATGTTGCAATTTGTTTTGCTCCACAGAAAAAGGATTTTGCGTCCGCGGTGACCTCTGTCCATTCGACCACGGCAACGACCCTCTCATCGTGGACGATGTCAATCTACCAAATATGATTCCATTCCCGCCACCGCCTGTAATGCCCCCCGCCGGCCTGCCCATGCCCCCGATCACCGAGCCGCCCCCTTCCCTCAGGATACCGCCGATGCCACCTTATGGCCAGCCGGCACCACCGGGCGTCTTTCCCATAAGTAGTAAGTGAAGCTGCCACGTTGATACATAGATGGTAACTTGTTGCCATAATATTCTGCATTTTCATGCAATTGGTAATGATTCCAGAGGACTGTACAGTTATTAAAGCAACTTATGGTTTCTACAACAGCAACCAGTGGAAAAAAAACAATTTATTATTCCCCCCATACACATTTTATTCACATTTTCACGGAAAAGTACATTTCCTGTGACTTTCCGGTCATCTCTAAGCGACTACCCTTTTTTCCACCAGTTTTGTTAGACAGTGTAATTATATGTTATGTAAAGTTTAGTCTTTAAGTTTAGTCCCTAATTTTATCTTAAATTTGTATCTACTGCTCATTCAAAGGGATCAGACAATAAACACATTTTACGAAGAGAGATTGAAGTAAATGTTTAATTATAATGAGATAATGCCACTATCACGGTTCCTCGTGTGAACCTTGTTTCATTTGTCTCTTGTATGGAAGAAAATGGCTTTCCATGAGACAGCTTTGCTTCTGTGTCGATGGTAACATACCATCCAGCATTTCAGCTCCACTATTAATGTACATTTTGTGTTTGAAACTCTTCACTATCAGTGTTTAGTACAACTTATAAAAAGGACAAAACATTTTTCAATTAGGAGGAAAAATGCAAGGAAGGAAAATTATAGCCACTGCACTATAACTTAATCCTGGAGTCTCCTGGAGTGTTTTAGGGAATTAATACATGGCCTCTTTGTGGTTTATGATTGAGACATGACTGTTGCCTTCCACGTACAAACAAAAAGGAAAGAGGACATCGTTGTTTTCATTGCTTCTATCTTGTGCGTTTTACGTTGAATTTGATGTGATGTCGTTTGACCGCTTCAAGTCAAAATCCTTAATCAATGTATTTACCTTTCTTCCCTTAAGAATGCTACTAATATTCATCTATAATCTTAAGATCAGAGTTGATGGCAACTAAAACACTGCAGTCTATTTGTAGCTTTTTCCTGCTTGTTGATTTGATGATACTGGTTAATGGAGTGAGGTTCTGTGAAGTTGATTTGCTATAAATTTAAAAGATATATATATATATATATATATATATATATATATATATATATATATATATATCTCTCTACTGTAAAGTTAAAGCATTGCTTCCTGCCACCTTCCCTCTTGAAATAGTTCAAACCAAAGACTCACTGTCATACCTTGGGATACACTTGAGACATTAGCTTGGGCTTGTGTCTTCCTCAGGACCCCCACTGATAGCAACTAGTGGGATCGATACCCCCAACCACCAATCTGCAATCACTTCCTCTCCTCCTATTGGACCGCCTGGCGTGGGGCTGCCGCCTACTCTTCCTCCTCCTCCTCTTCCTCCACCTCCTCCTTCGTCCTCATCTGTGTCTCTTCATCCTCAATATGTCCAGTCTGAATGTAAGCAGCGATGCTTTTCCTGTTCAGATTTGTGTGTGTGTGTGTGTGTGTGTGTGTGTGTGTGTGTGTGTGTGTGTGTGTGTGTGTGTGTGTGTGTGTGTGTGTGTGTGTGTGTGTGTGTGTGTGTGTGTGTGTGTGTGTGTGTGTGTGTGTGTGTGTGTGTGTGTGTGTGTGTGTGTGTGTGTGTGTGTGTGTGTGTGTGTGTGTGTGTGTGTGTGTGTGTGTGTGTGTGTGTGTGTGTGTGAGAGAGTGTGAGTGAGTGAGTGAGTGAGAGATATGCGTTTTATATGCACTGTGTGATGTCAATGCATGTCTTTATGCAGCAGTAACAGCTGTTGACCAGAGGGTAGCACTGTGTATTTATTTAAGAGACAAAGAAGCTCAGGGCCCTTTAACAACTCTACTACTGCATCCAATGTTGCGTGTTTAAACGATGATATTCTACCGTGGTGTGCAAGATTAGTAACTGATGTCAGGCACTATTTCTTTATTTAGCTATTTATTTATGTGTGACTGCTTATATTAATCATGTGATATCATTTTATGTTTTTTTTTTTTATATTCATAATTACACTCTTGGGTGTTTGTGTGTGTGTTTTAATTTTTAAACATTAGATAACTACGATCCAGAGGGCTACAACCCAGAATCCCCAGCCCTGACCACAGCAGGCCGTAACCAGTACCGTCAGTTCATTCCCCGCGTGCAGACCCAGCGCTCCAACCTCATCGGCCTCACCTCCAACGAAGGACAAGGGTCCAGAGGTAGCATAGTATTTTTCTTATTAGTATTTAAATCTTTTTACACGACCAACACAAAAAATCACAGATGTAAACAACAAAAAATAAATAATCGCTGAATTACTTCTGGCTGCTTCAGTTTCCGGGTCCTGTTATTTTGCATGTGGCTCACTGTCATGTCTTGCTAGGACACTTGGAACTGAACAGAGCCATCGGTAATGTTATCAGTAACGCGTGCTTTTTTTTTCTACTATGACGTGTTAAAATATCAGCCTGTGCTAAAATCTCATTGATTATTATCGATTGTTATTTATAAATATTATTTTGTATCTTCCAGCTGCAAACATAGTGATCCAGACGGAGCCGGTCACTGCAGCCAGCACTCCTGGAAGTAACGTGTCCCGTTTCAACTCGGAGCAGGACAGCAGGAAGAGAATCATGGGACACAGTACAGCTGAGGGACCAGTGCCTAAAAAACCCTGGATAGAAAAGTAAGGATTCAGTGACACGCACACATTTGAAGAGTTCCCTGCAAAATAAGAAATTAGAATTTAAGTTGTCTATAAGGAACATTATAAAACTAGGATTATTATATCTTTTCCACTGTGTCGGCATCTTCTGGTGTTAGACCGAGAACTCTTCTGCTCAACAAGACATTTGAAGAAACTAGCGGGCCACCTGAAATTTGATCGAACAAGTTGCTGCCTTGCCCCAAGAGAGCTTTGTTTCAGACCAAGTGACTCATAGGTCAGCAGCTGATCCTTTGTCTCTGTTGTGGGTAGCAGGTGCACACAAACAGGCCGCTGTCTAGGAGGCTCTACCTGTAATCCCTTTTGAGCGTATAGCAGGTTGACAATCCTCTTTTTCACCTACAGCTGTTACAGGGGCTTGTACAAAATTCAGTGTAAAGACTCGAACCTTTAGGCCAACTGAATGATTATCGTCATTAGTTGTTGATCATCTTGTCGTCTTCTATCCAACTATTTTCCCCTGAAAACAAGGGCCTTGGCAAACATATACACTCCTTTTCCCTCTTGTTTCAGGACAAACTTCAACAACCAACATAAGGGCATTTTTCCCAAGAGGAATCACTACATGAACACCAAGCTGGAGGTTCGCAAGATCCCCCGAGAGCTCAACAACATCACCAAGCTCAATGAGCACTTCAGCAAGTTCGGAACCATCGTCAACATACAGGTAAAATGCATCATTTGCTAGTAGATCTTTGAAGGGCATGATTAGCTATTCATGTAGTTTTAGAATATGTGCGTATTTTGAGATACAAAATAAAGAATTCACACTAGTTTCTGGACGTAGTGTAAAAAGGCATCACATTCTCCATACCTAACTCACAGTGTATCAGCACAACTTGAAAAATGACTATACAGTGTGAAGGCTAGTACAAGCAACTCGAGCCTTAAGCCTAAGCAATTTTCTTAATCAAGCAAGTTCAGCCCTGATTACAAATATGAGTTCCTTCGTACCTAACCTGCACACTCCCCTCTCAACGCAGGTTGTGTTTGGTGGAGACCCAGAGGCGGCGTTGATTCAGTACACGAAAAACGAAGAGGCCAGGCGGGCCATTTCCAGCATCGAAGCCGTCCTCAACAACCGCTTCATCCGAGTGTACTGGCACCGTGAGTGCGGCGTCAACGCCACAGGGCTTCAGCAGCAGGAGCAGAGCTCGGGGAGCCTGGCGGCTGGATTAGCCCCCAGCCAGGGGCTACAGCACAGCAACGTGCACAAGGTCAGTAAAAAAAAACAAACGCTAAAACTTATATAGACGCACTTCGTCATGTAATGATCTCACAGTCTTGCCACATTTCTGAATTTTTCTCCCCTTTTTTTTTTTTTTTTTTTTTTTTAAATCTGCAGGGAATTAAACAGCACAGTCCAGCTGCATATGTTTTGAACAACACTGTACCAAAGCATCGCCTGCCAGCAGCGGCTGGCAACACAGCTGCAACCAGGACGGACAGTCTGAACCCAAACACGGATGCCTCCGCAGTACGTATTAGTTCAGGCTTGGAATGCCACACTTTGTCTCCATAGGATTACGAATAATGTCGGACATGTTGTGTTTCTGAGTTGGTGAAATTGACCCTAATGACTCTGTGAGGTTGGACTTAACACACATGGTACAAATATGGTACAAATATGGTACATGTTACGGGTGTTAATTTACACTTTTAACTTTTTTGACAGTGTAAAATATAGTTCCTGAAACACACTTGAGTTACAGGGAAACATCTTTAATGAGAAGGGGTAATTGAAGCTTGGTCAGGAGTTTTAAAACCGGAATAGAGACATTTTTTACAGTAGTTGATTTTGAAAGTACATTTGCACGAGAATGGGTTTAGATTTTTGCGCAGTCACACACACTAAATTCACTCTCATAGGACCTGCAATAGACTGAGGTGGCATTCTTGTTTTTGTCTGTGTCAACAACTTTCTATAATCTCATTGTGATGACCTAAATGTGTTGCTCTCTCGATGCACGGCACTTAGGTGGCGCCTGCGCTGACAAACACCCAGAAGAGCCCCTACACTTCTACAGCCCTCAAGTCGTCCTCAAAGAGCCTTGGGAAAACGGGAAAAGCACTAGAAGCACAGGAAGTCCACAAGAAGAAACAGGCATGTTGCTGAATTTTTTAATACATATTTTGACTGCTTACAAGAATAGCAGAGCCCTATTTAGCCATTTGTTTTCCTCAGGGGCCTCTTAGTGAGAAGCAGACTACAACTGGGAGAGAAAAGAGTTTTCCACCTCCTTGAATGTATTTGTTTATATTGTTGTTTTTTTCTCTTAGGAGGCATTAAAACTCCAGCAGGACATGAGAAAGAAGAAGCAAGAGATGCTACAGACACAGATCGAATGTCAGAAGGTAAGACTGGTCGCAACAGCCCATTTATCTCTGCACCTCTTGCCGTTCTTCTCCTCATCCTATTTATTTGCGTTCTGTGCCGCTTGGTTGTCTCATCTTTACCAAACTCTCCCTGCTCCCTTTCCTTTTCCCGTCTTTTACCACCTTTCCTTCTCTCACTGCTCCTTTTTTCCTCTTCCAGACCTTGATAAACCGCCTGGAGAAGAACCGAGGGATGAAACCTGAGGACAGAGCCAAAATCATGAAGACCCTGAAGGACCTGACAGACAAAATCACCCAACTGCAGAACGAGATGAATCCAGCCTCCCAGGTCTCCAGCACCAAATCCAACCACAGTCAGACAAAGACCAAGACCGATGTAGGTTTTGGCCCTTTTGGCCGGAACTATGATGCTTTCTTCCATATGACGCAATCGATACTGAGATTGAAAACTGTCATTGGGTAGATTTTAGGATAGCTTATTATGGCTGTTTACAGAACTGAACTGGCCTTTCACATATGACAAACGTGGCATAGAGCATTCAACCCTCCCACTCACTTGCTGTTAATTTTCTGGAGATTTTCCTGCTGTAGAAGTTTTACGTGGGGGGCCGGAAAATGTCCTGAGCAACATTTACGGATATTTGCGTTCTCACATATAGCCTCTCTAGAAGAGTTCAGGAATAATGTCTCTGAAAGCAGCTTATGTCAATTTTAAACCAAGTTCAAATACCCGGTACATGTTTTTTTTGGGAAAATGTGCTCCTACTGTGGGTCGTCATCGAATATTTTCATCACCTCTATGTATTTGTGTGTGTAAATTTTTCCACGTGTGACCAGGCCCAGAAGGAACTGCTGGATGCAGAGCTGGACTTTCACCAAAAGATGAGCTCCGGAGAAGACACGACAGACCTCAAGAGAAAACTGGGGCAGCTACAGGTGGAGGTAATTCACCTACGAACACATAACACACACGGAACACAACCCACAGATTAAAGATCTTAAAAGATACCACGAGCGCGCGTCATCAGCATTTTTCTCAAGCGCCGACGCTGACGTCGTGACACCAGGTTGTTCCTCAGAGGAAGTCAGGGGATACACACCGGTGACAAATTAGTGGGAAAAACCTGGAAAATGATGGAAGAAACAGGATCAAGATGTCCCCATCCACAGGGCACAAGGGTCACTGAACAGTTTAGATATGAAAATTATATGAACCGTTTCACAGGTTCAGTTAATATGTGATTTGTGGGCCGTTTTTTTGAAAGAATAGTCTTCAAAACCTCCAGTGGGGTTGGTTTGATTATATTAGTAGATTCGTGGGATCAATACCCAAATTGAGTTTGTACTTTATACAGGTGCTGTTTTGTTTTTTTATCAATACGATAAACTATTTATCTCATCATGAGACAATCTACTGTTAGTATCATACATTTTTGAATTATGAAATAAGTGATAATTGTCGTTCAACGATTTAAAAGTTATATTTTCAGGGCTATCGCATTAATTACACTAGTTTTATGGAAATCACACTGGTATTGATGTATGTTACAAATGAGAGAACGAGGCATTAAATGATAATCACAAGAATTAGGCCGTCACACAGTTTATCTTTGCGTGAATTCCATTCACAGATCTATTTACTTTTCTCCAGGGGTTGGGGGAAATACCATTTTTTCCCCCCACATTTATTATGATATATGCCAAGAAATGGGTATTTGCAAATGTGTATGGGTATTACCCAGCACATCTTCTTAAACCTTAAATAATGATGTAAATAATGTGTAGAATATGAGTATATGAATCTGTTTGCTGAGCCTGCTCATTGGAAAATTAAATATCGAATGTTTCCCAGCCATAGGCTGCATCCTCTCGTGTCAGTCACTTCAGGCTTGGCTCCACATCTCCTCCCCTCCAGCTTTGAAAACAAGCAGCAACATACGAACACAGACGGGATCGGTCGGCTGTGTCACCAGAGCAGAGCTTTTGTTAGCAACACCCTGCCTAACATGTTTTTTCCTCCCCTCAAACCCCGTGGGGGCCTAAATTAGCTTGTTGTTAAAAATTCATACCACCTTCAATCCGTCCAAAACCCAACCCTCCTTCTGCACATTAAACTGCAGCCACTTAAGCAAGCCCAGAGGAACGGACGCTAACGAAAGCCAAATCAAGACACAGGTCGTACACTGATGGAGCCCCGTCTCATTAAAGTTTGAGGCTGCGGGTCCTTGTAAGAAAATCGCAGGGTGACAATTAGAGGGACGAGAGAGGGAGGGACAAATGTAAGAGAGTGGTTGTGAGGTTGTCGAGTGGCGAGGAAGCGAGGAGATGTCACTTTAAAAATGGAGGAGTGACAACTAATGGTGAATGAGGAGACCGGAGTCCAGCTTGTAAGGAATTATTTCAGTGCCCAAGATGAGATAAATGTGCAATATTATATTTTTGATCGCAATACACAATAAATATTGAGATATTTTTTAATCCCCTCCCAAGCACTTCATAAATGCACAACTTAACCCTTTGATACATACAATCAGAACAGTATGATGATTCAAGTCGTCCCTGAAATATATCCCTTTATTAAAACATTCTTTAATCTTAATTATAATCATCAATGCTTTCTATTGGGACAATATACAACTTCAAAGCTAGTCATATGCACCTTAAAAAAAATTTACGTTACAATTTGCAGCCCCAGTATTCGCGTTATAGTCATTTAATACATCTCATGTGCAATAAGCTGCGATACACCGAATATATTCGAGATGCTGCCCACCCCTAATGTGATGGTATTGATTGATTTTTTTCAATTTTTTTTTTACACAGGCACATGGCGCCCAGATGTGTCAACAACATTAAACCTGTCCCATTTGTTCTCCTCCAGGCGACGCGGTTGGGTCTGATCCGGCCTCCGGCAGGTCGCGGTCGGGGTCGAGGGAAGATGGCACTCGAGCCCGGTTCGATGCACGTCGGCCGCGGAAGGGGCCGGAGCCGGGAGATGATGGCTCGCGGCGGGACCGTGAACCGCATGTCGGTCGACCACAGACCCAGAGCCCTGGCCATCCTGGGGGTCACCAAGGAGGAGAAAGAAGAGCTGATGCCACACTTTGTGGTGAGGACTGTTAATTAAAGAGTCAGAAGACTTAGTTTCACTCATATTTGATATGATTATTGAACAAGTAGAATGAAAGTCATACAGATTTTTTTCTTTTCCGTCTTAGAAATTTGGGGAGGTTGAGGATCTCCGTGACCAAGACGCTAACAGTGTCGTCATGACCTTCAAAACACGAAGCGAAGCAGAGAATGTAAGTGACGTGACTCTGAACCAGACCAGTCTCTCACCATCTTTTCCTTCTTCCTTCCCTCTAATCCACTCTCATTACTCAAATGGTAAAATGAAAAAGTTTTTTTGGGTTTTCCAAGTTTAATTTGAAATTCCCGCCTGTTTTCTTTTTTGTTTGTTTGTTTGTTTTTAGGCAGCTAACCAGGGAGCTAAGTTCAAAGGTCGAGTCCTGCAGATATCCTGGTACAAGCCCAAGATGCCCTCTATTGCAACGGAGCCGGAGGAGGAAGAGGCTAAAGACGAGGAAAATAAGGTAAAGGGACACGTTCAGCACTTGGTCTGTTTTCACCAGGAAGCCGGTGAAGGAAGTCCCATCTACAGTCCAACCTGAAATTCCAAGTGGGGAAACATTTGGAAGTTTTTAGGTTGTATTCATAGATATTTTTACTTTGTAAATTTTATTCCAGTGCTTCTAAATGTTTCACTGCTGCTCCCAATGGAAAATCAGGGCAGGCCTCTCAGTACTAAGAGCATCTTAGCCCTTTGAGTAAAACTGCATTACTGTCAGATGAGATCCTCATACTGTATTTTCATGTTTTTTGAGCTATGAGGTCGGGGGGTCCTTCCTCGTGTGCAAGTGAGTTTCTCGTTCCTCGGGGCCGATCCCTTCGCTCAAATATGCATTTTTATAACTTTTCCGTGTCTGTTGATAATCACTGTGAAAGTGTGTCTTAAGGCGAAGGTGAGAAATTCCCTCCAGACTGGTGATCCACTCAGAGACACTCAAAGCCCTTCTAATTTCAATGCGACTCCTTTGAGCGAGGGGCATGATTTATTAAATATCTTCCAGAAAACCCCCAGTAGCCCACGATGCTGCTAATACGCACTTCCATATGCTCATCAGCTCAGGTGTTCAGGAATAATTCTAATGTCAAAAGAAAAGCATCAAACTAAACGCCGCAATATGTCCTATTTTTTTCTTATCCAATCAGAAGGAAGCTAGCTCTTATTTGCCCGGTGAGGAGGAAGAGGAGGAGGAAGAGGACGACGACGAAGACGACGAGTACGAGAGCCGATCGTGGAGACGGTGAAGGTGTCGTGATTCGTCGGCGCCGGCTCTCCGGCAAACTCAGTAGTTCCTTTTCTCTCGCGTGAAGATAAAATCAGTTCAACAGAACTTTTTTTTTTTTTTCCTTTCCAGTATTTTTCAAACTAAGTAATTTTAGACTCTAATCAAAGTAAAAAATAAAAACAAACATCTTCACTTTATTGTACGTCAATAGAAGTTTTAGGGGGCCGAGAGCTTTTTGTGTCCCTCGACTAAACAATTATTTAAAACCTCTCACTTTTGCTGAGAAAGATAAATGTTAAGTTGTTCTTATAGATAGAAAAATAAACCTATGTAAGTTTGAGTGTGCATACCAGATGATTAATATCAGTAATGCACAACATTTGTGTCTACAGTGAATAGGTATTTTTATACATACTGTATTTAAGCTCCTTTCTCACTAGTTTTTTGAAAAGAAAAACCCTTGTCCTCCGATCAGGGACAGCCATTCCATCACCAACAGAACGTTCTCTGTCGCCCGCCAGATATATTTATTTTTTGTACCTATATTTGGCACAGTTATGGTATGGTTTTCCATTTCATTTCATTTCTCACATTTTTTTTTTGGCATGGTCAAAGCCCCAAAATGTATAAGGATCCACATATTTTTTTTTGGGGGGGGGGGGACGACACATCGTGGCATGAACGCACTCTAGTTTGTGCATGTTGTATTCTTAAACAAACAGAAGCCGCTCCTCTCCCAGCAGCAGCCGTGCAGGTACAGTAGGATTCCAGTGCAATAGGAAACAAACAAAAAAAAACAAACTATAAACAATGTTTACAAATTGTCATTTGTCATTTCCCCACTTCTTGTCCTGCTGTTCACAATGTCCAGTGCCACTCTGTGTAAATACAAACACCCCCACGGGCGTTCTACGTTTTCTAAGAGTGTCGAAACATTCACCTGACAGGACAAGGATCAGATCACCTATTTAAAAAAAAAAAAAAAATGTGAGATCCATTGATGGGTGTCTAAATGTAATACTGAACAGTTGATTTTGATATATATCTACATATATATATATATATATTATTTCTTTGCCTTACACAATCAGCAGATGGCTGAATTTTTACAAGATTTGTGATTTACTTTTGTAAAATTTGTAAATGAGAAATTACTGTTTGCTGGGGGTTTTTTTGAGTTTTATTTTTTTCCTGTCATTTAAAAGGAATGGCGATGGTTCACGTCAGGTCGAGAAGGTTAAGACAAGGGTGCATGATGTCTCTGCATATTCGCTAAGATTTTTGCATTCGTGACCGGTTCCACGCTGCTGTTTCACTGATTTTGTCATTTAAATAGCACATTTCTCAACAAAAAAAGCATTCAGAGCTGCTCTGATGAAAGGCACGAGGGAGGAGGAGGTGATGTCACGCATGCACCCCCCACCCCCAACCACAATATTATTTGTACATTAGTGCAGCTTTGCCGGCATCTGAATATTGTCGGACAAAGTGCAGACACAATGTGCATCTTTCACGAGCACAGGTTTTATTTTTGCCTTCACACATACTGTACGTTAGGATCCTTAGGGTGGGAGGAATTAAAAAAATAATTACATTGCATTAAAAACATTGAGCACATTGTGAAAACACAGGTTTTTGTTAGTTATTTCTAGTGTCGCCTCCCTCAAACGAATTTCTATATTTACATGCAGCCTAATGGAGTTTTGTTTGAAGTATCATAACATCATATCCGGTAAAAAAAACAACAAAAAACAGTCATATTGAACCACCACAACTTAGGAGAGATATTATTAACTCGTAACAGACTCAGTCATTTACACAATCATGCAGTCAGTATTTCTGGCAGTAATTATTAATTTCCTCCCACCTTCAGCGACGGCAGTGCTCTCGTTTGGATTTCATATCTCACTGTTGTCGAACCGTTCACGAGCCTCTTGCCATTAACTTTATTGTCCCATTAAAACCTTTTGAGTTCATATTCACCATCACTGTCGGTCAAAGTGAGGTGTTCAGGTGTGCGACGGAAAGCTGAAGCTTTCCACTTTGCACTCACTACTTTAATATGACCTGCTCACGTGATAGGTTTTTAATTTTTTTCTGACAGTTTTGAAGGACATACCTCTACTAGCAGGGTTCATGCTTGTGTGTATGTGAGGACACAGAGAAGGTCTTTCTCGCTCCCCCCCCACACTTTTTGTACTATCAACTGAATGCTACGATCCCCAACAATAGTGTAAAAAATGTAAAATGTTTATTGGATAATAGTTTTGGATTTGTTACTGTTTATATTTACAGGATGTGGATGTATTTTCTTCTTGTATTTTGTTTGTAAAAATGGGATTTCTAATTTACGAGCATGTTTGCTTTTGCCAATAAAGATGGAGGAATGGGGGCGCTTGTAAAGCGATCAAAAAAAAAAAGAGAAGAAAAAAAATTACAGTTTCAATTAGATCTTGGAGGGGGGAAAAAAGATTTTGAGTTTTAAAAAAAAAAAAGAAAACTGACCAAAGAACGGAGTCAACATTGGCAAGGACAAAAAAAAAATCAAGCAAAAGCATTCCAGAAAATATTACCCTAAAACTTGTGTGGTCTCGTTTCTTAATTTCACATCATCACCTCAAATGAATTCTAGGGGGTTCTTGACGAGATGGGGTGGTCGGAGGTCATACAGTGCTTTATTATGCTTTACGTGTCTGCTGCATTATTTAGATATTCATATACGATTGGAAATACCTGAACCAAAACGAGCATCTGAAGTCTTTATGGTCGGGTCTGAAATGCATTTTGACTTTGAAAGTCAAAACTAAATTCGTTAAAATATAAGTCGTGAAAACTGAATATCTGTTTGCACAAACAGCCACATCACTTAGCTGAGAGTCCCCACTGGTACTTCAGAACACTTTTCATAACTTTCATAATAAAAGCACTCAGGAGTGTGCAGACCTCTGACAGATGACCAGTCCCCCACCCAAATGCTGTTTCACCCAAAACTTTCATTCACATCTGCATCTGACCTACAGATCTTTTTTTCAATAAATGTTATGTATTTGTAAAGAAACTACAAGTTGAATCACCTGTTACCATGGCTGAGACATATATTTGATTCCATTTTTAATGTAAATCCATCCATAACTTTTTGAGTAATGCTGTAAACTGATAAACAAACAAACCAAACTAATCACATTAACCTTTGGCCGAGGTAAGATATTGAATAGAAACCAATTTGTTTATGGTAACTGCACTGACTAGTTTGTGAATTTCTGGACACGTAGTAAAACACGTGACCAACGACTAAGCAGAGGTCACTGAGGTAGAGACATGTCGCAAAGGATAAAATAAAATCCTCTGTCTCAGGTGTCATAAAAGATAGAAAGCCTTATAGGCACGAAAAAGCAAAGCTGATTTTTTTTTTTTTGACTTTGGCATGGTGGCATGGTGGCATGGTGACCGGAACAGTAATACTTTGGTGTGTGTGGTGTTTATAATGAACTCTTAGCAGCCACAATGTGGCCATAATATAATAAAATGTACTCCAACAGTCAATTAAAGTCATTTTATACATCATTTTTTCAGATGTGAATAATTCCAGTCAGGTTAAAAAGTCATAACATAAGATTGATTAATCGATACATATAGGTTTTGGAATCAGATTATAATCCTGTGTGGAGCCTGGGCCACATGTTCTGTACATGATGAAATGATTGGATGAATGTAAGTGGATAGTCAATACAAATCAATACCTCCCATCGTGTCCATCTCTTCAAGAAGAATCGCTCACTTTAGGCCCCTCGAACAAATCCCACCACATCCGACTGTGACCTCTGACTCTCAGTTTAATTACAGCAGCCCCGTGACTATGACATATTAAAATATCGCTGAATAATGCACGAGCATTTCTTACTTTAGGAAGTCAAGTGAAAACACTCAGAGTCGGTTCAGTTTAATGCAAGAGCTTTTTGCCCCCCCGCCCTCCCGGGGGAAGGGATTTCAAACCGGAGGCCTGCACGTTGCACCGTCACTGGCAGATCCTGATGTGGCAGTCTGGTAACTGGGAGGTGGAGAGCCAGCACTGGTTAGAGTGGGGCTCTATATGGATGCCAACTCCTACAATAATTTGATACGAGTATAAATAAATTAGAAAAATTAATTATTTGACAAAAATACAATTTGCCATTTGATTTTTCAAATACAAAAAAATTGTAAAATAATATATATTATCAATTGAAATTAAATCTGAAGAATTCATTAAATCGTTTGTTTTGCTTTGGAATTTCCCTGTCAATTCTGCAAATATGTGAAAGAAATGTATACCTATAAGTGTAATTCTTATAGATATAGATAATTTACACGTGGAAGGATGTAGCCTAACGATCAACCATTGAATGAATTAATAAACAATATCACTCTGGACACACGTCTCATACACACTGTAATTTGTCAACATTATATATATATATAATGATGTATAAACATGAGTAAAGACACGCTTCACTTTTTAAAAATCTGATTAGGTAAGAAACTGTAGAAAATATTATTTTTCATCAAGGCAAACTCTGTATACCTGTAATTTTCAGTACATCATAATAAGAAAAGAAGTGGGGCTACTGTTTATGAAGTTTTTATTGAAATGACCGATCACCTTGGGTAAAGGAAAGGATGCTGCTGTGACAGCAGTTGGGAGAAGAAGAATAGCTGCTGTTACATTTGGCCTCAAGAACGTCAGATGCAATCCTCCGAATGTGAAAAGACACAGAGATGACAGAGTCGTAAACAATGACCATTCAATTATGAATATAGGGGGGGGGGGGTTCATGCTTTATTCAAAGGAACATCTGAGGAAATTCAGAGGGATCCATAAGCACAGCAGCAGCAGCTTCCCTGAAAGCTTTTTTTTAATATACAGTACACTGATCGCGTGAACTTTAACAATCACTTTTAAAGGTAAAGCCTATATCTTCATCAATGTGTGTTGGAAATGTGCGAATCCTACCCCCCGAGGCCACAGTGCCATATCCCGCCTGCAACAGGTTTTTGCATTGTGGGGAAGAAGAAAAGAAGGAAAGTCCTGGGCCTGTTTTAATCTGTGTAATGAATAAGAAAATGCCAACGTGGTAATGGAAGCCTGCCACCGCGCTGCTGAATTATTCAGAGTCTGGGGAACCAGAGAGGAGGCGGCCGGGCGGGATCGGATGGAGCCGGGGTGTCATCAGTGCGCCTCTGCCCCCGCCTCTGGCTCCTCTTTCGGCCCGTCCACCACCACCACCACCACGGCTCCGTGGGTTTTAAGCGGGCGGGCCACATGAGACGCCCGTAGAGCAGCCCGGGGGGGGTGGGAGGGTGGGAGGGTGGGTGGGCTCTCACATGGGGGAAGAGGCCTGCATAGGCCGAGGCTGCTGGGTCAACTGGTCAGCAAACCTGATAGGCCGCAATTTTAAAACCAGTGTTTCCGACTATTTCAGCACCACGGACAGCGGCCAGCAGATGACCCCGCCCTGCGCTGTCCGTGGTGCTGAACGATTGGTTCGCACCGGAGTGGAGGAGGAATCCCTGGTTTTCTTTATTCGTTTTTTTTTTTTTGATTTTGACCCCTCATGGACTCAACTCTCGAGTCGTCGTTTGTGCCTTTTGACACACACACACACACACACAACAACTATTTTCATAGTCGATTAATCTGTCGATTATTTTCTCGATGAATCGATGAGTTGTTCGGTTGCATAAAATGTCATAAAATTGCCAAAAAATTAAGATTGTGTTACCCCGAATCCCAAGATGATGTTTTTTGTTTTGTTTCCAAACAGCAAATATATTCAGTTTTACTGTCACAGAGAAGCAAAGGAATCGGAAAATATTCACATTTAAGAAGCTGGAATCAGAGAATTTAGGCTCTTTTTCCCACCATAAAAACTACTTGAACCGATTATATTAGTATGAATTTAGTGATGGTTACTCATCGATTAATCGATTAACTGTTGCAGATCATTGTCTTTTTGACAGAAGTGGTTATACTGACTCCAAATGTTGCTATAATAAACACTGATATCTTCGTATTTAAAAAGTGTCTTATCTTGCATAACACATTTGAGCAATAGCGGGATACACTTTTAGGCTTTTAAGCAATTTAGTCATATACCATATGAACAATATTTTTGTTAGATTATAAAGGGAGGGGGGGGGTTGTTCGGTTTATTCGACGCTTGCGCACGGAGGACAACATTTTGAAAAGTGTAAGCTGAGCAGAGGAGCAGGTGGGAGGGGAGGAGGAGGAGGAGGAGGAGGAGGAGGGAGGCTGAAAGAGGAGGAGGAGGAGGGGGGGGGGGGGGGGGGGGAGAGGGGATGCCGGGAGGCGCTGCCCGACGTTGAACAGCTCAGTCCGGCGAAGGAGGAGAGAGCAGAGCTCCGTGTCTGGCCGTCCCCCCGCTTCACCCCTCCCGGCTTTCCATGTCAGGGGCCACACTGCTCGCGAGGTGCCTGCTGGGAGGAGGATGATGACCATGAACGGCAAGCAGCATTTCTCCATGCACCCGGCCCTGCACGAGCCCAAGTACACCGGCCTGCACTCAGGCGCGGAGGGCATGCGCAGAGTCTGTCTGCCCGCCCCGCAGGTACGTTCACAGGTCGGGGTGGTGGAGTGTGTGGCGGCTGTGGAGCACGGGGGGGGGGGCTATCACACAGGAAAATGTCTGTTAAGTTGATTTGACAGGACTTTGTTCTATCCTCTTACTCTCTCCCTCTCCACCCCCCTCCCCATCCCATCCCATCCACGCCTATTCAACAAATGCTCTTGCTTTCATATTAATTTTTATGACCTGCGCTTTGAGGAGGGTTCCTCTCCTCTCCTCTCCTCTCCTCTGCGATGCTGCTTGCCTGTGGACGAGAAGAAAAAAAAAAATGTTTTTTAGATTCCTGAGAGTTTGCCTGACATAATTCCCCACTGACTCCAGTATGCGCACTCTTGCTTGCAGCTGCAGGGCAATATATTCGGCGGCTTTGATGAGAGCCTGCTGGCGCGGGCAGAGGCTCTGGCGGCGGCTGACAGCATCGTCTCTCACGGCAAGAGTCACCCGTTCAAACCAGACGTGACTTACCATACCATGAGCAGTGTCCCCTGCACCTCGGCCTCCTCCTCGTCCTCGTCCTCCTCCTCCGCCGCCGCCGTGCCCATCTCCCACCACGTCCCCACCACCATCGCCGCCGCCTCCCACCACCACCACCACCACCACCACCACCTCGGACAGAGCCTGGAGGCCGGGGACCTCCTGGACCACCTCTCCTCCAGCCTGGCCGTGAGCGGCATGGGTGTTTCGGAGCCTCCGGGGATGAACGCGCCGGCGCACCACCACCAGCACCAGCACCAGCACCCGCACCCGCACCCGCACCACCACCTGCAGACCATGGGGCAGCTGCACCAGGCGATGGCCAACATGGCGCACCCGCACTCGCTGTCCGCGCACGGCGGCATGGCGTGCGTCAGCGACGTGGAGTCCGATCCCAGGGAGCTGGAGGCCTTCGCCGAGCGGTTCAAGCAGAGGAGGATCAAACTCGGGGTGACGCAGGCGGACGTCGGCTCGGCGCTGGCCAACCTCAAGATCCCCGGAGTGGGCTCCCTGAGCCAGAGCACCATCTGCCGGTTCGAGTCCCTCACGCTGTCGCACAACAACATGATCGCGCTCAAGCCGGTGCTCCAGGCCTGGCTGGAGGAAGCCGAGGCTGCGCACCGGGAGAAGAGCAGCAAGCCGGACCCCTTCAGCGGCGGCGAGAGGAAGCGAAAGCGCACGTCCATCGCGGCGCCGGAGAAGCGCTCGCTGGAGGCCTACTTCGCCATCCAGCCGCGGCCCTCGTCGGAGAAGATCGCGGCCATCGCCGAGAAGCTGGACCTGAAAAAGAACGTGGTTCGAGTTTGGTTCTGCAACCAGCGGCAGAAACAGAAACGAATGAAATACTCGGCGGTGCACTGAGATTGGCCCGTCATGAATAAAATAGCCCACTGCATTTTTGATCGAGTAATTAATAATGGCCTGAGTAGCCTAACAACAAGAAAAAAAAAATAATAATAGAAAAACGTCCAACCGAGCAGGGATCTATCGACAGCTCGTCCTCACCTCGCATCTGGGATTTATCTCCAACAAACAGACTTCTGATTCGATTCTGTTTTCCCTTCATTTCGTGTCACTCACTCTTCGCTGTTGCACTTTTTTTTCTTCCTGAAATGCTCTTTTTTTGATACGATATGGGACTAATCGATGACTGATCAGTGATGGGGGGGGGGGGGGGGGTCTCGGTGTCTGTGGTCCTTGTATCTTTGCGCACACACTCGCCTCGAATGATCCGTAACTTCACCCGGACAGTTCGTCACATTCAGGGAGAATTCTTCTATGTCTATTTTTATAAAGCCACAAAGTTTAAGGTTGTCGAGGCAACAGTCGTGGGCTCTGTTGTAAAACATGACAACATGTGTGGTTTTGTGAAACGATGGTTTATTTTAATGTTCCTCTTTTTTGGGGGGGGGGGCTATTGGCTGAGACCAGAGTCGATCCAAGCACATCACGGCGGCGCACTATGCAGAAGTTCACCTTCATATCTTGAACTGTATTTTCACCCTTTAAAAAAAAAAAAAAAATCAAGACTTGTGGACTCAACGATTCGGAGGTTTGACAAAAAAAAATATCACACACTTTTTTAAACCGACACCACGATTTTTTTTTTTTTTTTGCAAACGAACCCACTCTTCTCCTGAACTGTGTGATGTGACATTTACGCACAAAAAAGAGCAATAACTCTTTCACAAGGTATTTGAAACCACCGAGTCTCTTTATCTTTAATAATTAAAACAAAAAAAATGTAAATGACACTGTCGTAGGCTGTATGAGACACATCCGTGTGGCTTTTTGGCTGCTGCTATATTTTAATATTTTGATGTGAACATGTTTTTTGGAGCATTACAGGTGAGCTGTACATTTATTATATATCTACAATATATATATATATATATATATATATATATATATATATATCACCTGATTTAAGTATTTATTTTTCCTCACTCTTGATTTCACTTGAAAAAAAAACATGTGTGAAGTTTAAACTTAATAAATTATTGGTTATTTTGTAAAAAAAAAAAAAAAACATCGAAGCGGCGACCTCGTTATTTTTTTGGGGTGATTTATTGAACTGTTATTGTTTTGAGAATATTGACGTCATAGGATGAGGCCTGGAAATGTTTTAAAGAAAGAAGGAAAGGGCGATAAAAAAAAATCCTCATGCATACACTCTTGTGTTGGACGTCGCTATGGGTTGTTTTATTTATGGAACACCTCTGCTGGGATTAAATATGTATTATTGTCGTATATGATATAAGCGCCAGGGAGAAGCAAGGGACGGGGGGGGGGGGGGGGGGCTCCTCCGCCACCTCCACAACAAATGTTGACGCCGCGGAGCAGCGTCCTCCGCCCCGCGTCACATCCTCCGCGCCGCTGCCACAATGGGCCCCTTCCTCTCTAATTAGCGCCCGCTTTCAATTATGGATGCCCCCCGCGTGTCGCGCGCGGCGAGGGGTTCGAAATTATTAAGTCATGACGATGCAATATTAATTGTATATATCGGCGTGTATAAAACAGCGGTGATGTGGAGGAGAGAGGACGAACTCTGGGGACGAGCCGGACGCGACAACAGGTGGACCGAGAGAAGTTACAGAGCAGCTTTTTGAATTTTGATTTGCTCATTTATTTAGTGTGTATTTATCCACTTTGTCTTTTACTGGGTAAGTATGTTTCCATTCGATTGTGTTTATTGTAATTTGATTCATATGGAACCCTATAGGAGAGCAGCATTGACATGGATGTCTGTTAATAAGGGCCGCCAAGGCGATTTTATATTATATTATAATTGTTATTATTATTATTATTATAGTAGTAGTATTTTGATCATTATTATCATTATAATGTATTTGTAGGCTGTTAGAATCATTATTAGAAATACGGTTGACTCTCAACTTTTTCGCCAATTTGAACAAAACAATTTGAACAATATTGCTCTTTAAATTCAGCCATGTTCTCTACATGGATAGAATCCGCTCACAGCAGCAAAGGGCCACGTTCTCAAACTAAATATAAAAGGCCATAGCTTCATAGCTTTATATAAATATATATTGTGTGTTTTTTTTTTAAATAAATAAAATAAATTAATACTAAATAATGGAACGCTTCCGCACCGGATTCCTCCGTGCAGTCGACATGACCCCTCCGGGTGTGTGATCTGTCCCAGTGAGACTTGTCGAGGGGAGGGAGGGGGGGGCTGCCGCATCAATACTTTGGCAATTTACCCGGAAACGTTCGTGGCACGTTAATGAATATTTCCCTTTGATGCGGAGGTGTCATTAATTGCCAGTGCGTAAAATGATATGGTGTTATTAGTACATGACTTTATGGGGGGATAGAAGAGAATGATCTTCGTGTTGAATGAGGCGTTTTGTGGCGTTAAGAAAGGTGAAGTTCGGACACCTTCAGTGTGAATAATTGATCCTCTCAATACCCGTATTGATATCAGAACGCAGGCTGCCGGCTGTGCGCTCAGTTGAGCTGAAGAGGCTCGTCGGCGCCATGTGGCGACTGCAGGGGCCACTTCAATTATTCAGCAGAAAGCATCTCAAAGGTATAATATGGTTTTATTGTATTGCGTTTTCTCGTGCAATAACAACGCAGACGTGTCGGGGTCTATGTGCGGGGGCCATTTGTGCATTACCAGTACATATAGGGGGAAAACCCTCGTGCGCAATTAACGTAATTCAAATGGCGATGCTGGTGTTTGAGTGAAAACTAAAAAAAGACAAACGAAAAAAGAGCCAGAGAGAATGGATGATGCGGTGTGTGTGTGCGTGTGTGTGTGTGTGTTTGTGTGTGTGTGTGTGTGTGATGTCCTCATGCAGAGGGGAACATTTTTTTGACAGAATGAGGATGAGAGCTCGGTTTAATTGCTGAAGAATGCATGCACGTACTACACACGCGCGCACGCGCACGGCCCACCCCGCCCTCAAAGACAAGACACCCCGGACTCAATAATTCATCCGGTGCCAGCAGCAACAAATGAGAATGTGACCGGCGCGGAGGGAGACAGCTCTCTATTAGTCACCTTCTATTATCATCAGGAGCCCAACGCAGCAGCTCGGGACCTGAACCCTGCACGGCTGGAGTCTGCACACATACCTGTGGACACACACACACACACACACACACACACAGATTGTGTTACTCTCCGGAAACCTGAGGCCAGGGTGACGGATGTCTTTTAGCAGGAGATATGCTGTCCATCTCTTTCTCTCATTCCCTTCTCTGCTCTGGACAGTTTGAATCCACTTTATTTGTGCGTGTTTTTCATTGAGATGGGGAACAAAGGAAGAGGCAAGTGGCACGAGAGCACATTCACTCACGTAGCATAAAGTCTTAAGTACAACTCTGCAAATTTGGAGCGAAAATGAAACGGGCGTTGCGGGAATGCTCAAATTAAAATGAATTAAATCAATCAAATCAATGATTCGTGGGTTGAAATCACAAAAATTCTACACTCTGCAATCGACAATGGCCCCTCCTTGAAACAAAATGATTGATCTTAATATCACGCATGAGCACCGGATCTGCACAGAAAAACTTCTGTGACAGAGAAACATTTGGACTCTCAAAGTCTGTGTGTGAGGTCAAACTGTGTGTGTCTGCCAACCAACACGGCATGCATTATGTATATGGGGAGTTTTTGAGATGTGCACACACACAAAGAGATCGGAGCGCAGGCAGGGAGGGAGGGAGTGATCCCTCATAGCCACGGTAAAAGATGAGGAGTAATTGCGTCGTCCGTATTTCAGCTTCTCTTAAACGACGTCACTGCACTTTACTCCAGGTTTTTTTCTCCGCTGAGCTCAAACTCAAGTGTATATTTGTGTACTGTATCCAAAAAAGACCAAAAAGACAGGACAAGGCGGGTGGGCTGGGGGGCAGAGTGCATCATGTTAGAGACACAAACAGAACCTCACTTATAACAGCTTGCTTAATTCATTCAGCGGGCCTGAGGAAGACGTATTATACACCCATTCATTATTCAAGTCCTCTCCATTATCAAAGTGCCCAGAGAAATAAGATTAGCCCAGCCAGAAATAACTCACTGTGGCGTGATTTTCTTTTCTTTTTTCATTCTCTCCCCCCTCAAAGCACTTAGCTGGTCAGGTGCAGGTCCGCACACACATACTCCGGTTCGAGTATATGAACACATAATCACCGCACAGGCTGCTGAACATAATAATCCTCTCCTAGAAAATGTGAATGTTAGCGTAACGGGACAGACGCAAGGGTGGAAGAAGGGAAGATGTGGGGAGGGAAAGGAAAAGTAAAACAGGGAGGAAGGGAAAGATTGATGGACGAAAAAAGGAGGATGAAGAGGAATCCAGAGGGCAAAAAAAAATAAAAAATGAAATGCGAAAGGGAGATGAGAACATACAGAAAAATAGACAGAAAGAAAAGAAGAAAGTGACAGGACGAATCCCTGCAGTGGTCGACGTGTCCGTCATCCTCCCGACGGTCTGGATTTGAGTTCTTTTCACTTCCCAAGTTTGATCTCGTCAAGGTGAGTGCGTCTCTGCAGGCCCGAGCGGCCTGACGCTAAACTGCTGTGACGGCACGAGAAGACCCAGAGGACCCCGCAGGCAGCCGGGAGGAGAGGAGGTACGAGGAGGCTGCACCGTCCCGGGACACCAGCCAATCCAAAGTCACGTCCCGTCACACACTTTACACGCTCTGTCCCTTTGCAAATATGTGAGGAAGAAACACTTGAATATAAATAACAGATGTATGTATGTAAGTCAACGAGTGAAGAGAGAAAAAAAAAACATTTTGTAAGATAATATGATATTAGGTGTGATATGTGATTAACCTATAGACTTACTTAAGTCTTAATTATTAGATATTTTTTCATATTAGTTTTCAATTTGTGACGTTGGTGGCTAGGATGGAAATTGGATGAGGGAATATAAAGTGATACCTCCTTTTTCCCCTTTGGAGAAGTTACGACTGTAAGGGATGATATTTTAAGAAATAAAGAAAAAAAATGTCATGGGAGCAATTGAAAACACAGAAGGCCATAGAAACATAAAGCGCCATGTGTGTTTTGTTGCATAATAAGATATAACTATAAACTGCTGCTACAAAAAAATCACCTCAAAACCTACCTTAGCGGGTTTTATATATGTCATTATTAAAAACGAAGATGAATGATTTAGATTTCACCCGGCTGCCATCAAAGTACATAGGCCAGAGTTTGCCAGAAAGAAAAAAAAATCTATGAATACCATCAATATACTACTGATATCACCGTTAATATCTCCTGATTTGATGAGCACAACATGTAAAGGTGGCAGTGAAAAGCCTCTTGGTGTTGACATGCGCCGTCACCCCCAGATACTCTGGGCAATAATAACAATGGCAATAATAACAATGGCCCCGTCGATGAACTGTGTGACCCCCCCCCCCCCCACCCTATCTCCCTCTCGCCCCTCTTCCTCCCTCCACAGGGCTGTGCCTTTGAAGACGAGACATGAAAACCAAGCCGGGAGCCACAGTGGGGCCCCCAAAGCAGGTCCCCAAGCAGACGCAGCCGCCCGCCCTCCCCCTCGTCTGCTCCCACCGGCCCCCGTGCCCCGAAGACAGCCCCCAGGCTAATCGACCAGGAGCACAGTAAAAAGGAGCAGCAGGGGCGAGCCAGTGCTGAGCGAGTGTGTCTGCGCGCGTACAGATCAAGGGGAGGAACATAAATTAAAAAAAGAAGAAGAAAAAAAAAAAAAGAAGATATTTATCAAGCTGCTCTAAACACCGGCGAGGTTCCAGGATCAGTTCGGCCTTTCACGCTGGTCAACGGGTAAACCATTTGAGACGTTTGTCGCGGTGAAATTCGCAAAAAAGGCCGACAGCACGCCACGCCACCTGCTGGATCCCATCGCGTCCGGTAGAAGAACATCGCTGGTGTGCTCATACGGTTGAATATCAGGTCAGGGCAGATATCGCTCCGGGGGGATGCCAGCACATTTGCATACTTGCACACATTCCCCCCGCACGGGGTTGGCATCGGGAGTCGTGATCGTATTCTCCATGATTCCATTGACACCGATTCCTTTGGGTTACAACGCGTGACATGGATTTGTGATATGTGTTTGTAGCTGGTCATGATTTACCTGTGTCACATTTCTTTTTCTTCTTTTAACTTGTTCCCCGTGGCGGCTGTGACGTACGTGTGATGTCCGGTGATTTTTCAGTAAAGGGAAACGCATTAAGATCGATCGCAATCACATCTATCTATACCTGTGAGGGTTTACTTTAAAGGCCCACTGTGTAATTTTTGTACTCTTCCGGCGGCATCTGGTGGTGAAGTTGCAAACCGCAACCGACTGAGCACCCGGCGGGGGACACTTTATGGTGGCGCACCGCCGATTCCATTTCTGGCTTCCGGAAGACTCGACGCTGACCGCGACGTATTCTGGACCGTTTAGTGTAACAACCGTATTCAACACGACGTAGCAAACACCACATGTAACTATATTTAACTCATTCAAAGTTGACGAAAAAAACATCGGTTCTTTGTTGCAGGTGGTTATGCATATATGAACACATAGCTGTGGACAATCTATTCAATTTCTGTGAATAAGTTCTTCTAAATATCACGCACTGTAGCTTTAAGTAAGATTGTGAATGCGGGACTTTTACTTGCAACGTTACTCTGCATTACTTCTTGTACTTGATTCAAGTCTCAGAATACTTGTGGTCTATGTGACAAATGACCTACTGAGCATATGGTCTCTTTTACACAATGTCAAATTGATCTCAGAGTTTATTTTGTCCATTCGAAGTCGTTCAAGAAACGCACGGCAGAAAGGGAAGGTTCGACAAAGTATTGGGAATATCTCCACGGTTTCTATAAAAAGCCCTGTTGAAAACCAGGAGAGGGAAATCTCGTTATTTAGTGATGAGCGAGCCGCGGTTCAGCGGCGCGGACACGCGGCTGAAGGGCCACACACACACAGGGCCCGGCCACCACCAGGAGCAAGCCTCCCCGCAGCTCTCACATTGCATCAAGTCACCGAGTGACGGGTACATTGTCCAGGGCAAGGGGGAAAAGAGTGGTGAAACATGTTCCCCTCAGAGAGCTCCTCAAGTCGGTCGGCTCACCGCAGCCAGGCAGAGAGCTTCGACACAAATGTATTTCCAGGGCAGGGGGCAGGGGGCAGGGGGCGCCCCGATTGGTTGAGTGCACAAGAAACAGGGCTCCTCCTCGGTCGTTCTTTGTGGGCTGAATGATTTACACGACCATTAATATTTGAGCCATCATTTGAACTTGTAAACGTTCCTGCGATCGCTATTTTCAACAGGCGCACCGGTGCATCTGCGCACGCATAAATATCGAATGACTTCCTCCCGTGGGTCCCACCGGTCCTATTGAGACGTGAATGAGCGACTGACCCTTCGGGTCAGAGCAGCCGCTGCTCACACACTTTCAGGATTTGGCGAATCAACATGGTCGAAGCTATCCCATTTCAAATGTAAGAAAAATGATATGGTGACATGAATAAACAATAATATACTCGTGTTTTTTAAAAAAAAAAGGTTTTTAAAAAGAGGTAATGAAGCAGCAGGTGTGTCACAGCACCTTGACCACGTCAACGTCCACACTGCGTCCATTTCGTGATGCTCCTGTTCATTGCGGTTTCACGTATCTGGTTCTTGTTTGCTCTGGGTGGCGTTCAGGGACGCCCTCAGTGTCACCGTGCGGTTTCAGTTCCTGAAAGACAAGAAATCGACGTCACAAACGATCTGCCACCGTCACTCCACATTCCCTTCCCTCCATTTGCATCGATCTGAAGCAACAGCAGGGTGCCCTGGGTACGAACTTCTCTGGAATCACTCATCAACCAAAAATGGAATCAACAGAAAGATAAATAACTGAAATATACAGAGCGATATAAGACTTGAATATGCGAGTCTGCAGCAAAGGGCAGGTGGTGGCAAGATGACGAGAGTCTGATCATCTAGATATTGTAAAATTACAACATGAATTGAAATAGATCAATTGTGAATTTGTCTGTCTTCGGTCATAATGCTTTTTCTCTAGGTCATTTTGTCTAAACCAAGACACATAACAAGGTTGTCCAGAATCAGAATCAATCAGAATCATTTCTTCAATGTGATCAGCGAGAGCTAAGCTTTAGAAAGGGGCGAACAACAACAGGAGACACTTACGAAATATCATTATATTCTGACAATGTTGCTCTTTACTTTATCCATCAAGAAGCCCTATCCAAACTGAAATGTGACAATTCTGGGAAAATCCACTCATTGTATCACTGTAAATAAACATAAACAACTTACTCAGGATTAAGTATTTTATGAGACATGAGAAACCTGTGAAATCAAATGAAAATTCTTAAAAGAAGTTGAATTCTGTAAATCCCATTGTGTGGTCGAGTAAGTAAATGTGTCAAAACATGTGTTAAAAATGTTAGTTAGGGTTGATCATTTATTTTAAACTACCTTTACATGGTCCGGGAATAAAGATCGTCACATTTATATCTGGCAATTTGAAGTTTTCAAAGGCGGATTATTATACAATTGTTAAAATTAATAAAAACACTATCGGCAAGTTTCTTTTTGTCAACTACAAATAATGGAGGATCGTGCTTTATTCCAATACAATGAAGCAAATGGATTTCACAGTGTTACCTTCACTTCCTGCTGGTTATTTGAGATGTTGTTCTTCATCGTCTGCCATTAATGGCTGGATTAAGCCACTAGGAGGCTCAGCAGCCAGCTCATTCCTCTCACGCTCTGTGGAAGGCGCAGTCTTTTCTGTCAAATGATTCTGAGGCCCCCCGGTGGTCTGGGGCCCCGTGGGGCTACAGCCAGACAAATGCAGATCCAACATTTTTTTATGCAAGTTGAACTTTCACTGTGTTGTATATTTCACAACGTGACGCAAATTTGTATTCTAATAATTCTGCAGGACAGTGAAAGACACTGGAATGTTCTATGTGAATATGTTTTGATGCTGGGAAAAATTTTAAATATTGTGACAGGTTCATATAATGTCTACTGTGGGGGCAGGGGGGATTATTAATACTGATTAAATAAGCATTTCCACACACTACACTCACAGGAGACACAATTTAGTTTTTTCTGTAAACATTTATTTTCAATGATGAATCATAGGATTACAATATAAATGCCACTCAAATACGTAAAACAGCCCCAATTCATAAATTACGTTAAATAAAATTTAAAAAAAATAAATACATGTGCAGGTATAACTTCTTAGGAAAATAATTGAGCCCAGAGCCTCGGTCGGGTTTGCTACAGTGACTTGCTGAGCTGATTAAATAACTAACTGGAGACATTCAAGTAAAAATCTGAAGCTGAAACAATTATGGCCCCAACATATTTAAAAAAAATAATAATAATAAATCAATCAATGTCTCTTAATTTATTCCCTATTGATTTGGACGATCATTATAAATGTCAACTTTTAAAAATATGAAATAGATAGAAATCTCTAGATTGACAGCGGGGTCAAGTGTCTGGCAGATGTGTTCAGGCGTTGACATTTTTGTCCATGTTAAAGATTCTCTCCTTGCAACAATCGATCAGGCTTTTCATGAACTCGGGCATTTGAATTTTGGTTCTGGTCGAATTCATCCCCTTCAGTAACTCCTTACAGTTCACCTGAAACAAAGACAAGAAATCAGGTCACTGCATTCGCTTTGTGAAGCAGATGTGATGTGCCATGTGACAAAATGTGAAGCCAAAGGGAAATTCTTACATGTTGGTGCAGGTTGAATTGTGTCAACTGTCTCACAATCTTAGCCGGACCTTTGGTGACGTTTTCCTGATTACCCAGGACATTGTGCACTTTGCAGAAGAACTTGTTCTGTATTGAACATGAGCAAAAAAATTTATATATTAGCTTAAAGGAAAGGCACACATCCTGTAAAAATTGTGCAGATGGCAGTCCGCACTGCAATTTGTACATCTCACGTTGGACCAAACACACACAGCATTGGAAATTACAGACAACGCAACATTTCTCACCCCACAGTCGCCGACCAGATCCTTCACATCGGCCACAAACAGATCCTGCAGCACAAAATAAAATAAATAAATAAATAAAAAAACATCAGCTTTTTTACATGACTGGTTTAAAAATAAACACGTTAATAAGCAGGACCACAGTTAAGCTCTTACCCTGGAGAGAGATGTATTGACCTCTTTGGTGAGATCAATAATCCTTTCGAGAATTTTAACCTTGGATTGTTTATAATCTGTGGTATTGGCAACCGCCGGGCTGCCGAGCAGGGCCACAGCGGAGAGCAGCAGGACCATCAGCGTCTTCATGATACCAGCTTGGCTGTCGACTTCTGGGAGAAAAAAGTGATCGAAGTGGCCCCCTTGAAGCGATGGCTCTGACTTGTCAGCTCGCAGCTCATTCTGAGATCTTCGCTGTGGACAGGTGATTTATACCTAATTTGCCTACGCGTCTGCTACATGTTTTCCCACACGAAAATGAAACGCAGCATGATAAGATCTGGTGGTCGATTAGCAACTTCACCAAAACTGAGCCGTTTTTCTGTGAACTGGATCGACCAGAATTGGATGCCACGAGTTAAAAAGAATGATTAGAGAAAATAATCTAATCTTCATCCACAACAGTTTAATCAAACACTTCAGGAACAAGTTGATTTATGAACACAGTTGCACACACTGCAGTGTTTAGAAAGAGGTTCATGCTGTTGATTGGGATCACAACTTTTAAGTGTCAGTTTGTTAAATGTTTTTTATTTGTGTCCTACAGAGAAACTTTGAACAACCGGGTACTGGATTCATCATTTGTTTGTGGGAAGTTCACCCATTACTTTTTTTTTTTTTGGGGGGGGGGGGGGGTATTTTAGTTTAGGTTATAGAATGCAGACATTTAAAAGGAACATTGTCAACACTGTATGCTTCCAAAGAGTGTCTTGAAATTTGAACAGTTACCTTTTTTGCAAGTTTATGGATGGAGTGACTTGAAACTATCTTCACGCTTCAACCCCCCCCAGGCCCTGAAACTAAACATGAACTTTGTCCAGGCTGAGTGCAAAACCTAAAAGATTGGAGGATTTTTACTGTGCATTTCCACGGGCGTTGAAAGAGTCCGTTTATCTGCTCAGTGGAGGTAGGAGGAGAGGGAGGTGATGCTGCACTTTGTGATCTCTGAGTTCTGGTCCTGGTTCTTGCGGATGCGGTAGAAGTGTTCGATGTAGCTGGATCGACCCAGCAGCTCCACGAAGTCCTCGTCGTGGGTGATGATCAGCAGCTGGAAGTTGCGCTGGCGAGAACGACTCTTGATGATTCTGGGGAGACAAAGAAGGAGATTTATAATGGTGTTTTCATGATGAACCAACTCTTAATAATACAGAAAATACCCAATCTATGTTTAATGTTTGGCAGGTCCGCCAACCTTACTGGTTGGTAACCAATATGTGGTATGTTTGTGATTTTACAAAAAACTTAAACAAACCACGCACATCAAATAGTTACCAATGTCCTGACATCACCCGCTCATGTAATCACCACAAAGTGACTTATTCATTTCTATTTTTATCGATGCAGAGCTTTCATCAGTCCAATGATCGCTGTAAAGCCAAGACTGGCAACACCAAGTGGTCTCAAAGAGGTTTTATGAATTAGAGCCAAAAAGTTGCATTATCACTGCGTGTGTTTATTTTGTATTTGTATCCCCATGGGGAACATCTCTGGGTTTCACAGATCCATTCCTCACTTCTTTGACTATACATTTGACGATATTGAGTGTGTTCGCACCAATCGGCAGTGACGTAAGCGTCCGAAAGTGACGCAAAATTTGTGTCTACTCGCATCTTTACATTGACTTTGAATGTGATCTCATCTAGGCCTGTCACTATAATTACATTATCGACTTATCGTACAATGCTTGAATATGAACTCAATAATTTTTATTGACCTCAATAACAGCCATTTTGTCTACATGAATTAGGTGTCTCTCAGTGGCAACACAAATCTTGTAGGAATTGCACGCGCAACGACCAAGCTCACGATTCAGCAACAAAAAATGGCTTTAAAAGGACGATAATATTGTTTATCGCAATAATTTCTGGGACAAGATATTGTGCAACAAAAAGCAGTTATCGTGAAAGGCCTTATCTCAAAACGCATCAGAGGACAAGGCGTAAGGCTACTTTGGGTTGTGTCTTGTGGAAGTGGCAGCCAGTGGAGGTCAAGAAGGGTGTGAGGTCAGTGAGTGTGTGTGTGTGTGTGTGTGTGTGAACTGACTCTACGAGGGCGTGTGCCAGTGACTCGATGTTCTCCCGGTCGAGGTTGGTGGTGGGCTCGTCCAGGGCCAGGATCCCACAGTTCAGACAGAAAGTCTCGGCCAGAGCTAGACGGATGATGAGGGACGCCAACACCTACAAAAAAAGATTTTTACTCCATTAATCAAATCATGATACATGATTTGTAATTTAATCATTTGATGCGTGTGATGTATTTTTCGATATGATAGATAAGATATTCTCCTGGTACCTTTTGACCAGCACTGCAGCGTCCTCTCATATCCAGAGCGGTGTCTCCTTTCACCATGACTACTCTGTAGTTGTAAACCCTCCGCTTCACCGCGGCGGACGAGTTCTCGTCCACGTCGGACCTGATCTCCACGTATTCAATATCTGGAGGGCAAGAGCAACTCATGTGACACTCACTGGAGGAAGGAGGGAGAACTGTGAATTAGGGCTGGGCGATATATCGAGCTTTTAAAATATATCGATATATTTTCAAACACGATATAGTATAAGACAATATCGTGTATATCAAGATTTATGTTGCGTTAAAATAACAATATAAGTTTCTTTTGCAGAGCC
Source organism: Scophthalmus maximus (assembly GCF_022379125.1). Taxonomy (NCBI): domain Eukaryota; kingdom Metazoa; phylum Chordata; class Actinopteri; order Pleuronectiformes; family Scophthalmidae; genus Scophthalmus; species Scophthalmus maximus. The sequence continues at coordinate 20,505,285 of NC_061516.1, forward strand.
GCCAGTTCGCCTGTTTCTCCTCTCCCTGTCTGTCCCTCACACACAATTTCGCGTGGCCCCGACACTCTTCCTCTCTAAGCGAAACCAATACCCCACCCACTCACTCACACACACCAGTCCTGCGTGCAGCACCAACACGGAAACAGACACAAACGAGAGGAAAGCAGCCGAAGATTATTACAATTACTGGCTCGATCATTTGGAGCTGGATTCCAAGTTTCAGATGTGTAGAGAATCCTGCACACAGGTTGCAACAAAAATTTCGAGCATGTCAAATCTCTACCACCATTTACAACAGCGCCATAAACCGCAGTATGAGTGTGTAAGACACCGCGCTTGCAACCCAGAGCTTGAAGCCTTCGCAGCCTTCTGCACCGAAACAAACGTTGCGAGCTTCATTCAGCCTCGCTGTGCCCTGTTTGCACAGCTCCGTGCATTCTGTGATGCAAGAAAGGAGCATTTTTTAAAATATAATTATTTATTGTTATTTAACAAACAAATGTATTTTTGTGACTTTTTGCACATGTTGATTTGACTTGGAAAGGACTTTTTTTTATAATTTCTTTACCGGAAACAAAATCGAGATATATATCAAGTATCGGCATTCAGCTAAAAAATATCGAGATATGGTTTTTGGTCCATATCGCCCAGCCCTACTGTGAATAAACATTGCGTTTAACAATTTTTTTTTGACTGAAATGCACCTTGACCCCTGTAGGTGCTGCGCCACAGGTCTCTGATAATCTTGTTGATCTCGTCCATCTTCATACTGTGAAATTTCATGATTGTTCTGAGGAAGAACAAAAAAAAAACTAAGATACAAACTCAATATTATGTGTTATAAATATAAAATTGTACATCCAACATTATAAAAACATCTTGGTATTATAAAAAAAAATTTAAGAAGTCTTCACACTGGGAACTACCACAATGACTACATCCGCTTTGACTAGATGTCGAGTTATGCAAAATAAAATCATTGTCGGTTCATGGATCCTGCTGCAATAGAGAGAAAAAAGTCTGCAATGAAAAGACAGGACACAACAGTATCCTGGGGAATACGAACAGTGAGACGTGACCTGATGTTGGACTGCAGCATTTGGTGGATTTAACTTATAAACATACAAATGTTTTCTGATCATTTAGTTACAAAATTAAAAATGAAAAAAGACAAAACAAAATCCCTCTGACATTGAAATACGATGCAGATAACACAATGGTGCCAGTGGCTCTCGTTTTCCTGCATACCGAGAAGCATTTTGTCTATAATCTTGCAAATTGCCAAGAAACTCTACTGTGGTTTGAAAAGACCAGATGAAGCATGAAGAGAGGAAGAAAAGATAGAGGGAGCAGCGCGGCCCTTATCCGTCCATCTGACCTCCTACATCATTTACATAACTGCTTACGCATCAACAGGAAGTGATGGCTAAGGACTTACCCTGCTGCAATTATTGGTATTAGACTCCAGGAAAGTACCAGGAAAGATTAGTGATTATGTTTGAAATATAAGGCATATAAACCGTATTTTCTCTGGGACTTATTGTTTTAAGAATATTGAATTCTTTCCCTCCCTGGACTGTTTCTCTGCTGAGCCGTGGTGGGAGTTCAGGTGCACAAAGTGGATATTTTGGCCCCAAAAAAAGTCCAACATTAGATAATACTTTTTTTGGCTACAATGCAATTTGACAGCATAAAACGGACTCAAAACTGTTTCTTCACCTGGGCCATCAGAACTCTAAATTCCTGTAAATAAACCGAACCCCACAAACATGAAATATCTTTTGCACCTCACTTTATAACTGCCCCCCACCCCCTCCTTTTTATTGTGCAATTCTTATTCATTGATTTAATTATACACCTGAATGTGAGAAGTCTTTTGTCTTTTTAATTAAAAAAAATTGTTTTGCACTTGTTTACTGTCTCGCACTTAACAGAACAGCTCTCCAAATTTCATTGTATGTTCTCATGTACAATGACAATAAAGACTTCTATTCTATTCTATCAGGAACGGCGCTGCAGTGACCAATTAAATACACGGAAATACAGTACACGCAAGAACACATTCGCAGTTAACCAGGGGACACACACCGTTAGCATGAATGCTATCATAGGAATAGTGGTAAATTTGAGGCATGATATACAGTTTGTATATTGAAGTCATTTTTTCCGTATTTACACAACAGAGACACTGATGTCATGCCCCCCCTGCTGAAAAAATCCAAGAGGACAGACACAACCGTTTTGAAAAGTGTAAAAAAAGCATAAACCCTTGTTGACACTTTTCTGCTGTGCTAAGGTGACGATGTAGTCTACGTGATGTTTTTTCTTTCTTAAAACTGACTTGTAAATCTAACTACTCACCTCTGCTGCACGTCTGACTGATTGTTGTGTTAAACACCAGGGACGACGACATTTGGTCTGTAAACCTTCTATGTAGCATGACTGAAAAACGTTCAATTTAAATACTTGAATGTTAACGTGTTATACACCAAGTGAGTGAAAAGCTTCTTTTGTTACCATTATTTTTGATGAGTAGCCATAACGGTTTAAGAATGTACATTTATTAAATGATGGTATACAGTGTGCTTATGTCTGAAGACTTTTCTGTTTGCCGATGCCTTTCAGTAAATACCATCTTTGCATTTCTTGTACTGCACTGTAACTTTTTTTACCTGTCTAATTCTACTTTAACATGTTTTTATTTTCTCTTTTTAATTATTATATTTTCATGTGATTCTATCTGTTTCTTCCCACTGCTTGTAATGTTTTATGTAAAGCACTTTGAATTGCCTTGTGATTGAAATGTGCTTCACAAATAAACTTGCCGTGCCATTTTGTTGAATGTATTTAAATAGGATGATGGTTTTTGTTGCTTCTGTTGAGACTTTTTTGTTCCCAAATGCTACTGTCATTTATTTGACATATGAATATGAATGTTTTTTTAAAGTGTCATTGGAGATTTATTTGCACTGCAACTGTCTATAACAAACAAGTAAGAAACAAAACATGCACGCACACTGGCATTATTAGTTTTGAACTTTTCTGTGAATTCAGACAGAAACTGTGAAGGCTGCATGACTCTGCATTCAATCTTGATAACACTGGTGGTGACACGGATGCCTCCGCTTACCCACACATATGCGTAAATGATGATTCGGTTCTCTTCTCAGATGATGAAGGAAGATGGTGAGCTCACACTTCCTTACCGATGCTCGGCAATGCCTTTCATTCACACATGATGCTGTCATATTTATCCACAAATGTGAAAACAATCAAAACGTTTTTTTTCCAGCGTGACTTTTAATATTGCTTTTTGATCAGATTTGCGCGTCCTCTGTGAGGATTCAGTGGGAAGAGTTGACTTTTATAAATAACTTCAAAAGCATAATGAGCGAAGGCTTTACCGCCCGATAATTTTTTTTAGATAATAACCTATTGATGCTTATTTGCAAACGAATAGCAATTTTGCCATTTTGTTTTTAAATTAAAACACTTACGGTACAATTCTTCAACATTTTAAGATGTGCATTGTCATGATATGTAGCCCTGATGAGATTTGTCCAAAATATAATAAATAAATTAAGCGCTGTTGTTCGTGAGCAAATTTAACCTATGTCACCAGGGGGCGATTTGTGAGAAGAAAAAAAAGAGGGGGGATCATTCGATGTGTCACGGGGGCTAGCAAGGGGTCTAAACCCGTGGGCACTAGTGACTGGCGCTGGCATGTTTGTTAACGTGTCGGTGAGTGAGGTTTACACAGACCGCACAGCACAGGACCCGACTGGCTGGACCACCGTTACACGTGCACAACAAAACAAAACACGCAATAATTAAATCCCTCTTCCAAATATGCGTAGTTGGTGACATTCTGAAAATACGTGCATCGATCAGAGCTAATGGAACCGGGGTCATTAGGTAATGACCCTAAACAACCCCAGTGACACTGTGCGGAGGAGTAACAAATCTGATTTCCCACCATTAGGACTTTGTTGCTGACGATCTAAAAGTTTGCGATGGTTTAGATGACCTTACATCAAAGGGAACAAAGAGAGTTACTATGTCAAAGGATGTGCTGAAGTTGATACCACAGTGTATTGCATCAACTTTACCTATTTGTGAGCAACAATCACACTTTGAGAAAGCATTAACAGTTGATTTTAGCAATCACTCAGCTCTGTCACTGATGCTTTTACAGGGTCACTGACAAATGTGATGTATCAGAGTTGTAATGTATTTTAAATGTTGCTCTCTACAATGTTAGAAATGTAACAGTGATAGAGAACATGATCCTTAGAATTAAAAAACACATCATCAGAACTGCTATTAATGGGTTGATATTATGATAGATAAACATCAGCTCTAACTCAGCTAGCTTTACAGCTGGCTTCTTCTCTGATACCCCTTCAATGTTATTGGGGTATCAATGCTATGGTGAAATTATATAAACTCTAAGCCCCCTAAATAACAGGATTGGTTCCTTATGCAAAAGACTACAGAACAGATTTCCACCAAACTCGGTGGAAGGATTGGACATTGGCCAAGAGAGAACCCATCAAATGTAGGCGAGGATTCGGACAAACACTTTCTTTAATATTGCGAGTTTCCAAAAGAAATGCACAGTTCTTAATTAATTTTTTGAATTGATTGATATCTACACTGAACAAATTTATAAACGCAACAATTTTGTTTTTGCCCCCATTTTTCATGAGCTGAACTCAAAGATCTAAGACTTTTTCTATGTACACAAAAGGCTTACTCCTCTCAAATATTGTTCACAAATCTGTCTAAATCTGTGTTAGTGAGCACTTCTCCTTTGCCGAGATAATCCATCCACCTCACAGGTGTGCCATCTCAAGATGCTGATTACACAGCATAATGATTGCACAGGTGTGCAGTTTTACTGTATTGGTGGGGTCCGGGGGGGGGGGGGGGGGGGGGGCATCTCCTTCGCATAGAGTTGATCATGTTGTTGATTGTGGCCTGTGGAATGTTGGTCCACTCCTCTTCAATGGCTGTGCAAAGTTGCTGGATATTGGCAGGACCTGGAAAACACTGTCATATACGCCGATCCAGAGCATCCCAAACATGCTCAATGGGTGACATGTCCAGTGAGTATGCTGGCCATGCAAGAACTGGGATGTTTTCAGCTTCCAGGAATTGTGTACAGATCCTTGCAACATGGGGCCGTGCATTATCACGCTGCAACATGAGGTGATGGTCGTTGATGAATGGCACAACAATGGGCCTCAGGATCTCGTCACGGTATCTCTGTGCATTCAAAATGCCATCAATAAAATGCACCTGTGTTCGTTGTCCATAACATACGCCTGCCCATACCATAACCCCACCAACACCATGGGCCACTCGATCCACAACATTGACATCAGCAAACCGCTCACCCACACGACGCCATACACGCTGTCTGCCATCTGCCCTGTACAGTGAAAACCGGGATTCATCCGTGAAGAGAACACCTCTCCACTGCAGTCAGGTGGAGACCCCGATGAGGACGACGAGCATGCAGATGAGCTTCCCTGAGACGGTTTCTGACAGTTTGTGCAGAAATTCTTTGGTTATACAAACCGATTGTTGCAGCAGCTGTCCGGGTGGCTGGTCTCAGACGATGTTGGAGGTAAAGATGCTGGATATGGAGGTCCTGGGCCGGTGTGGTTACACATGGTATGCGGTTGTGAGGCCGGATGGATGTACTGCCAAATTCTCTGAAACGCCTTTGGAGACGGCTTATGGTAGAGCAATGAACATTCAATTCACAGGCAGCTTGCGACATCTGTGGCATTGTGCTGTGATAAAACTGCACATTTTAGAGTGGCCTTTTATTGTGGCCAGCCTAAGGCACACCTGTGCAATAATCATGCTGGCTTATCAGCATCTTGATATGCCAGACGTGTGAGGTGGATGGATTATCTCGGCAAAGAAGAAGTGCTCACTAACACAGATTTAGACAGATTTGTGAACAATATTTGAGAGGAATAAGCCTTTTGTGTATATAGAAAAGTCTTAGATCTTTGAGTTCAGCTCATGAAAACTGGGGGCAAAAACAAAAGTGTTGCGTTTATAATTTTGTTCAGTGTATGAGTGTGTGCAATTTGGTGCGGATTCAAAATCAAAAAAATTATTTTTGCATCTAGTGAATACATCTTGTATGATACAAAAAAGCACTGTATTGATATTGTATTGATATTTTCATTGGAGGGGGTCTTTAAGACCCCCATTAGAGAAATGTTGCACTAATACAACAGAATTTATGTTTTTTTTCTTATGTAATGGTTCCAGTACAAAATAATAATAGTACACTGTACTATTTTAATGACATTTGCACAAAAATCCCCATGCACAGCATTTCACATTGAAATATTTATCTGTTTCGCTTCGTGTCATGGTAAATGCACAGATACATTTCCTTTAGGATGAGTAAATGACTCTTCGACATATTCTTCTACGCATACAAACCTCTCAATCAAAGTTCTTTCTCAGTCGCCGATCTGTGTAATTTCAGATGTTAAATCTAGATCAGACTTTCACATTATGGTACATGCCTGGGGTTACACTTACTGATCAAGGGCCTTGTAGTAGAGATCCAGGTCTTTAATGACCAGCTCTGTGGTCCGCATTATGATCATCTTGTTCTTGTAGCGCTCATCTGCTTTGTCGTACTGATCTTCCCGCAGCTCCTTTCTGCAAGCGACCAATTCAAAGAGCGAGTTTAAGGTAAATAGTAAAGTAACCAAAAGGCTAAACAGACCAGTGAAACTATTATCTGAGTTTTTCTTGCTCCATAATCACTGAAAATTGTCAACTTGCTGGGGAACCTTTAGATTTCTCAAAACTTTAGGTGCAATGACATAGTAAGTCAGCCTTAGATACTAAAAATACTATTACCAGCCGCAAGAACACAATTTAATTAACGTTTGAAAGTGTATATAATAATAAAAACTTATGAATTCAGAGCTAGGGTCATTATCCTGTTCGACGGGGACACTTTGGCCCAGTCCGAGGTTTCCTCTGTACTTTGTTCTTTTCATCTTGCCCCTTAACTCACGTAAACTTAACCTCAGGTTACATGTGAAACTGTAGCAGGTCAGAGGACCCAGGACACATTTGCCTTCACACTGCTGACAGAATGTATACAGGTCTCCCAGACCTCCTTTAGAATGTGGTCTGAGTGATCAGATCTCAAATGCGTTCTCAATTGCTTTGGTGTGTTCACTTCACACCCATCTATTTGTGACTGGATCAATCGAGGCCGGATGTTAATACCACATCTTAACAGAGTCAAGGTCTGTGACTCAACAAAGTCCCGTCTCTGAGCTCACAGCTTGACTTTTGATCTGATATGCATCGTCAGCTGTGAGACCTTACATAGACGTGTGTGCCTTTCCAAATCCCGTCATTCAATTGAATTTACCACAGGTGGAGGTCTATAAACATCCCATAGACGATCATAGGACATGGGAGATGCCTGAGATAAATTCCAAGTGTCATAGGTCTGAAAATGTGATATTTCAGTTTTTCCTTTTTAAAAAAAATTAATTAAATTGATTTTAGCATTAGGCTATAAGATAACAAAAAAACATTTTTTTTTTTAAAGTGAAGGGAACTGAACACTTTTTTAATGCACTTTATCTACATCACCCACCTGTAATCCAGTATCTCCTCCTCAAAGCCTTTCTGGCGACCAAGCGCAATGCTGCGGTTCTTCTTCAAGTCTTCCAACCTGCGTTCTGCTTCACGTCGCTCTCTGGAAAACGACAGAAGAAGATGAGGTGAAAACATTGCGACCAACTTCTGATATTACTAGCAGACTGACCAAATCCAAAAAGTAAACGTGCGTAACAGAGCTGAGGTAAAAGAGATAAAGGTTGTTTTACATGTTTTCTTAAATCACCCTATCAAATTCATTGATCCAACAGATGATTAATAATGGAGTAGTGGTCTTACTGGCGGAGCTGTAAGACTTGCATGTTGCCCATGTCTTTCATAAGAGCCTTGTGTTTGCTCACAACCTCTTTCAACTCTTCCACGCGCTTCCTCAAGGTCAGGTTGTCCTGCAACCAGCGCTCCTGAACCTAAGGAATATTACAATGTGAAAAAAATGTATTATAAAAGTGTTTTGCATGGTCATCAATGATGAAGGCCATAAACATCAGTCAACTTTCTCCATAAAGTAGAAAAGAGGAGACAGGAAGAGACGAATGAAGACAATAATGACTCAGGAGGCCATACCTTTTGAGTGTCTATGTCCTGACGGATGTTTCCCATCTCCCTGTTGATCTTTTCTTTTTGCTTCTCAGCATCATGCAGCTGAGTGTTGGTTTCTTGAAGCTCAGTCTCTTTTTGCTTAGACAAAAACAAAGTGTCATTAAAGTTGCTCGATACTTTAATACAAGATGTATCCAACACTTTTACAAACTAATATCAGTAACATAATAGGAGTAACTGTATGTATTTAATGTCAAAATCACAAATGACAAAGAAAAACAGATGCATCATCATCACCTCTTTGTATTCATCTTTGCCCTCATCAACGTATTTGGTGATGTCCCTTTCCAAGGTGGTGATCACCTTCACTCTCTCTTTAATGGCATTGATCTATCAGAGACAAAGTTTTAGAATAATGACAAGATTAAGATTCATATGTAGCAGAGGAATTTCAACATTACCTTTTATCCATCCATACCCTTTTCTTACTTCATTATCCAAAAATCCTGTTGTTGTTTCTTTTCACAAGATTGGATGTTTTTCTAACCGTCTAAGCTTTTTACAATAGTGCTGAGAATATAATCTAACTTGTCCAGTTCCATGTGAGTGAAGCAGCAATTTCTTGCTGAATGTCAGTAGCGTTTACAGAAAGAATATATTATAAGAGAGATAAAAGTGTAAATATGTCCACCTTCTCTTGTCCTTCTTCCTGCCTCTGCCTCTTCTGCTCAACCAGCTCCTGCTTCTCCTGCTGTAGCTTCTCCAGAGCAGCAGACAACGGGGAGAGCTGTTCCTTTGCTTCCTGGTTGCAAAAAAGGGGAGAACACTTTCTTTTCAAACTATAACCTAAACGGAAGAGATGAACAATAACTTTATCAAATAGTATTGCCAAAATTAAACACCACAGCATTGTTTTACTCTTCATGAAAATCCAAACCGAACTACGAGCTAAAAGTTGTGTACATTTTTGAGTAAAATACAGGAATTCAAACGTATTTACAAATGCTTGCAAATGTAAACAACAATAACAAAGGCAAATAAAGTACCCTGATGTCCCTGGTCAAGGCCTGTATCTCGGTGGTGAACTCAACACTCTGCTCCTCCAGCTGCTGCTGTTTCTGCATATCACTGCTCAGCTGGAGCTTCTCCGCTCTCGTCTCATTCACAACACTTTTTAGCATCTGCAGCTGATCCTGCTGGTCCTGGATCAGCTTACGTTTCAGCTCCATCCTGCTGGAGGCTGCAAGGACATCGCTGGGGTTATGATAAGTTTAGCTTTGTCATACACGTGGGCCCCATCTCCCATTAAAGACAAACAAAGCATCAGGGATGGCAAAATAATAGTATAAGATAAAAATAAAAAAAACTCTGTCTATATCTAATATCATCTTACTGGTGTCTATCTTATGCTGAGTCTCTTGTTTCTCCTGACTGACTTGCTGGATGGTTCTGGTCAGGTCTACTCCCTGGAGTTTGGCTGCCTGCTGAGCTATTTTCCTCTCCACATCTTTAAGGTCCATCTGTAAAGAAGAAAACAAACCCACAGAATTGTGAATAAGACAGTGGCATACATCAATTTCCAGGCATTGTCTTGCGGTCTTTATTTATAATTTAGCTATCAGGAAAATAGAGAAAATGAGAAACAGAGCAGACAGGGAATTGAGGAAATCAAAGAGAAGATGTTCTATCTGCGTAAAGAGAGTGGTTGGAGATAAAAAGGGTGTAAAGCTGTTTTAAAGCGGACAAGAGAGCGAAAGAGGAAGAAATGAAGAACATCTTTATTCAACATCGCCGTTTACAAGTTGGACAGAGGGAATTCAAACAGACTGAAACAGGAGAATGGTACCAGGTATCTGTCCATGAGAGATATGTCCTGCAGGCAGGCCTTGGCTGTGTCCTCCTCTGACATCCGAGTACCGAGCAGCGTCTCCTGCTCCTCCACGTCTCCCTTCAGTCTCTCGATGTCCCTGTTCACAGTCTGCAGACGGTTCCTCAACTCGGGCAACTCCTTCTCCTGAAACTGCACGATGGACTTCCTGGGATAAGGAAAGAGACATTGAGCAGAGAGTAAAGGGGTCAATCGACTCCCTGTGTTTATTCAGGAAACAATTTTCTCCTGTGAATCAATGTTCGTTTGAAAGTAGAGTTACAGAGTTTCAACACACCCTTTCAAATTATCTATGACTTCGCAAATTGCAAGTTCACTACTGACACAATCGTCCTGCCATAGATACCTGTGGCTTAGTTTTTTTTAGTTCATACATCATCATTGGATCTCCATAACAACATTGAATGTGATGTGGCCGCACTGTGCTTAAATCATATCCTCCAAATTAACTGTGTTTCTATTCTTTGATCCACATAAGATTGATAAGAGCAAGAATGGCAAGTGTCCAACTTGTTTCATTACTTAATGAGATTTTTTTTGTACGTTGTATCATTCAGTGTGATAAAGAGCAGGAAAGTTGAATAGAAGAAGAAGATACCAGGAACATTTTATGAGTGTTTACTCTCCAGCATCAGAGACATCCGCGTGCAAACCAACCACCGATCTTGACATCTGCGAGCCGCTGTAGCCCTGATGTGATGTGACATCTTTGAAGAGGTGCATGTCATCCACAGTGCAGCCTGTGACACACTTAGTGAGCCTACATACATATCTATCATAGGTACAGACGAGTTGCCTTACGCAGAGGAAAAGATCCCGCTGCAGTTAGTCCACGCCTATATTTTCTTTTCTGAAAATAACAAATAAAACTAAATGTATATGGTTATTTTGCTTTGTATCATGTTAAAGGTAAAGTACTGTGTTTACTTGAGCTTAACCACAGGCAACTGTTCACGTGAGAAGCCCACAACCCAAAAATCTGGAGGGGGAATTAAATAAGTGTGTTTTTTGGGGAATACATTTTCCGAAATATCATTCACCAGATACAAAACAGTTACATAAAAAAATAAAATAGAAATAGAGAAAAAACAGCAGAGAGATCCTTGGATAAAATCTCAGGTTATATGAGAACCTAGCTCCATCTAGTGGAGTGCATGTCATAAAACATGCTCTCTCCTATTATTTTTTGTGATTAATTATTAAATCACACTTTTTAAATACAACAGTCACAGACTTATTCAAATGCCCAACACAGTTTTAAAGAGATGGATTCCTTATTTGTCCTATGTGCTTTTATTGATTGATTATTTATCTCCATGAACCAAGTTCAGTATAACAATCTCAGGGTACAGATCCCCAGTGGGCTGCAGCGGACTCGTCCTCCTTTCTTTACATGCCATACTGCTTGTTTTAACTAAAGTTGATTATGTGTTTGATGTGTGACAAGCAAGTCTACAGTCTGTTGTGTTTGGGTGACTGGAAGAATATATCGAGGCATCAAGGATATTTATTTTGGTTTAAAGTCTCAATCAAGGGTAATTCATGTATCCCAGTGTAGAACTTCAAGCCGATTTTGAAAAAAACAACAGGAGGTTGTCAATCCTAAACCCACCTTACGCGTCTGCCTTCCTATACGAGAGTGCTGGTTTAATCTTGTGCTTTAAATAAAGCCTCAACTTTCCCTTAAAGAAGCTTAACGCAATATGTTGTATATCATTGGGGGACTTAAATGCCCTCAACTTGCACATTTGAGAAAAACTGAGATTTAAATTTATTCCACTGTGTTGAGAAATGAAACAAAAAATAATCTTGCACATTCCATGGTTGCAGTTGCTCAAGATGTAAGGATTTACAGCCTTTCTCCCTCTTCTCTCCTAACATCACAGAGGTAATGACGACTACTCAAACAACAACATTCGTACCTGACAGGTTTGAGAGCCATCATCTCGTCTTTCTTCCTCTCCTTCCTCTTCAGGTCCTGCTCTGTGTTCTTCAGCTTGTCCGGCACCAGGCGCAGTTTGGACTGCATGTCGCTGATGACTTCCTGCAGATCGGACTCGCCTGGGAACGTCCGCTGGCACACGGGGCAGCAGGGCTCCCTCTCCTCCGTCAGCTGGCTGATAAACTGGGTGTACACTGCCGTGGCTCCAGCGAGCATGGCTATACAAAGACGAGTGGTGAAAAGAGAAAACAAATATACAACATTTAACAAATTGTACTATTCTATTATAACTATTCAATTATATGGCTATGACAACTACTAAACCTGACAATATATTGGACCAGAAATTAGCTACGTAGTCATTTTACTACTATACTTATAGTACTAATAACAGCCTTGGTGACAAATGATCTCAGACAGAGCAACTGGCTTGTGAAGGCTTTTTCGGGAAAATATATTTATTATATTAATTCATGAGGAGATTAAGAAATAGTAAGGACAATCTAAAAATTCATTCACCGCAGGGCAACAATAAAAAAATCACCAAACATCATTTCACCGCACTTAAAGAAAGTTTTCTCCAAGTCTAGACAACTATTAGTGTATTTCAGACACCATCTGTCAACCTTTCATTCATTTTTAAAAAAAAAGATTTTTGAGGGCATTCTATTCCTTCATTCTAATGCTGACAATAAAGACATGGAAAACAACAGGGTTTGTGTTGTATTTCAGGCCACAAGACACCTCATCCCTCACTCGCCTCTTTGTTTGGATATCTTCTCCAGATCTTCCTGCAGTTTTCCCAGGTCCTGCTCCAGATCCTGACTGCCACACACGTTGAAGAACTTCTCTTCATCACTGGCTAACTGTTGCTCTTTCTTGCGCAGCTCAGAAGCAATGTGGCTTTTATTCTGCTCATTGGATGCCAGGTCCTTACTGAGAAAAATGGAAAACAAAACACAAGACCATATTAGTCAGTGCTACAGAAAGATCATCTTAAATCATCTTCTATTTGTTGGGCATGTGCTTTATTGCAGATGAGTCTTACTCACTTGAGTTTGGCGAGTCTGTCCCGGGTACTGTTGATTTCCTTAGACTTGGCATAGATCCAGTCTTCCAGCTCTCTCTTGTTGGGAAAGTGACCAAGTAATGACACAAGCTCCTCGCCGTGACGAGACTTGATCTTACGTACCTGGTCCTCCTTCTCTGTCTGAAAGAACATGACCAGAACCAGGACAGACGAGAGGACAGACGAGGAGAGCCAAATGGAGAAAGGAACGATGACAGGAGATGATAAGGAAGAAGAAAGATGAAGAACAGAGGAAGAGAAAAGCAGAGAGAGGAGAAAAGTAAACCAGGTTAAATTACCACAGAGGGTCACTAACTTTTACTTCAGGAGGTAATATCAAGGAGACAGAGGAAAGTACAGTAGATTGGGTTGCGTTTGTCATGTTTTGTAACATTTCCATCTCCTGCTCTAGTCTGAGAAAAGGCAGGGGATTGAATATCCAGCGCCATCAGTCAGCCACCTTGTCTTTCTTCAGCATCTCCATTTGTGTGCGGGTGGTGGTGTGTGCGTTGAGCGTCTCCATCTCTTGGTCGAGCCGTCTCTGTGCGCGGTCAAGTTCAGCCTTTTCCCTCTGGAGCTCCACAACCTCGGCCTTTAGCTCCTCCACGTTGGAGCTCTGCACTGTGCTCTGCAGCTCGCGCTCCTGAGGAGGGAAAACACACAAAGTGTACGATGATCAGAACACGTGGCACTTTGGAAAGACATGACACTAAAAGGATAATGTGCGAGTTGTACATCATAAATGAAATATACTTAATAAAAACATCAAACAACAGAAACCTCCTCACATTGTTTGCGTACTCACCACTTTAGCCAACTCATTCTCCAGTTCTTGCAGTCGAGTGGACGAACCCTCCAGCCTCTGCAGCTCTGCTCGGACGTTCCTCAGTTCCTGCTGCTTCTTTCCCTGCAGGTCTCTCTTCAGCTCCACGGTTCTCTCCAGGCCGGTCTTCTTATCCCTTATTTCATCAATGGACTGCTGTTTCTGCTGCTCTTTCTCCTGCAAGTCCGCCTGAGGAGTAGATATCAGGCATTACAACCGCGAACAGCACATCAATTCATCATTTGACCCGACAGTTACTGAAAATCTTCCTTGTAGGTAGAAGTAAAAAGTGAAAAAAACAAAACAACCAGGGTTGCAAAAATAATACCATTAAAAAGAGAATTTCTTACCAAAACTTGACCGACTGTGTCTTTTTCCTGCTCCAGTCTCTGAGTGACGTGACGGTGAAAGCTCTCGAGCTGAAGCGTGGTGAAGGGCGGCCGGTCATAGCCCTCCATTTCCAGATAGGATGACAAGGAGCGAACCTGAGACAAAGATTGTTTATGAATGGTTTACTCCATTTTTCCCCTTTTGTTTAGGTTACAGTTGAATCATTGAATAGAAATAGTACAAATCTTCTTCCTGAGATTGTCAACAACTCAAAGTTTTTGATTCTGTCTGTATGGAACATGTAATCTGCAGCATAATGACTCTACATGATTATAGAAATGAAAGGAGCTTCAGAGTAAATGGCAGTGTTGGCTGTGTGCGATGGAGATCATGTGTTTCCACGTCTTTCACTGCGTTATAGACACTTTTGTGGAATGTGACTTAGATAATTTACAGATAATTTAATTCACTGAAACAATAAGCTGGCAGAAGTAAGTAAATCCCCTTCAAACAAACAACAAAGAGTGTTATCAGTGCTCCAGTACAGGTGTATAGGGGGAATTCTTTTTTGCTCTCTCACCTGAGTGTCACGGTTCTTGATGTTTTGAGTGTGGCGGTCGGCCTCCAGCTGAAGGCGACCTGGGAGAGGAGAGCGGAGACTTCAGCAGCTATTTACTCTTCAGGATATATCTCTTCAAAGACTGTCCATCCTTCTGTGCATCGCTAACATTTTTTTTTAAATTAAAATATTACATGTGGGCGTAAGGCGTGCCTCTGAATTGTGCTGGCCCGGCTACACAAACTTAAATGTATGCAGATGTGTGCACCTTGTTCCACCAAGAGCTCGGCCTTGACTCTGTTCAGTCGCTGACACTCGCGGCCGGCTCTCTCCAGCTCCTTCTGGCAGTCTGTCAGCCTGCGCTCCTTCTCCTTCACCGTCCTCTGGTGGTTCTGATAAAGATCCTGCAGCTGCTCATCTGAGCCCTGAAACACCTGCCGCAGACACAGTTCACTGGCTTAGAATGGCTCCGAGGCTCAGCGAGTACAGCACAGAAAAACTGTGTGTGTGTGTGGGGGGGGGGGGGGGGGGCTTCCATTACTAAAATATACGCACCAATGGATTTTTTAAAACTGATCTGGACAAGAGCATGCGGACACATTATCCAACTGCTTCAGGTCTACACGTGCATGCATACAAGAAGACCCGTAGATCACTACTACACTTTTGAGGCATCAGTGCATCTATACAGTAAACAAACAGGAAACAAATGAGTTCGTCTGACGCAGGCAGAAGAAAACGAAGGAGGCATTGAAGAGAG
Organism: Scophthalmus maximus; assembly: GCF_022379125.1. NCBI lineage: Eukaryota > Metazoa > Chordata > Actinopteri > Pleuronectiformes > Scophthalmidae > Scophthalmus > Scophthalmus maximus. The sequence goes on from NC_061516.1 coordinate 20,520,876, forward strand.
TTGCGGGGCAAAGGAGCAGAAACATCCAACCGTCTGAAAAGACATTCAGGGGTTACCACGGGCCAACGACATACTGGCCGGTCATCACAGAATCAGAACAAGCTCATTCTCCATCTGCAAGTCTTTCGCTTAGTTTCACATTTCGGGTGATGGCACTTCAGACGGATCTTAGTCTGGGGCACTGTTTGGCAGGTGTTCGGTTAAATGAATGCACAGGCAGAAGTTACTTTTAGTGAACTTGATTTTTTCCTCTACATTTCTTTCTCTACTAAATTCTCAAACTCTTTCTTTTCCTCCTTAAACCCATCTTCCCTTTTCTTAGAGCCTCTTGTCAGGTTTCTCCGAGGTGTTTAATCCAATGTGTTGCCTCAAGAGTCAGTGATGTCAGCTTTTGGGACCAGTGTTGCGCTTCTTTCTGATTTCATTTCCTATTCAAGCTCTCCATCAAATGATATATATATATATATATATATATATATATATATTTCAATGACACCATCATGCCAGTAACAACCTGATGCTCGTTTAGATATCACTCTTATACCTGTTCCATTGTTTCCTCCAGCTCCCTGTTGTCCTCCTCCATTTGTTTCTTCCTGCTGTCTAAAGCCTTGATGTCGTTGTCCAGCTTCATCACTTTCCCAAGTTTGGTGTCAATATCCATCAGTCGATTCTGAAAATGATTATGAAACTTAATACAATAATATTACAGTTATACTGAAAACGTGCTCACCCCTGTGGCTCAGTCTCCAGAGCTTACCAAACGTTTGGTTTAATTCACTAAATTAGTTACAGCTCTGTCTACTATGACTTGTTTTCAATATAGACATCAAAAGATGTTGCTGTAAAAACCAGCATACAAATGTAGAATTCATGAACTGGTTATATTTGTCAGACCTGCCCAACTAACTAGTAAGACAACTGATCATAAAGAGCTGGCTGCCTATCGATTTATCCCTAAACATATTCCATGTACAAGAAACATCGGTTAAACAACAAACTAACTTACAAAGGCAAAAAGATTCAGACGTTGCACAAAGACGGCGGCTGCAACATTTTACAACTTTATATGAAGTAATTTAATAAATAACAACTATTCATAGCATTATTATTGAAAACATCATCCCTTTACTTTCTTTTTTGTCTAAAACATTTGCACAAGCCTGCATACTGTGCTGTATCAACACGCACACACACAATCCACCCACCTCAAGTGGATCTATCTGGCTCTCTATGTGCTCTACGTTATCCTTGGAGGCCATCAGCTGAGCCTCCTTGGTGGCCACGGTCTCCCTTATCTGCTGGGCCTTCTCCTTGTTCTGCTTCAGGTAGCGCAGCTCTACCTGACACTCTTTGACCGTGTGGTTCTGTGTCAGACGCAGCTGACGCATCGTCTCAAGAGCTTTGATATACCTGGGAGTGTGGCAAACAGATTAAAGTACATATCGGAATGGTGTATGTACCTTGTTTTTTCACACCGTTTACATGGTTGCTTTGAATTCCTTTCGCTGAAAAAAAAAAGGTTTACTTTGTTGCAGCGAAGATGGAGTCAAACTTGTCTTTGAGTGCCTTGCCCTCGCAAAGTGGCCAGTTCGACTCCTCTTGGTGACAGAAGATGACATTATTCAGCACAGGCTTCGATACACCCAGAGCAGAAATCATCTCCCGGTCCAGCTCTCCACACTTCGACGACAAGCTCACCTTCTCACCGTCTCTGGATGAATGATGATAAGGAGTCACAATGCGAAGAAATGGGTCATAGAACAATAATTTCACTTCAGAAACAATTGTTCTTTTCAAAAGAAGTAAAGGAACTTGAGCGTGGCCTACTTTATTCTAGTGATGACCTGCTCTAGGCTTTTGAAGGAGTAGTTCTTTGCCTTCTGAGTGCACGACATGGAGCGATGGATGGTCACTTTCTCTCCGTTTACATCCGAGAATAAGAGGCGAATCTGTGCTCGCACGTCTGTCTCATGGGCGTCCTGGAATTCAATATATACAGCACAAATGTACTTTCACAAAGACAGCGTGTGTAATCTTCCTCTGACAACGACCTGAGGCTAAAGCTCGGGTACAATTAATAGTTTCAGGCAGTTCTTAAACAAGTAGAGAAAAGAATTATAAATTATAAAAAAAATATAGAGGATAAGGTTTGAATACAAATGAACTTTCATTCCATAATTGGATAAAATGTAAGAACAGACAGGATTTGTAGGGAATGAATTTATCTTAAAATCCTTAGCACAGGTTTATAGCAGTTTTTTCTTTTATTAGGTGAATAGGATTGAAATAGTATGTGCTCTTTTTCTGGTAAAAAAATATATCATTAAAATAGGGAAACGAATATGCCAATAACGCCAAATATATGAACATTTAATCTGACAAATTAATGTTGAATTAACTAGATGGGTTCAAACGATTGGTTCCATAAAACATATGTGGGTAACTTGCAAATGTGTGAAACTGGCGATTTTAAAAGTACAAATGGAGGACTATGAACGATGAAAAGGTGTAAAGCGTAACATCCCTGGATAATTAGCAGGTAAGTATTGAGGTAAACTGAGCTCACCTTTGGATCATGAACAAAGGCCCCGCCTTTAGATCCAGGGGGAAGTTCTCCTGCTGTTGCATACTTAAGGCACTCGATAATAGTCTGAAAAATGAAAAAAATTAAGTCATATTATACAAGAATTCAAACTTTTTTGGAGGGATTTGCATTGATGACTCTGAAATACATTTCATCTAACTTTTTCTGTGGCTACGTTTAGACAAAGAAGGAAAGGAAACAAAAACATCCGTCCATCAGCCAGCCTAATCCCACATGTGTCATCTCACAGGGATACTGTTAAACTTTCTTGTTCGTTCAATGCAGGTCACGCTCCGCGGTCAACCTTTGCTCTCCAGAACACGTTTCTCGTACCGTCTTCCCCGCTCCGTTGGGTCCAACCAGCACAGTCAGAGGAGTGAAGAACGATATCACTTGTTTGTCTTTATCCTCGATCCCAAAGCTCCTCACCCCCAGGATGCTCATCTTGTCTATCTTTGACATTTTTACTTTTTGAAAAGGACAAAGACAGAGAGAGAGAGAGAGCGATATGGGTGAATGCATGACTTAAATGAGCAGCAGTGATGAAAATAGGACCGACTGAGGCCAGATCACATTGCTGCAATATTGGTAACTTCAAATCTGCTGCAAAAACAAGTTCATCAGTTGTTCTGCTGACTGCTGCATTTGACTTTGACAGGAAACACGCCCGTTCTTATACCTGTGGTGTGGTGTCATTGAAAACTTGCTGTATTAATACTAATAATAATACACTAATTAACATAGTAAAAACACAATGAGAAACAAACAACATTTGCATGCAACAGATCCACACTGTGAACAAACTCATGCCAAAACAGTATTTAATATTCACTTGGCAGCAGGCAGTTCTGTTTGCTTCAGTGCCAATTATGAAGAACCGGTAGTTCCCTAACAATGGGACCGAAATATTCCAGCTAAGTGTGATTTGGAGATTCTGAGCAAAATTGGAGCTTCAGCACAGTTTAACCATCTTTGTCCAGTTCTACCAAGACTGGCTCTATGACGAAGACTGGTCCAATCATCCGGGGTGTGCAATAACAGAGTCTTTATATAAAAAAAAGTTTGTAAAATTAAAACGGTATAATATTACAATGAAACTACATTATCATTGTTTAAAATTGCATGCATGATCTTAGATAAAACACTTAAAGTGCCACGGTTTTGTGTCAAAGGCTGTTTCCCCTTTGAATAGCATTTCCCCTCTGTGACATCAATATCAGGGCTTTAAGCACATACATGGGTTACGGGTGACAAAAGATGACTGGTTGAATTAACAAGACGTTCAGGTAAAGATTAGGAGGATCATACATTTAGAGCTGCACCGCTCTGTATGAGTTGATCAATGAGTTGAGGGAAAGAAAATCAATCTTCAACTATTTGGACAACTGTTGTTTTTTTCAAGTCACACATTGGACGGTTCCAAGTTCTCGTACGTTTGCTTTGTCTTACTTCACAGTAAAGTGAATGTTTGTTTTTTGGGGATTTTGGACTGTTGATGAGGAAAATATATAATATTGATTGTAATTTGTTTTCTGGTGTTTCACTGAGGAGTGGATTTATGATGATACAACACATACACTTCAACATACAAAATAAAACCACTTTTACAACGCGATCACTATTGAGTGAACTGTTCAACCACGACTGCGGACTGTGCAATCTGTTGCACTTCATACCTACTTTTGAAAAAAAAAAAAAAAAAAAGTCCACATCGTCTTTACTGTGATAGATCATGTGCAATATGCTTCTTTTTCTGACTTCCTCGGTCTACATTGTAGGCACCACCTGAGAGTTGCACTGCGGCTGTGGTTGTATTTTGACAGCACACGTCACTATGACTATCACGTGCCGCCGCCGCCGCCGCACCGCTGCCCTGAGCTAACGGAGGAGCGCTTGTTCGGGACAGTGGCGGATTTGCCGATGTGGGACACATGTGCACACGAGTAGTTCAGCTGGACGTCACACTTCACGCGGACATCGGATGACAGAATCAGCAGAGGAGAGAAGGCGCACGTCAGTTAAGTCTCGCGTGACTCCGACGCCGTCAACCCGGCGGCTGCAGCCTTGCTAGCAGCAGAGGTTTAGCTTCCATGCTACATCGCGGCGTTCCGCGCACACGTCGCGCCACCTCCGCAGAGTGACGCAAGAATAAACTGTCGCCAGGGGCAGGAGGTCGACGCAGACACGTCCGACGACTTCAACTCACCTCAGGTTGTTGTTGTTGTTGTTGTTGTTGTTGTTGTTGATGTCGTGTTTCCTCGTGCGGCTCCGAAGTGAAAGTGCCACTTTTCCCGCTGTGGGGGAACGTGACGTAGAAAAGCAACGACGTCTCACTTCCGGGACATAGAATGTGAACGCATAGAACAGTAATCCGCACTCGACTTCTTCTTCTTCTTCTTCTTCTTCTTCGAATGAACCACGTTTTTGTTTTGTTGTTGTTGTTTGTTTTTATTACTTTATTTTGAAGTTGTTTTATTTAAGGATTTTTAAATGTGTGCCATTAATAAAGTTGCGTTAAAAGTCAAAAGTCGTCTTCTTCTTCTTCGTCATCTTTTTCTTCTTCTTTCCTCCTCCCATTCTTCCACTTGTTTACTTGTAGATTCAGTTGTTTTTGAATGTCAGTTTGTTCAAGAACTTCTTCGGTTATTCAGTTGCAGACAGCATCCACAGATTTAATTCGAGGATTTATTTTATGTATTCCTGTTTTTATGGTCAATAGTGGGCCGGCCAATGTAGAAGAAGAAATGTTGTCTGAGCTCAGTCTTCTTCTGTGGTTTGTTGTTGGCTTAAGAGTGACTTGTTTTTAATCAAATGTACAAACGTATACTTTCTGTAATGAATATTGCCTCCATTTCAAGCCTTTTTGGAATCTTTCATGTAGAGTCAATGAATCGATGACAGATTATAAGATTATTGTTTTAGTCATCATGTCAGATGTTTGGGTGAGTTTGCTGCTGGTCTTTTTCTATTCCATGGGCTTTTTACACTCCGATGACACTTTGTACAACAAACAATTCATTTAAAAATACTCTTCATCTACTCAACACTGATGTTCTGTCTGTCATTTCAGCTATCTGACTTTTTCATCTGATGCAGTGTGAGAATATCGTAAACTCTATTGATACACTGTAAAAAGTAAACTCCCCCAAATCACCCTAATATCATAAAGAGTGAAGCTACGGTTATTCTGTTGTATTTCTCTTACTCTCAACCATCACACGAAAGGACCAAACCAAAATGTATTCAGTATGTTTAAACCTGCCAGACACAGAGTCTTTGTTGCTCGAGCCCCGAGTCAAGTGGTTTCTATTGCAAATGCAAAACGTCAAATATTAGTCTCAAATAGTTTAAAATTAACATTTTTTAAAAGTAGGCCAAGTATTTTTTTTTATAAAACATATGGGTAGTGTAGTTTTTGCATATATTAAATAAAACAGGAGTATATAGTGCAATTTATCTGGGACTTTAATTTCAGCAATGGATAAAAATGCATTTTTTAGTTGCTGCTTAAAGAAGCAGGACAGTGTGATGGATTGGCCCACTGTTCATCTTGATGAAAGGGCGTGTCACCCAGTCAAACATTGAGGCTCACTGATGTGTTTTTAATTGTTTTTGGACAACAATTCAAATGACTAAGGTCCATCAGGCTTTGGCTACACAGACAATGTTTGTTCATAATGAAAGAGAAAAAAGTGTTGCCAGAATGAAAAATACAGAATGTCCTCTGGCTTCTCTTGTCTTGTCCTGCGATTCTTCTTGAATCTTGGTTTGTCTGTTTGACTTATACATAAACTCTCCATAGTCCACAAGTGATTCAGTGTGGCAACCCAACAAATATCTTCTTTCAACTTCTTCCTTTACAATACCTCTCCTCAAAACATTCACCACAAGAGGACAGTGTTTCCCTGAGGAAAAGCCAGCGCTGCCGACTCCTCTCCTCTGCTCTTTTGTGAGGATTTTGGACATTGCAGTGATAAGAAGCTGAGGTTGGATACAGATGAGATGGATATTTTTGTTTACTTCAGCAGCAAACAAACTATGTTTCAACACATATAACCATGGGATACATAGTAAATTACAATATATGCCAAGCTGTAGATGTAAAAAAGAGTACAATAATACCCGATTTGGCAAAAGAGGAGAAAAAGTCCATCTTCTGCGAAAATCTCTTCTTCTACATTCCAGTGCTAAAACTAAACTGGGTGGAAACAGATGTCATGAGTGAGAACATAGACACCGAAGAAACTGTGTGTGTGTGTGTGTGTGTGTGTGTGTAAGAACGGTAAAAGAGAATGAATCAAAACTGGAATAAAAGGACGTGCGTTATTTTGAGTCTGTGTTTGAGCTTGAAGAAGAGTTTGCGGACATCCGCAACGACCTGCAGGACTGGTGTTCACCACCTGCAGCTAACCCCTAGAAAACCTGAGAACATCATCCTACTGACTTCCTCTCCATTTTATCCCCCTTGAAAGAACACACACACACACACACACACACACAAACCGCCTTCTGCTTTCGGCCCACTGATTTAGTCTGTCTGTGTTATCAGCCCACTGACTCATTGTGCCTCGGTCTGTCCAGCTCATGGCCCTCTTTCTATTTTCATCTTGTCCTGACATGAAAATGCCATGACCTTGTGCCTTGTTGGACCACTGGAGGTATATGTGTATGCGTGTGCATTAATATGTGTACGCGTTTGAGTGTGAAAACCTAATCCCACATGCCCACAGTCACCCCGCCTGCCTAATTGGCTAATGGAATTGTTTTACTTGCCGTTTCGGCTAATCACATGGGCGGACCTGGAAGCAGCTGGTTCCCTTACGAGTATGTGGTGGGAGAGCAGATAAGGATAGTTCGAAAATATGTGAGATAAATACACTGACATAAAAACAAAAGTTACAAAAAGGTATTCTTTATAAATAAATAAATGAGATCTCATGGACTGACAGTCAATGGCAGCCGTCAGTAGCAGACCCACAAGTCGAACTGACAGACTTACCTTTCACTGAGCTGTTTGTTGGGTTTTTTCTAAAGACATTTTCTAAACTCCTTTCACAAAAATTGCACTGCCAATATTTTATTAAATCATACGGGGATTGTTTGGATGGCAAATTTAGCCTCAGTGCTGCCCGCTCGCTGGAAAGCATCTTGAGGGAGGGAAAGAGAGAGGGTTGATACGAAAGAAGAAGAAAAAGCTCATCGATTTGATGGTGTGTCAGAGTGCTCTCCGGGTCCGACTCCTGTGTGATGGATTGAAATGAAACATCTCATGGCAAAGCCAACAACAAAACCAACAGTAATCCTTCAAAGCGATTATCGTTTCTTTCTCTTTTTCTTTTTCAGAAGCAACTGTTTTTTGAAAAACAAAGTTTTCTTTTTCCTCAATTCGCTGGACTTGGGTTTAAACCCCACTGCGTTCTCAGAGGAGGGGCCCATTTTGGCCACTGAGCTGAAAATAGAGACAGATTGAGTTCTGAAAAGCGGCATTTCCCCCTCATCTCCCTTGCATCCAACGAATAGTGACTTGTCCCCTGCCTCACCCCTCCTATATCTGCTATTTTCTTTTTCCATCCAATTTCTCGGTTGAAACGTAGGACAATAAACCTACAAGCCTTTTAACGACTTTTACAACTACGACAACTAAAAAAGAAGGTTTCTCAGCTTTTCAACTGATGCCCTTTGGTCCAATGCCCATAATGAGTACGTATCTGTGTATGAATCACCTCCCATGCTATCTAGAGTACCTTCTTGTGCGCTCATGTGGCTTTTGTGATTTTACTCAGTCAGAGAGACTTTGTTTTTCTCCCCAGTTTGAATTCACATTTGTGATGTGCTCACGGCTTGAAGGCATAAGCACTGGAATGTCTGAAGCAATTTTTTCCCCCTTCTCTTTGATTTGAAAGTCCTGCTGCTTGTGCATATCTATCACAGCGCCTCCCACACAGTCAGGATTTGTCAAAATGAGTTTGAATTTCAGCAGAGGAGGCTGACTCCTCCAAAAAGCTCTTGATCGGATTCAGTTCAGGGGGGGGGTCAGAAATAAAAATAGGAACAAATGGCTCTATTTTTCCTTGACATAGATGCAGTCTTAGAAGTATTAATAATCAACTGACCCCTTATATATTTGATTAATAACACCTCATTTAAGGACATGAAATGCAAATAATTAACGATGAAACAAAAATAGCACTATTTCTCTAAGAGGTTTTATTTAAGACATCTCAGTGTAAGATTTCTTCTCTCTCATCTTTGGACCCTTTTTTGACTTCACTTAACTCCAATAAGCTAATAAGAGCAGAAATATTCCTTCGGCCTTTCTTCAGCATATGTCTTCACTCAGTTCGGGTCAAAAGGAAAGCCAAGGACATGACTGATGACAGTATCAAATATTGAGTGAAATAAAGACAGGATCAAGACTGTTTCTACAGCTTTGCCGATAACACAGTGGATGTTGCTGGCTAATTTACTGATAATGGTTTGATATGTTATAAAAATCAGTCTGCAGTATAACCTCACATGACAAGAAGAGACTGTCACATCAAAAAAAAAAAAAAACACATCATAGGTCGTCTGTGCCAACAGCTTATTATGACTCCTAGTTACATTTTATTCTTTGGCTATTTCTAGAGAAAATAATGATGACTTTGACAAAGGAATAAATTAGGTTACGTATACAGTGACTGTCTGCATCAGAAGGAGGTTGGGGGGGATGGATGGATTGACCAAACACAGGAGACTGTCGTTTGTTTCCCGCGTGAAACCAAATGTAATTCCTTTTTCAATATCATCCATGTCCAAACCTTGACCGCATTTGTCTGTTTATGGTGGTGCTTTCTTACCATGGAAACAAAGGTGAGGTGTGCCTGCTGCTGGCTCCTATGTGGCAGTAAAGACAAACAGCCTATATGGCCGTGCTTGCTGAAAGAGGCAATTACGAGGTGTACGAGAAAATACAAAGGTGCCCAGGACGAGGGCAAACTCAGCACTTGTAGTATATTTCATACGTGCCAATTTCTACCCACTTAACATATCCAAAAGCTATTATTCCATCTGTGATCTTCAAGTATGTCCTTTGATTATACATATAAAGTCAAGTACATAATTCAACGATGAATAGCTCTTCTTGGAGCAATCACACACTTCTGACTGAACAAGGGCTTATCAGTTAGAATACCCCCAACGTGCTTGTCTTTGTGCCCTTGGGAATGTTTCCACTCCTGGTGACTTTCTAATCAGGAGAACAAGTGGATGTTATTGATTTTGAACCACATAATTAGGAGAAGGCGGAGAGACAGAGAGTTTGGTGGCCACCGGCCATTTTGTACAAGTGCAATGGGTAAATAATGATTACACAGGTTCTGGTTGTGAATGGCAGTGATGAGGTTATTGATGTGTCCTTTGTGTTTTTGTCTCTGTGTGTCCAACTGGCCTGTCTGGTCTTTATTCCACCCTCTGCTTAAAGAGGCAACAGACAACTCTTGTGCCCCTAGTGGTTTCAGGTGGTATTGTTGTTTGGTCACTGTCGTAAAGATGCTGCAGGGGCAAGGCATTGGTAAAGACGCAGGTACTTTTTCGTCAGAGCTCGTGAGGAAGTTGTCAAGACCACTTTGGAGATAACGGCGAAGGAGAAAGAAGGATGCACGCTGAAGCTCCTACTTAGTTTTCTGGCTCCTAGCAGTAACTAGGCAGGAAAAAAAAGACAAATAAACCCAACAATTTGAACAAATAACCTTGAGTTAAACATCCGGGAGTATTATCAAGCTGGCTGGTGGTGTTGCTAACTGATCTCGTAGGAAGGAAACAAACTGCATGTGGTTTTTGAAGCCTCTCAGGTCCTGGAGATCTCCTCTCCTTCTTTGCCTGATTTTGTTCCTCTGTCAACAGGATTCTTTTCTCTTGTGGGGTTGAGTTTTTAAAAATTTTTTTTATCAATGTGGCTGTTCCACCGTCTGCCATTTCCATCACTGGCGATAGATACCGGGAGAACGATACTCTGGTCCTTGTTTTGGTTACGCAATGGGTGAGGCAGTTCCTTCGTGCCGTAAATCGAGTCGTCATTTTCCAGTGTAACCGCATCCCGGTGACCAATTGAATATCAAGACTTATTGGGGCCCAAAATAAGCGCGGATGGTGTCATTTTTCTTTCGCCATTACACTGTGCAATCAGTTTTTAACATCATAATGCCACGTATATACCAAACGGTTGTCTATTTCCGCTTTAAATCACTGTGTGATGCATGTTATTAATAACAGTGTGATCTGAAATCTATGTTAACTGTGTAATGGGAAGCTGCATCTTAAATTAGCCTTTTACGGCAGCAATACTCACTGAGGCCACTGCAGTCAGACAGAGAGAGAGAGAGAGAGAAGCAGACATGAACACACGGAGCTGGTATCGAGGTGGGGGGGTGGAGGGGGGCACGAGCGCTGGTCCTGGTAATAGGAGATAAATTAGCCTCTCACTGCAGAGGCGTAGCGGTGTCAGGAGATACACAGCACATCAATGGCACAATGGTGAGCAACACAACAAGGAGAAAGGGGGGGGGGGGGGGGCTGCAGGTTGAGGAAGAAAGAGAAAGAGAGCAAAGAAATCTGAATCTGCTCTGAAACATCAATGCAGCTTTATAACACATGTTGGGTTATGGTTTTTTTTTCTCATTTAGGCTGCCAAACAGTCGCAAGAAAATATTTCATTTCACACCAACCATTTTATGATAGATATCTTTTGGTTTTAATATTTTTGAAGGATACACCAGCTACCTGTCAGGGAGCAGCTGGCCTACATTTACTTTAATGCATTGTGAAAACGGAGTCGCTGGTACAGCACAGTTCCAAGGTGGAAATTATGCTTATTTCGCCCAAGATATTTTCTTTTCTTTTATCACATGAAAACACAGTCTGTACAACAATTTCAACTTATTGTTGATATCAAAAATGCAGCAAATGATCACAGACGACCTTTCAATGTCTGTCTGACACCTGCCTTTCATTTCCACCAACGTGTGTATTTATGGACACATCAGAAACATTTGGTGATT